>NC_064649.1:139692008-140007769 GCF_023864345.2 Schistocerca serialis cubense | reverse complement strand
ATCGCACTACAAGGCTTCAATTTTTATTTGCCCATCAAGTGGGCTTTTGGTGGAAATGACACACCACCAGCAGCATGATGTCCACGAGAGGGTGGTGTGGAGGGGGGGGGGCAGCAGGAGAGGACAAGTTGTTCTTCTATTGGTATGTACTCAGGCTTTATAGTGTTTGAAAGAATGTTCTTTCAAGTTCATATAAGAATGTAGCATTTTATTTCCAAAGTGTAGTAAATCCTTGTTTTCTCAGAGCAGGGTGGGTGATCGCACTACAAGGCTGCAATTTTTATTTGCCCATCAAGTGGGCTTTTGGTGGAAGTGACACACCACCAGCAGCATGTTGTCCACGAGAGGGGGGTGGGATGAAGGGGGGAGAGCAGGAGAGGACAAGTTATTCTTCTATTGGTATGTACTCAGGCTTTATAGTGTTTGAAAGAATGTTTCATTCAAGTTCATATAAGAATGTAGTATTTTATTTCCAAAGTGTAGTAAATCTTTGTTTTCTCACAGCAGGGTGATCGCACTATAAGGCTGCAATTTTTATTTGCCCATCAAGTGGGCTTTTGGTGGAAATGACACACCACCAGCAGCATGTTGTCCACGAGAGGGGGATGGGTTTGGGGGGGCGAGCAGTAGAGGACATGTTGTTCTTCTATTGGTATGTACTCAGGCTTTACAGTGTATGAAAGAATGTTCTTTCAAGTTCATATAAGAATGTAGCATTTTATTTCCAAAGTGTAGTAAATCTTTGTTTTCTCACGGCAGGGTGATCGCACTACAAGGCTGCAATTTTTATTTGCCCATCAAGTGGGCTTTTGGTGGAAATGACACACCACCAGCAGCATGTTGTCCACGAGACGGGGGTGGGATGGGGATGCGAGCAGGAGAGGACAAGTTGTTCTTCTATTGGTATGTACTCAGGCTTTATAGTGTTTGAAAGAATGTTCTTTCAAATTCATATAAGAATGTAGCATTTTATTTCCAAAGTGTAGTAAATCTTTGTTTTCTCACAGCAGGGTGGGTGCTCACAGTACAAGGCTGCAATTTTTATTTGCCCATCAAGTGGGCATTTGGTGGAAATGACACACCACCAGCAGCATGTTGTCCATGAGAGGGGAGTGGGATGGGGGGGCGAGCAGGGGAGGACAAGTTGTTCTTCTATTGGTATGTACTCAGGCTTTATAGTGTTTGAAAGAATGTTCTTTCAAGTTCATATAAGAATGTAGCATTTTATTTCCAAGTGTAGTAAATCTTTGTTTTCTCACAGCAGGGTGGGTGATCGCACTACAAGGCTGCAATTTTTATTTGCCCATCAAGTGGGCTTTTAGTGGAAATGACACACCACCAGCAGCATGTTGTCCACGAGAGGGGGGGTGGGATGGGGGGGAGCGAGCAAGAGAGGACAAGTTGTGCTTCTATTGGTATGTACTCAGGCATTATAGTGTTTGAAAGAATGTTCTTTGAAGTTCATATAAGAATGTTGCATTTTATTTCCAAAGTGTAGTAAATCTTTGTTTTCTCACAGCAGGGTGATGGCACTACAAAGCTGCAATTTTTATTTGCCCATCAAGTGGGCTTTTGGTGGAAATGACACACCACCAGCAGCATGTTGTCCACGAGAGGGTGGTGTGGAAGGGGGGGGGGGGGGGCGAGCGTAAGAGGACAAGTTGTTCTTCTATTGGTATGTACTAAGGCTTTATAGTGTTTTAAAGAATGTTCGTTCAAGTTCATATAAGAATGTAGCATTTTATTTCCAAAGTGTAGTAAATCTTTGTTTTCTCACAGCAGGGTGATCGCACTACAAGGCTGCAATTTTTATTTGCCCATCACGTGGGCTTTTGGTGGAAATGACACACTACCAGCAGCATGTTGTCCACGAGAGGGGGGTGGGATTGGGGGGCTAGCAGGAGAGGACAAGTTGTTCTTCTATTGGTATGTACTCATGCTTTATAGTGTTTGAAAGAAAGTTCTTTCTAGTTCATATAAGAATGTAGCATTTTATTTCCAAAGTGTAGTAAATCTTTGTTTTCTCACAGCAGGGTGAGCGCACTACAAGGCTGCAATTTTTATTTGCCCATCAAGTGGGCTTTTGGTGGAAATGACACACCACCAGCAGCATGTTGTCCACGAGAGGGGGGTGGGATGGGGGGGGCGAGGAGGAGAGGACAAGTTATTCGTCTATTGGTATGTACTCAGGCTTCTTAGTGTTTGAAAGAATGTTCTTTCAAGTTCATATAAGAATGTAGCATTTTATTTCCAAAGTGTAGTAAATCTTTGTTTTCTCACAGCAGGGTGATCGCACTACAAGGCTGCAATATTTATTTGCCCATCAAGTGGGCTTTTGGTGGAAATGACACACCACCAGCAGCGTGTTGTCCACGAAAGAGTGATGTGGAGGTGGGGGGGGGGGGGGGCGAGTGTAAGGGGACAAGTTGTTCTTCTATTGGTAAGTACTAAGGCTTTATAGTGTTTGAAAGAATGTTCTTTCAAGTTCATATAAGAATGTAGCATTTTACTTCCAAAGTGTAGTAAATCTTTGTTTTCTCACAGGAGGGTGATCGCACTACAAGGCTGCAATTTATATTTGCCTATCAAGTGGGCTTTTGGTGGAAATGACACACCACCAGCAACGTGTTGTCCACGAGAGGGAGATGTGGAGTGGGGGGGGGGGGGGGGCGAGCGTAAGAGAACAAGTTGTTCTTCTATTGGTACGTACTAAGGCTTTATAGTGTTTTAAAGAATGTTCGTTCAAGTTCATATAAGAATGTAGCATTTTATTTCCAAAGTGTAGTAAATCTTTGTTTTCTCACAGCAGGGTGGTTGATCGCACTACAAGGCTGCAATTTTTATTTGCCCATTAAGTGGGCTTTTGGTGGAAATGACTCACCACCAGCAGCATGTTGTCCACGAGAGGGGGGTGGGAAGGGGGGGGCGAGCAGGAGAGAACAAGATTTTCTTCTATTGGTATGTACTCAGGCTTTATAGTGTTTGAAAGAATGTTCTTTCAAGTTCATATAAGAATGTAGCATTTTATTTCCAAAGTGTAGTAAATCTTTGTTTTCTCACAGCAGGGTGGGTGATCGCACTACAAGGCTTCAATTTTTATTTGCCCATCAAGTGGGCTTTTGGTGGAAATGACACACCACCAGCAGCATGATGTCCACGAGAGGGGGGTGGGATGGGGGGGAGCGCAGGAGAGGACAAGTTGTTCTTCTATTGGTATGTACTCAGGCTTTATAGTGTTTGAATGAATGTTCTTTCAAGTTCATATAAGAATGTAGCATTTTATTTCCAAAGTGTAGTAAATCTTTGTTTTCTCACAGCAGGGTGGTTGATCGCACTACAAGGCTGCAATTTTTATTTGCCCATCATGTGGGCTTTTGGTGGAAATGACACACCACCAGCAGCATGTTGTCCACGAGAGGGGGGTGGGAAGGGGGGGCGAGCAGGAGAGAACAAGATTTTCTTCTATTGGTATGTACTCAGGCTTTATAGTGTTTGAAAGAATGTTCTTTCAAGTTCATATAAGAATGTAGCATTTTATTTCCAAAGTGTAATAAATCTTTGTTTTCTCACAGCAGGGTGGGTGATCGCACTACAAGGCTTCAATTTTTATTTGCCCATCAAGTGGGCTTTTGGTGGAAATGACACACCACCAGCAGCATGATGTCCACGAGAGGGTGGTGTGGAGGGGGGGGGGGGGGGCAGCAGGATAGGACAAGTTGTTCTTCTATTGGTATGTACTCAGGCTTTATAGTGTTTGAAAGAATGTTCTTTCAAGTTCATATAAGAATGTAGCATTTTATTTTAAAAGTGTAGTAAATCCTTGTTTTCTCACAGCAGGGTGGGTGATCGCACTACAAGGCTGCAATTTTTATTTGCCCATCAAGTGGGCTTTTGGTGGAAGTGACACACCACCAGCAGCATGTTGTCCACGAGAGGGGGGTGGGATGAAGGGGGGAGAGCAGGAGAGGACAAGTTATTCTTCTATTGGTATGTACTCAGGCTTTATAGTGTTTGAAAGAATGTTTCATTCAAGTTCATATAAGAATGTAGTATTTTATTTCCAAAGTGTAGTAAATCTTTGTTTTCTCACAGCAGGGTGATCGCACTATAAGGCTGCAATTTTTATTTGCCCATCAAGTGGGCTTTTGGTGGAAATGACACACCACCAGCAGCATGTTGTCCACGAGAGGGGGATGGGTTTGGGGGGGCGAGCGCAGTAGAGGACATGTTGTTCTTCTATTGGTATGTACTCAGGCATTATAGTGTTTGAAAGAATGTTCTTTGAAGTTCATATAAGAATGTTGCATTTTATTTCCAAAGTGTAGTAAATCTTTGTTTTCTCACAGCAGGGTGATGGCACTACAAAGCTGCAATTTTTATTTGCCCATCAAGTGGGCATTTGGTGGAAATGACACACCACCAGCAGCATGTTGTCCACGAGAGGGGGGTGGGAAGGGGGGGTGAGCAGGAGAGAACAAGATTTTCTTCGATTGGTATGTACTCAGGTTTTATAGTGTTTGAAAGGATGTTCTTTCAGGTTCATATAGGAATGTAGCATTTTATTTCCAAAGTGTAGTAAATCTTTGTTTTCTCACAGCAGGATGGGTGTTCGCACTACAAGGCTGCAATTTTTATTTGCCCATGAAGTGGGCTTTTGGTGGAAATGACACACCACCAGCAGCATGTTGTTCACGAGAGGGGGGTGGGATGGGGGGGGCGAGCAGGAGAGGACAAGTTGTTCTTCTAATGGTATGCACTCAGGCTTTATAGTGTTTGAAAGAATGTTCTTTCAAGTTCATATAAGAATGTAGCATTTTATTTGCAAAGTGTAGTAAATCTTTGTTTTCTCACAGCAGGGTGAGCGCACTACAAGGCTGCAATTTTTATTTGCCCATCAAGTGGGCTTTTGGTGGAAATGACACACCACCAGCAGCATGTTGTCCACGAGAGGGGGGTGGGATGGGGGGGGCGAGCAGGAGAGGACAAGTTATTCCTCTATTGGTATGTACTCAGGCTTCATAGTGTTTGAAAGAATGTTCTTTCAAGTTCATATAAGAATGTAGCATTTTACTTCCAAAGTGTAGTAAATCTTTGTTTTCTCACAGCAGGGTGATCGCACTACAAGGCTGCAATATTTATTTGCCCATCAAGTGGGCTTTTGGTGGAAATGACACACCACCAGCAGCGTGTTGTCCACGAGAGGGAGATGTGGAGGGCGGGGGGGGGGGGCGAGTGTAAGGGGACAAGTTGTTCTTCTACTGGTATGTACTAAGGCTTTATAGTGTTTGAAAGAATGTTCTTTCAAGTTCATATAAGAATGTAGCATTTTATTTCCTAAGTGTAGTAAATCTTTGTTTTCTCACAGCAGGGTGATCGCACTACAAGGCTGCAATTTTTATTTGCCCATCAAGTGGGCTTTTGGTGGAAATGACACACCACCAGCAGCATGTTGTCCACGAGAGTGGGGTGGGATGGGGGGGCGAGCAGGAGAGGACAAGTTGTTCTTCTATTGGTATGTACTCAGGCTTTATAGTGTTTGAAAGAATGTTCTTTCAAGTTCATATTGGAATGTAGCATTTTACTTCCAAAGTGTAGTAAATCGTTGTTTTCTCACAGCAGGGTGATAGCACTACAAGGCTGCAATTTTTATTTGCCTATCAAGTGGGCTTTTGGTGGAAATGACACACCACCAGCAACGTGTAGTCCACGAGAGGGTGATGTGGAGGGGGGGGGGGGGGGCGAGCGTAAGAGAACAAGTTGTTCTTCTATTGGTATGTACTAAGGCTTTATAGTGTTTTAAAAAATGTTCGTTCAAGTTCATATAAGAATGTAGCATTTTATTTCCAAAGTGTAGTAAATCTTTGTTTTCTCACAGCAGGGTGATCGCACTACAAGGCTGTAATTTTTATTTGCCCATCAAGTGGGCTTTTGGTGGAAATGACACACCACCAGCAGCATGATGTCCACGAGAGGGGGTGGGATGGGGGGGCGAGCAGGAGAGGACAAGTTGTTCTTCTATTGGGATGTACTCAGGCTTTATAGTGTTTGAAAGAATGTTCTTTCAAGTTCATATAAGAATGTAGCATTTTATTTCCAAAGTGTAGTAAATCTTTGTTTTCTCACAGCAGGGTGGTTGGTTGCACTACAAGGCTGCAATTTTTATTTGCCCATCAAGTGGGCTTTTGGTGGAAATGACACACCACCAGCAGCATGTTGTCCACGAGAGGGGGGTGGGAAGGGGGGGCGAGCAGGAGAGAACAAGATTTTCTTCTATTGGTATGTACTCAGGCTTTATAGTGTTTGAAAGAATGTTCTTTCAAGTTCATATAAGAATGTAGCATTTTATTTCCAAAGTGTAATAAATCTTTGTTTTCTCACAGCAGGGTGGGTGATCGCACTACAATGCTTCAATTTTTATTTGCCCATCAAGTGGGCTTTTGGTGGAAATGACACACCACCAGCAGCATGATGTCCTCGAGAGGGTGGTGTGGTGGCGGGGGGGGGGGGGGGGGGCAGCAGGAGAGGACAAGTTGTTCTTCTATTGGTATGTACTCAGGCTTTATAGTGTTTGAAAGAATGTTCTTTCAAGTTCATATAAGAATGTAGCATTTTATTTCCAAAGTGTAGTAAATCCTTGTTTTCTCACAGCAGGGTGGGTGATCGCACTACAAGGCTGCAATTTTTATTTGCCCATCAAGTGGGCTTTTGGTGGAAATGACACACCACCAGCAGCATGTTGTCCACGAGAGGGGGGTGGGATGGGGGGGCGAGCAGGAGAGGACAAGTTGTTCTTCTATTGGGATGTACTCAGGCTTTATAGTGTTTGAATGAATGTTCTTTCAAGTTCATATAAGAATGTAGCATTTTATTTCCAAAGTGTAGTAAATCTTTGTTTTCTCACAGCAGGGTGGTTGATCGCACTACAAGGCTGCAATTTTTATTTGCCCATCAAGTGGGCTTTTCGTGGAAATGACACACCACCAGCCGCATGTTGTCCACGAGAGGGGGGTGGGAAGGGGGGGCGAGCAGGAGAGAACTAGATTTTCTTCTATTGGTATGTACTCAGGCTTTATAGTGTTTGAAAGAATGTTCTTTCAAGTTCATATAAGAATGTAGCATTTTATTTCCAAAGAGTAATAAATCTTTGTTTTCTCACAGCAGGGTGGGTGATCGCACTACAAGGCTTCAATTTTTATTTGCCCATCAAGTGGGCTTTTGGTGGAAATGACACACCACCAGCAGCATGATGTCCACGAGAGGGTGGTGTGGAGGGGGGGGGGCAGCAGGAGAGGACAAGTTGTTCTTCTATTGGTATGTACTCAGGCTTTATAGTGTTTGAAAGAATGTTCTTTCAAGTTCATATAAGAATGTAGCATTTTATTTCCAAAGTGTAGTAAATCCTTGTTTTCTCAGAGCAGGGTGGGTGATCGCACTACAAGGCTGCAATTTTTATTTGCCCATCAAGTGGGCTTTTGGTGGAAGTGACACACCACCAGCAGCATGTTGTCCACGAGAGGGGGGTGGGATGAAGGGGGGAGAGCAGGAGAGGACAAGTTATTCTTCTATTGGTATGTACTCAGGCTTTATAGTGTTTGAAAGAATGTTTCATTCAAGTTCATATAAGAATGTAGTATTTTATTTCCAAAGTGTAGTAAATCTTTGTTTTCTCACAGCAGGGTGATCGCACTATAAGGCTGCAATTTTTATTTGCCCATCAAGTGGGCTTTTGGTGGAAATGACACACCACCAGCAGCATGTTGTCCACGAGAGGGGGATGGGTTTGGGGGGGCGAGCAGTAGAGGACATGTTGTTCTTCTATTGGTATGTACTCAGGCTTTACAGTGTATGAAAGAATGTTCTTTCAAGTTCATATAAGAATGTAGCATTTTATTTCCAAAGTGTAGTAAATCTTTGTTTTCTCACGGCAGGGTGATCGCACTACAAGGCTGCAATTTTTATTTGCCCATCAAGTGGGCTTTTGGTGGAAATGACACACCACCAGCAGCATGTTGTCCACGAGACGGGGGTGGGATGGGGATGCGAGCAGGAGAGGACAAGTTGTTCTTCTATTGGTATGTACTCAGGCTTTATAGTGTTTGAAAGAATGTTCTTTCAAATTCATATAAGAATGTAGCATTTTATTTCCAAAGTGTAGTAAATCTTTGTTTTCTCACAGCAGGGTGGGTGCTCACAGTACAAGGCTGCAATTTTTATTTGCCCATCAAGTGGGCATTTGGTGGAAATGACACACCACCAGCAGCATGTTGTCCATGAGAGGGGAGTGGGATGGGGGGGCGAGCAGGGGAGGACAAGTTGTTCTTCTATTGGTATGTACTCAGGCTTTATAGTGTTTGAAAGAATGTTCTTTCAAGTTCATATAAGAATGTAGCATTTTATTTCCAAGTGTAGTAAATCTTTGTTTTCTCACAGCAGGGTGGGTGATCGCACTACAAGGCTGCAATTTTTATTTGCCCATCAAGTGGGCTTTTAGTGGAAATGACACACCACCAGCAGCATGTTGTCCACGAGAGGGGGGTGGGATGGGGGGAGCGAGCAAGAGAGGACAAGTTGTGCTTCTATTGGTATGTACTCAGGCATTATAGTGTTTGAAAGAATGTTCTTTGAAGTTCATATAAGAATGTTGCATTTTATTTCCAAAGTGTAGTAAATCTGTGTTTTCTCACAGCAGGGTGATGGCACTACAAAGCTGCAATTTTTATTTGCCCATCAAGTGGGCTTTTGGTGGAAATGACACACCACCAGCAGCATGTTGTCCACGAGAGGGTGGTGTGGAAGGGGGGGGGGGGGGGGGGCGAGCGTAAGAGGACAAGTTGTTCTTCTATTGGTATGTACTAAGGCTTTATAGTGTTTTAAAGAATGTTCGTTCAAGTTCATATAAGAATGTAGCATTTTATTTCCAAAGTGTAGTAAATCTTTGTTTTCTCACAGCAGGGTGATCGCACTACAAGGCTGCAATTTTTATTTGCCCATCACGTGGGCTTTTGGTGGAAATGACACACTACCAGCAGCATGTTGTCCACGAGAGGGGGGTGGGATTGGGGGGCTAGCAGGAGAGGACAAGTTGTTCTTCTATTGGTATGTACTCATGCTTTATAGTGTTTGAAAGAAAGTTCTTTCTAGTTCATATAAGAATGTAGCATTTTATTTCCAAAGTGTAGTAAATCTTTGTTTTCTCACAGCAGGGTGAGCGCACTACAAGGCTGCAATTTTTATTTGCCCATCAAGTGGGCTTTTGGTGGAAATGACACACCACCAGCAGCATGTTGTCCACGAGAGGGGGGTGGGATGGGGGGGGGCGAGGAGGAGAGGACAAGTTATTCGTCTATTGGTATGTACTCAGGCTTCATAGTGTTTGAAAGAATGTTCTTTCAAGTTCATATAAGAATGTAGCATTTTATTTCCAAAGTGTAGTAAATCTTTGTTTTCTCACAGCAGGGTGATCGCACTACAAGGCTGCAATATTTATTTGCCCATCAAGTGGGCTTTTGGTGGAAATGACACACCACCAGCAGCGTGTTGTCCACGAAAGAGTGATGTGGAGGTGGGGGGGGGGGGGGGGGGGCGAGTGTAAGGGGACAAGTTGTTCTTCTATTGGTAAGTACTAAGGCTTTATAGTGTTTGAAAGAATGTTCTTTCAAGTTCATATAAGAATGTAGCATTTTACTTCCAAAGTGTAGTAAATCTTTGTTTTCTCACAGGAGGGTGATCGCACTACAAGGCTGCAATTTATATTTGCCTATCAAGTGGGCTTTTGGTGGAAATGACACACCACCAGCAACGTGTTGTCCACGAGAGGGAGATGTGGAGTGGGGGGGGGGGGGGGGCGAGCGTAAGAGAACAAGTTGTTCTTCTATTGGTACGTACTAAGGCTTTATAGTGTTTTAAAGAATGTTCGTTCAAGTTCATATAAGAATGTAGCATTTTATTTCCAAAGTGTAGTAAATCTTTGTTTTCTCACAGCAGGGTGGTTGATCGCACTACAAGGCTGCAATTTTTATTTGCCCATTAAGTGGGCTTTTGGTGGAAATGACTCACCACCAGCAGCATGTTGTCCACGAGAGGGGGGTGGGAAGGGGGGGCGAGCAGGAGAGAACAAGATTTTCTTCTATTGGTATGTACTCAGGCTTTATAGTGTTTGAAAGAATGTTCTTTCAAGTTCATATAAGAATGTAGCATTTTATTTCCAAAGTGTAGTAAATCTTTGTTTTCTCACAGCAGGGTGGGTGATCGCACTACAAGGCTTCAATTTTTATTTGCCCATCAAGTGGGCTTTTGGTGGAAATGACACACCACCAGCAGCATGATGTCCACGAGAGGGGGGTGGGATGGGGGGGAGCGCAGGAGAGGCCAAGTTGTTCTTCTATTGGTATGTACTCAGGCTTTATAGTGTTTGAATGAATGTTCTTTCAAGTTCATATAAGAATGTAGCATTTTATTTCCAAAGTGTAGTAAATCTTTGTTTTCTCACAGCAGGGTGGTTGATCGCACTACAAGGCTGCAATTTTTATTTGCCCATCATGTGGGCTTTTGGTGGAAATGACACACCACCAGCAGCATGTTGTCCACGAGAGGGGGGTGGGAAGGGGGGGCGAGCAGGAGAGAACAAGATTTTCTATTGGTATGTACTCAGGCTTTATAGTGTTTGAAAGAATGTTCTTTCAAGTTCATATAAGAATGTAGCATTTTATTTCCAAAGTGTAATAAATCTTTGTTTTCTCACAGCAGGGTGGGTGATCGCACTACAAGGCTTCAATTTTTATTTGCCCATCAAGTCGGCTTTTGGTGGAAATGACACACCACCAGCAGCATGATGTCCACGAGAGGGTGGTGTGGAGGGGGGGGGGGGGCAGCAGGAGAGGACAAGTTGTTCTTCTATTGGTATGTACTCAGGCTTTATAGTGTTTGAAAGAATGTTCTTTCAAGTTCATATAAGAATGTAGCATTTTATTTTAAAAGTGTAGTAAATCCTTGTTTTCTCACAGCAGGGTGGGTGATCGCACTACAAGGCTGCAATTTTTATTTGCCCATCAAGTGGGCTTTTGGTGGAAGTGACACACCACCAGCAGCATGTTGTCCACGAGAGGGGGGTGGGATGAAGGGGGGAGAGCAGGAGAGGACAAGTTATTCTTCTATTGGTATGTACTCAGGCTTTATAGTGTTTGAAAGAATGTTTCATTCAAGTTCATATAAGAATGTAGTATTTTATTTCCAAAGTGTAGTAAATCTTTGTTTTCTCACAGCAGGGTGATCGCACTATAAGGCTGCAATTTTTATTTGCCCATCAAGTGGGCTTTTGGTGGAAATGACACACCACCAGCAGCATGTTGTCCACGAGAGGGGGATGGGTTTGGGGGGGCGAGCAGTAGAGGACATGTTGTTCTTCTATTGGTATGTACTCAGGCATTATAGTGTTTGAAAGAATGTTCTTTGAAGTTCATATAAGAATGTTGCATTTTATTTCCAAAGTGTAGTAAATCTTTGTTTTCTCACAGCAGGGTGATGGCACTACAAAGCTGCAATTTTTATTTGCCCATCAAGTGGGCTTTTGGTGGAAATGACACACCACCAGCAGCATGTTGTCCACGAGAGGGTGGTGTGGAAGGGGGGGGGGGGGGGGGGGGGCGAGCGTAAGAGGACAAGTTGTTCTTCTATTGGTATGTACTAAGGCTTTATAGTGTTTTAAAGAATGTTCGTTCAAGTTCATATAAGAATGTAGCATTTTATTTCCAAAGTGTAGTAAATCTTTGTTTTCTCACAGCAGGGTGATCGCACTACAAGGCTGCAATTTTTATTTGCCCATCACGTGGGCTTTTGGTGGAAATGACACACTACCAGCAGCATGTTGTCCACGAGAGGGGGGTGGGATTGGGGGGCTAGCAGGAGAGGACAAGTTGTTCTTCTATTGGTATGTACTCATGCTTTATAGTGTTTGAAAGAAAGTTCTTTCTAGTTCATATAAGAATGTAGCATTTTATTTCCAAAGTGTAGTAAATCTTTGTTTTCTCACAGCAGGGTGAGCGCACTACAAGGCTGCAATTTTTATTTGCCCATCAAGTGGGCTTTTGGTGGAAATGACACACCACCAGCAGCATGTTGTCCACGAGAGGGGGGTGGGATGGGGGGGGCGAGGAGGAGAGGACAAGTTATTCGTCTATTGGTATGTACTCAGGCTTCATAGTGTTTGAAAGAATGTTCTTTCAAGTTCATATAAGAATGTAGCATTTTATTTCCAAAGTGTAGTAAATCTTTGTTTTCTCACAGCAGGGTGATCGCACTACAAGGCTGCAATATTTATTTGCCCATCAAGTGGGCTTTTGGTGGAAATGACACACCACCAGCAGCGTGTTGTCCACGAAAGAGTGATGTGGAGGTGGGGGGGGGGGGGGGGCGAGTGTAAGGGGACAAGTTGTTCTTCTATTGGTAAGTACTAAGGCTTTATAGTGTTTGAAAGAATGTTCTTTCAAGTTCATATAAGAATGTAGCATTTTACTTCCAAAGTGTAGTAAATCTTTGTTTTCTCACAGGAGGGTGATCGCACTACAAGGCTGCAATTTATATTTGCCTATCAAGTGGGCTTTTGGTGGAAATGACACACCACCAGCAACGTGTTGTCCACGAGAGGGAGATGTGGAGTGGGGGGGGGGGGGCGAGCGTAAGAGAACAAGTTGTTCTTCTATTGGTACGTACTAAGGCTTTATAGTGTTTTAAAGAATGTTCGTTCAAGTTCATATAAGAATGTAGCATTTTATTTCCAAAGTGTAGTAAATCTTTGTTTTCTCACAGCAGGGTGGTTGATCGCACTACAAGGCTGCAATTTTTATTTGCCCATTAAGTGGGCTTTTGGTGGAAATGACTCACCACCAGCAGCATGTTGTCCACGAGAGGGGGGTGGGAAGGGGGGGCGAGCAGGAGAGAACAAGATTTTCTTCTATTGGTATGTACTCAGGCTTTATAGTGTTTGAAAGAATGTTCTTTCAAGTTCATATAAGAATGTAGCATTTTATTTCCAAAGTGTAGTAAATCTTTGTTTTCTCACAGCAGGGTGGGTGATCGCACTACAAGGCTTCAATTTTTATTTGCCCATCAAGTGGGCTTTTGGTGGAAATGACACACCACCAGCAGCATGATGTCCACGAGAGGGGGGTGGGATGGGGGGGAGCGCAGGAGAGGACAAGTTGTTCTTCTATTGGTATGTACTCAGGCTTTATAGTGTTTGAATGAATGTTCTTTCAAGTTCATATAAGAATGTAGCATTTTATTTCCAAAGTGTAGTAAATCTTTGTTTTCTCACAGCAGGGTGGTTGATCGCACTACAAGGCTGCAATTTTTATTTGCCCATCAAGTGGGCTTTTGGTGGAAATGACACACCACCAGCAGCATGTTGTCCACGAGAGGGGGGTGGGAAGGGGGGGCGAGCAGGAGAGAACAAGATTTTCTTCTATTGGTATGTACTCAGGCTTTATAGTGTTTGAAAGAATGTTCTTTCAAGTTCATATAAGAATGTAGCTATTTATTTCCAAAGTGTAATAAATCTTTGTTTTCTCACAGCAGGGTGGGTGATCGCACTACAAGGCTTCAATTTTTATTTGCCCATCAAGTGGGCTTTTGGTGGAAATGACACACCACCAGCAGCATGATGTCCACGAGAGGGTGGTGTGGAGGGGGGAGGGGGGGGGCAGCAGGAGAGGACAAGTTGTTCTTCTATTGGTATGTACTCAGGCTTTATAGTGTTTGAAAGAATGTTCTTTCAAGTTCATATAAGAATGTAGCATTTTATTTTAAAAGTGTAGTAAATCCTTGTTTTCTCACAGCAGGGTGGGTGATCGCACTACAAGGCTGCAATTTTTATTTGCCCATCAAGTGGGCTTTTGGTGGAAGTGACACACCACCAGCAGCATGTTGTCCACGAGAGGGGGGTGGGATGAAGGGGGGAGAGCAGGAGAGGACAAGTTATTCTTCTATTGGTATGTACTCAGGCTTTATAGTGTTTGAAAGAATGTTTCATTCAAGTTCATATAAGAATGTAGTATTTTATTTCCAAAGTGTAGTAAATCTTTGTTTTCTCACAGCAGGGTGATCGCACTATAAGGCTGCAATTTTTATTTGCCCATCAAGTGGGCTTTTGGTGGAAATGACACACCACCAGCAGCATGTTGTCCACGAGAGGGGGATGGGTTTGGGGGGGCGAGCAGTAGAGGACATGTTGTTCTTCTATTGGTATGTACTCAGGCTTTACAGTGTATGAAAGAATGTTCTTTCAAGTTCATATAAGAATGTAGCATTTTATTTCCAAAGTGTAGTAAATCTTTGTTTTCTCACGGCAGGGTGATCGCACTACAAGGCTGCAATTTTTATTTGCCCATCAAGTGGGCTTTTGGTGGAAATGACACACCACCAGCAGCATGTTGTCCACGAGACGGGGGTGGGATGGGGATGCGAGCAGGAGAGGACAAGTTGTTCTTCTATTGGTATGTACTCAGGCTTTATAGTGTTTGAAAGAATGTTCTTTCAAATTCATATAAGAATGTAGCATTTTATTTCCAAAGTGTAGTAAATCTTTGTTTTCTCACAGCAGGGTGGGTGATCACAGTACAAGGCTGCAATTTTTATTTGCCCATCAAGTGGGCATTTGGTGGAAATGACACACCACCAGCAGCATGTTGTCCATGAGAGGGGAGTGGGATGGGGGGGCGAGCAGGGGAGGACAAGTTGTTCTTCTATTGGTATGTACTCAGGCTTTATAGTGTTTGAAAGAATGTTCTTTCAAGTTCATATAAGAATGTAGCATTTTATTTCCAAGTGTAGTAAATCTTTGTTTTCTCACAGCAGGGTGGGTGATCGCACTACAAGGCTGCAATTTTTTTTGCCCATCAAGTGGGCTTTTAGTGGAAATGACACACCACCAGCAGCATGTTGTCCACGAGAGGGGGGTGGGATGGGGGGAGCGAGCAAGAGAGGACAAGTTGTGCTTCTATTGGTATGTACTCAGGCATTATAGTGTTTGAAAGAATGTTCTTTCAAGTTCATATAAGAATGTAGCATTTTATTTCCAAAGTGTAGTAAATCTTTGTTTTCTCACAGCAGGGTGATGGCACTACAAAGCTGCAATTTTTATTTGCCCATCAAGTGGGCTTTTGGTGGAAATGACACACCACCAGCAGCATGTTGTCCACGAGAGGGTGGTGTGGAAGGGGGGGGGGGGGGGGGCGAGCGTAAGAGGACAAGTTGTTCTTCTATTGGTATGTACTAAGGCTTTATAGTGTTTTAAAGAATGTTCGTTCAAGTTCATATAAGAATGTAGCATTTTATTTCCAAAGTGTAGTAAATCTTTGTTTTCTCACAGCAGGGTGATCGCACTACAAGGCTGCAATTTTTATTTGCCCATCACGTGGGCTTTTGGTGGAAATGACACACTACCAGCAGCATGTTGTCCACGAGAGGGGGGTGGGATTGGGGGGCTAACAGGAGAGGACAAGTTGTTCTTCTATTGGTATGTACCCATGCTTTATAGTGTTTGAAAGAAAGTTCTTTCTAGTTCATATAAGAATGTAGCATTTTATTTCCAAAGTGTAGTAAATCTTTGTTTTCTCACAGCTGGGTGAGCGCACTACAAGGCTGCAATTTTTATTTGCCCATCAAGTGGGCTTTTGGTGGAAATGACACACCACCAGCAGCATGTTGTCCACGAGAGGGGGGTGGGATGGGGGGGGCGAGGAGGAGAGGACAAGTTATTCGTCTATTGGTATGTACTCAGGCTTCATAGTGTTTGAAAGAATGTTCTTTCAAGTTCATATAAGAATGTAGCATTTTATTTCCAAAGTGTAGTAAATTTTTGTTTTCTCACAGCAGGGTGATCGCACTACAAGGCTGCAATATTTATTTGCCCATCAAGTGGGCTTTTGGTGGAAATGACACACCACCAGCAGCGTGTTGTCCACGAAAGAGTGATGTGGAGGGGGGGGGGGGGGGGCGAGTGTAAGGGGACAAGTTGTTCTTCTATTGGTAAGTACTAAGGCTTTATAGTGTTTGAAAGAATGTTCTTTCAAGTTCATATAAGAATGTAGCATTTTACTTCCAAAGTGTAGTAAATCTTTGTTTTCTCACAGCAGGGTGATCGCACTACAAGGCTGCAATTTATATTTGCCTATCAAGTGGGCTTTTGGTGGAAATGACACACCACCAGCAACGTGTTGTCCACGAGAGGGAGATGTGGAGTGGGGGGGGGGGGGGGGGGGGCGAGCGTAAGAGAACAAGTTGTTCTTCTATTGGTATGTACTAAGGCTTTATAGTGTTTTAAAGAATGTTCGTTCAAGTTCATATAAGAATGTAGCATTTTATTTCCAAAGTGTAGTAAATCTTTGTTTTCTCACAGCAGGGTGGTTGATCGCACTACAAGGCTGCAATTTTTATTTGCCCATCAAGTGGGCTTTTGGTGGAAATGACTCACCACCAGCAGCATGTTGTCCACGAGAGGGGGGTGGGAAGGGGGGGCGAGCAGGAGAGAACAAGATTTTCTTCTACTGGTATGTACTCAGGCTTTATAGTGTTTGAAAGAATGTTCTTTCAAGTTCATATAAGAATGTAGCATTTTATTTCCAAAGTGTAGTAAATCTTTGTTTTCTCACAGCAGGGTGGGTGATCGCACTACAAGGCTTCAATTTTTATTTGCCCATCAAGTGGGCTTTTGGTGGAAATGACACACCACCAGCAGCATGATGTCCACGAGAGGGGGGTGGGATGGGGGGGAGCGCAGGAGAGGACAAGTTGTTCTTCTATTGGTATGTACTCAGGCTTTATAGTGTTTGAAAGAATGTTCTTTCAAGTTCATATAAGAATGTAGCATTTCATTTCCGAAGTGTAGTAAATCCTTGTTTTCTCACAGCAGGGTGGGTGATCGCACTACAAGGCTGCAATTTTTATTTGCCCATCAAGTGGGCTTTTGGTGGAAATGACACACCACCAGCAGCATGTTGTCCACGAGAGGGGGGTGGGATGGGGGGGGGGGAGAGCAGGAGAGGACAAGTTATTCTTCTATTGGTATGTACTCAGGCTTTATAGTGTTTGAAAGAATGTTCTTTCAAGTTCATATAAGAATGTAGTATTTTATTTCCAAAGTGTAGTAAATCTTTGTTTTCTCACAGCAGGGTGATCGCACTATAAGGCTGCAATTTTTATTTGCCCATCAAGTGGGCTTTTGGTGGAAATGACACACCACCAGCAGCGTGTTGTCCATGAGAGGGTGATGTGGACGGGGCGGGGTGGGGGGGGGGGGGGGCGAGCGTAAGAGGACAAGTTGTTCTTCTATTGGTATGTACTAAGGCTTTATAGTGTTTTAAAGAATGTTCGTACAAGTTCATATAAGAATGTAGCATTTTATTTCCAAAGTGTAGTAAATCTTTGTTTTCTCACAGCAGGGTGATCGCACTACAAGGCTGCAATTTTTATTTGCCCATCACGTGGGCTTTTGGTGGAAATGACACACTACCAGCAGCATGTTGTCCACGAGAGGGGGGTGGGATGGGGGGGCTAGCAGGAGAGGACAAGTTGTTCTTCTATTGGTATGTACTCAGGCTTTATAGTTTTTGAAAGAATGTTCTTTCTAGTTCATATAAGAATGTAGCATTTTATTTCCGAAGAGTAGTAAATCTTTGTTTTCTCAGAGCAGGGTGATCGCACTACAAGGCTGCAATTTTTATTCGCCCATCAAGTGGGCTTTTGGTGGAAATGACACACCACCAGCAGTATGTTGTCCACGAGAGGGGGGTGGGATGGGGGGGGGGCGAGCAGGAGAGGACAAGTTGTTCTTCTATTGGTATGTACTCAGGGTTTATAGTGTTTGAAAGAATGTTCTTTCAAGTTCATATAAGAATGTAGCATTTAATTTCCAAAGTGTAGTAAATCTTTGTTTTCTCACAGCAGGGTGATCGCACTACAAGGCTGCAATTTTTATTTGCCCATCACATGGGCTTTTGGTGGAAATGACACACCACCAGCAGCATGTTGTCCACGAGAGGGGGGTGGGATGGGGGGGCGAGCAGGAGAGGACAAGTTATTCTGCTATTGGTATGTACTCAGGCTTTATAGTGTTTGAAAGAATGTTCTTTCAAGTTCATATAAGAATGTAGCATTTTATTTCCAAAGTGTAGTAAATCTTTGTTTTCTTACAGCAGGGTGATCGCATTACAAGGCTGCAATTTTTATTTGCCCATCAAGTGGGCTTTTGGTGGAAATGACACACCACCAGCAGCATGTTGTCCAGGAGAGGGGGGTTGGGATGGGGGGGCGAGCAGGAGAGGACAAGTTGTTCTTCTATTGGTATGTACTCAGGCTTTATAGTGTTTGAAAGAATGTTCTTTCAAGTTCATATAAGAATGTAGCATTTTATTTCCAAAGTGTAGTAAAGCTTTGTTTTCTCACAGCAGGGTGATCGCACTACAAGGCTGCAATTTTTATTTGCCCATCAAGTGGGCTTTTGGTGGAAATGACACACCACCAGCAGCATGTTGTCCACGAGAGGGGGGTGGGATGGGGGGGCGAGCTGGTGAGGACAAGTTGTTCTTCTATAGGTATGTACTCAGGCTTTATAGTGTTTGAAAGAATGTTCGTTCAAGTTCATATAAGAATGTAGCATTTTAATTCCAAAGTGTAGTAAATCTTTGTTTTCTCAAAGCAGGGTGATCGCACTACAAGGCTGCAATTTTTATTTGCCCATCAAGTGGGCTTTTGATGGAAATCACACACCACCAGCAGCATGTTGTCCACGAGAGGGCGGTGTGGCGGGGGTGGGGGGCGATCGTAAGAGGACAAGTTGTTGTTCTATTGGTATGTACTAAGGCTTTATAGTGTTTTAAAGAATGTTCGTTCAAGTTCATATAAGAATGTAGCATTTTATTTCCAAAGTGTAGTAAATCTTTGTTTTCTCACAGCAGGGTGATCGCACTACAAGGCTGCAATTTTTATTTGCCCATTAAGTGGGCTTTTGGTGGGAATGACACACCACCAGCAGCATATTATCCACGAGAGGGGGGTGGGATGGGGGGGCGAGCTGGTGAGGACAAGTTGTTCTTCTATTGGTATGTACTCAGGCTTTATAGTGTTTGAAAGAATGTTCTTTCAAGTTCATATAAGAATGTAGCATTTTATTTCCAAAGTGTAGTAAATCTTTGTTTTCTCACAGCAGGGTGATCGCACAACAAGGCTGCAGTTTTTATTTGCCCATCAAGTGGGCTTTTGGTGGAAATGACACACCACCAGCAGCATGTTGTCAGCGAGAGGGGGGTTGGATGGTGGGGGCAAGCAGAAGAGGACAAGTTGTTCTTCTATTGGTATGTACTCAGGATTTATTGTGTTTGAAAGATTGTTCTTTCAAGTTCATATAAGAATGTAGCATTTTATTTCCAAAGTGTAGTAAATCTTTGTTTTCTCACAGCAGGGTGATCGCACTACAAGGCTGCAATTTTTATTTGTCCAACAAGTGGGCTTTTGGTGGAAATGACACACCACCAGCAGCATGTTGTCCATGAGAGGGGGCTGGGATGGGGGGGCGAGCAGGAGAGGACAAGTTGTTCTTCTATTAGTATGTACTCAGGATTTATAGTGTTTGAAAGAATGTTCTTTCAAGTTCATATAAGAATGTAGCATTTTATTTCCAAAGTGTAGTAAATCTTTGTTTTCTCACAGCAGGGTAATCGCACTACAAGGCTGCAATTTTTATTTCCCCATCAAGTGGGCTTTTGGTGGAAATGACACACCACCAGCAGCATGTTGTCCACGAGAGGGGGGTGGGATGGGGGGGCGAGCAGGAAAGGACAAGTTGTTCTTCTATTGTTATGTACTCAGGCTTTATAGTGTTTGAAAGAATCTTCTTCCAAGTTCATATAAGAATGTAGCATTTTATTTCCAAAGTGTAGTAAATCTTTGTTTTCTCACAGCAGGGTGGGTGATCGCAGTACAAGGCTGCAATTATTATTTGCCCATCAAGTGGGCTTTTGGTGGAAATGACACACCACCAGCAGCATGTTGTCCACGAGAGGGCGGTGTGGCGGGGGCGGGGGGCGATCGTAAGAGGACAAGTTGTTGTTCTATTGGTATGTACTAAGGCTTTATAGTGTTTTAAAGAATGTTCGTTCAAGTTCATATAAGAATGTAGCATTTTATTTCCAAAGTGTAGTAAATCTTTGTTTTCTCACAGCAGGGTGATGGCACTACAAGGCTGCAATTTTTATTTGCCCATTAAGTGGGCTTTTGGTGGGAATGACACACCACCAGCAGCATGTTGTCCACGAGAGGGGGGTGGGATGGGGGGGTGAGCAGTAGAGGACAAGTTGTTCTTCTATTGGTATGTACTCAGGCTTTATAGTGTTTGAAATAATGTTCTTTCAAGTTCATATAAGAATGTAGCATTTTATTTCCAAAGTGTAGTAAATCTTTGTTTTCTCACAGCAGGGTGATCGCACTACAAGGCTGCAATTTTTATTTGCCCATCAAGTGGGCTTTTGGTGGAAATGACACACCACCAGCAGCATGTTGTCCACGAGAGGGGGGTGGGATGGGGGGGCGAGCAGGAAAGGACAAGTTGTTCTTCTATTGTAATGTACTCAGGCTTTATAGTGTTTGAAAGAATCTTCTTCCAAGTTCATATAAGAATGTAGCATTTTATTTCCAAAGTGTAGTAAATCTTTGTTTTCTCACAGCAGGGTGGGTGATCGCAGTACAAGGCTGCAATTTTTATTTGCCCATCAAGTGGGCTTTTGGTGGAAATGACACACCACCAGCAGCATGTTGTCCACGAGAGGGTAGTGTGGAGGGGGGGGGGGGGGGCGATCGTAAGAGGACAAGTTGTTCTTCTATTGGTATGTACTCATGCTTTATAGTGTTTGAAAGAATGTTCTTTCAAGTTCATTAAAGAATGTGGCATTTTATTTCCAAAGTGTAGTAAATCTTTGTTTTCTCACAGCAGGGTGATCGCACTACAAGGCTGCAATTTTTATTTGCCCATCAAGTGGGCTTATGGTGGAAATGACACACCCCCAGCAGCATGTTGTCCACGAGAGGGGGGTGGGAAGGGGGGGCGAGCAGGATAGCACAAGTTGTTCTTCTATTGGTATGTACTCAGGCTTTATAGTGTTTTAAAGAATGTTCGTTCAAGTTCATATAAGAATGTAGCATTTTATTTCCAAAGTGTAGTAAATCTTTGTTTTCTCACAGCAGGGTGATCGCACTACAAGGCTGCAATTTTTATTTGCCCATCAAGTGGGCTTTTGGTGGAAATGACACACCACCAGCAGCATGTTGTCCACGAGAGGGGGTCTGGGAAGGGGGGGCGAGCAGGAGAGAACAAGATTTTCTTCTATTGGTATGTACTCAGGCTTTATAGTGTTTGAAAGGATGTTCTTTCAAGTTCATATAAGAATGTAGCATTTTATTTCCAAAGTGTAGTAAATCTTTGTTTTCTCACAGCAGGGTGATGGCACTACAAAGCTGCAATTTTTATTTGCCCATCAAGTGGGCTTTTGGTGGAAATGACACACCACCAGCAGCATGTTGTCCACGAGAGGGTGGTGTGGAAGGGGGGGGGGGGGCAAGCGTAAGAGGACAAGTTGTTCTTCTATTGGTATGTACTAAGGCTTTATAGTGTTTTAAACAATGTTCGTTCAAGTTCATATAAGAATGTAGTATTTTATTCCCAAAGTGTAGTAAATCTTTGTTTTCTCACAGCAGGGTGATCGCACTACAAGGCTGCAATTTTTATTTGCTCATCACGTGGGCTTTTGGTGGAAATGACACACTACCAGCAGCATGTTGTCCACGAGAGGGGGGTGGGATGGGGGGGCGAGCAGGAGAGGACAAGTTGTTCTTCTATTGGTATGTACTCAGGCTTTATAGTGTTTGAAAGAATGTTCCTTCAAGTTCATATAAGAATGTAGCATTTTATTTCCAAAGTGAAGTAAATCTTTGTTTTCTCACAGCAGGGTGATCGCACTACAAGGCTGCAACTTTTATTTGCCCATCAAGTGGGCTTTTGGTGGAAATGACACACCACCAGCAGTATGTTGTCCACGAGAGGGGGGTGGGATGGGGGGGGCGAGCAGGAGAGGACAAGTTATTCTTCCATTGGTATGTACTCAGGGTTTATAGTGTTTGAAAGAATGTTCTTTCAAGTTCATATAAGAATGTAGCATTTAATTTCCAAAGTGTAGTAAATCTTTGTTTTCTCACAGCAGGGTGATCGCACTACAAGGCTGCAATTTTTATTTGCCCATCACATGGGCTTTTGGTGGAAATGACACACCACCAGCTGCATGTTGTCCACGAGAGGGGGGTGGGATGGGGGGGCGAGCAGGAGAGGACAAGTTATTGTGCTATTGGTATGTACTCAGGCTTTATAGTGTTTGAAAGAATGTTCTTTCAAGTTCATATAAGAATGTAGCATTTTATTTCCAAAGTGTAGTAAATCTTTGTTTTCTCACAGCAGGGTGATCGCATTACAAGGCTGCAATTTTTATTTGCCCATCAAGTGGGCTTTTGGTGGAAATGACACACCACCAGCAGCATGTTGTCCAGGAGCGGGGGGTGGGATGGGGGGGCGAGCAGGAGAGGGCAAGTTGTTCTTCTATTGGTATGTACTCAGGCTTTATAGTGTTTGAAAGAATGTTCTTTCAAGTTCATATAAGAATGTAGCATTTTATTTCCAAAGTGTAGTAAATCTTTGTTATCTCACAGCAGGGTGATCGCACTACAAGGCTGCAATTTTTATTTGCCCATCAAGTGGGCTTTTGGTGGAAATGACACACCACCAGCAGCATGTTGTCCACGAAAAGGGGGTGGGATGGGGGGGCAAGCAGGAGAGGACAAGTTGTTCTTCTATTGGTATGTACTCAGGCTTTATAGTGTTTTAATGAATGTTCTTTCAAGTTCACATAGGAATGTAGCATTTTATTTCCAAAGTGTAGTAAATCTTTGTTTTCTCACAGCAGGGTGATCGCACTGCAAGGCTGCAATTTTTATTGCCCATCAAGTGGGCTTTCGGTGGAAATGACACACCACCAGCAGCATGTTGTCCACGAGAGGGTGATGTGGAGGGGGGGGGGGGAATGGCGAGCATAAGAGGACAAGTTGTTCTTCTATTGGTATGTACTAAGGCTTTATGGTGTTTTAAAGAATGTTCTTTCAAGTTCATATAAGAATGTAGCATTTTATTTCCAAAGTGTAGTAAATCTTTGTTTTCTCACAGCAGGGTGATCGCACTACAAGGCTGCAATTTTTATTTGCCCATCAAGTGGGCTTTTGGTGGAAATGACGCACCACCAGCAGCATGTTGTCCACGAGAGGGGGGTGGGATGTGGGGGGCGAGCAGGAGGGGACAAGTTGTTCTTCTATTGGTATGTACTCAGGCTTTATAGTGTTTGAAAGAATGTTCTTTCAAGTTCATATAAGAATGTAGCATTTTATTTCCAAAGTGTAGTAAATCATTGTTTTCTCACAGCAGGGTGATCGCACTACAAAGGTGCAATTTTTATTTGCCCATCAAGTGGGCTTTTGGTGGAAATGACACACCACCAGCAGCATGTTGTCCACGAGAGGGGGGTGTGATGGGGGGCGAGCAGGAGAGGACAAGTTTTTCTTCTATTGGTATGTACTAAGGCTTTATAGTGTTTGAAAGAATAATCTCTCAAGTTCATATAAGAATGTAGCATTTTATTTCCAAAGTGTAGTAAATCTTTGTTTTCTCACAGCAGGGTGATCGCACTACAAGGTTGCAATTTTTATTTGTCCATCAAGTGGGCTTATGGTGGAAATGACACACCCCCAGCAGCATGTTGTCCACGAGAGGGGGGTGGGATGGGGGGGCGAGCAGGATAGGACAAGTTGTTCTTCTATTGGTATGTACTCAGGCTTTATAGTGTTTGAAAGAATGTTCGTTCAAGTTCATATAAGGATGTAGCATTTTATTTCCAAAGTGTAGTAAATCTTTGTTTTCTCACAGCAGGGTGATCGCACTACAAGGCTGCAATTTTTATTTGCCCATGAAGTGGGCTTTTGATGGAAATCACACACCACCAGCAGCATGTTGTCCACGAGAGGGCGGTGTGGAGGGGGCGGGGGGCGATCGTAAGAGGACAAGTTGTTGTTCTATTGGTATGTACTAAGGCTTTATAGTGTTTTAAAGAAAGTTCGTTCAAGTTCATATAAGCATGTAGCATTTTATTTCCAAAGTGTAGTAAATCTTTGTTTTCTCACAGCAGGGTGATCGCACTACAAGGCTGCAATTTTTATTTGCCCATTAAGTGGACTTTTGGTGGGAATGACACACCACCAGCAGCATGTTGTCCACGAGAGGGGGGTGGGATGGGGGGGGCGAGCAGTAGAGGACAAGTTGTTCTTCTATTGGTATGTACTCAGGCTTTATAGTGTTTGAAATAATGTTCTTTCAAGTTCATATAAGAATGTAGCATTTTATTTCCAAAGTGTAGTAAATCTTTGTTTTCTCACAGCAGGGTGATCGCACTACAAGGCTGCAATTTTTATTTGCCCATCAAGTGGGCTTTTGGTGGAAATGACACACCACCAGCAGCATGTTGTCCACGAGAGGGGGGTGGGATGGGGGGGTGAGCAGGAAAGGACAAGTTGTTCTTCTATTGTTATGTACTCAGGCTTTATAGTGTTTGAAAGAATGTTCTTTCAAGTTCATATAAGAATGTAGCATTTTATTTCCAAAGTGTAGTAAATCTATGTTTTCGCACAGCAGGGTGATCGCACTGCAAGGCTGAAATTTTTATTTGCCCATCGAGTGGGCTTTTGGTGGAAATGACACACCACCACCAGCATGTTGTCCACGAGAGGGGGGTGGGATGGGGGGGCGAGCAGGAGAGGACAAGTTGTTCTTCTATTGGTATGTACTCAGGCTTTACAATGTTTGAAAGAATGTTCTTTCAAGTTCATATAAGAATGTAGCATTTTATTTCCAAAGTGTAGTAAATCTTTGTTTTCTCACAGCAGGGTGATCGCACTACAAGGCTGCAATTTTTATTTGCCCATCAAGTGGGCTTTTGGTGGAAATGACACACCACCAGCAGCATGTTGTCCATGAGAGGGTGGTGTGGGGGGGGGGGGGGGGGGCGAGCGTAAGAGAACAAGTTGTTCTTCTATTGGTATGCACTAAGGCTTTATAGTGTTTGAAAGAATGTTCGTTCAAGTTCATATAAGAATGTAGCATTTTATTTCCAAAGTGTAGTAAATCTATGTTTTCGCACAGCAGGGTGATCGCACTGCAAGGCTGCAATTTCTATTTGCCCATCAAGTGGGCTTTTGGTGGAAATGACACACCACCAGCAGCATGTTGTCCACGAGAGGGGGGTGGGATGGGGGAGCGAGCAGGAGAGGACAAGTTGTTCTTCTATTGGTATGTACTCACGCTTTATAATGTTTGAAAGAATGTTCTTTCAAGTTCATATAAGAATGTAGCATTTAATTTCCAAAGTGTAGTAAATCTTTGTTTTCTCACAGCAGGGCGATCGCACTACAAGGCTGCAATTTTTATTTGCCCATCAAGTGGGCTTTTGGTGGAAATGACACACCACCAGCAGCATGTTGTCCACGAGAAAGGGGTGGGATGGGGGGGCGAGCAGGAGAGATCAAGTTGTTCTTCTATTGGTATGTACTAAGGCTTTATAGTGTTTTAAAGAATGTTCTTTCAAGTTCATATAAGAATGTAGCATTTTATTTCCAAAGTGTAGTAAATCTTTGTTTTCTCACAGCAGGGTGATCGCACTACAAGGCTGCAATTTCTATTTGCCCATCAAGTGGGCTTTTGGTGGAAATGACACGACACCAGCAGCATGTTGTCCACGAGAGGGGGGTGGGATGGGGGGGCAAGCAGGAGAGGACAAGTTGTTCTTCTATTGGTATGTACTCAGGATTTATAATGTTTGAAAGGATGTTCTTTCAAGTTCATATAAGAATGTAGCATTTTATTTCCAAAGTGTAGTAAATCTTTGTTTTCTCACAGCAGGGTGATCGCACAACAAGGCTGCAATTTTTATTTGCCCATCAAGTGGGCTTTTGGTGGAAATGACACACCACCAGCAGCATGTTGTCAGCGAGAGGGGGGTTGGATGGTGGGGGCAAGCAGAAGAGGACAAGTTGTTCTTCTATTGGTATGTACTCAGGATTTATTGTGTTTGAAAGATTGTTCTTTCAAGTTCATATAAGAATGTAGCATTTTATTTCCAAAGTGTAGTAAATCTTTGTTTTCTCACAGCAGGGTGATCGCACTACAAGGCTGCAATTTTTATTTGTCAAACAAGTGGGCTTTTGGTGGAAATGACACACCACCAGCAGCATGTTGTCCATGAGAGGGGGGTGGGATGGGGGGGCGAGCAGGAGAGGACAAGTTGTTCTCTATTAGTATGTACTCAGGATTTATAGTGTTTGAAAGAATGTTCTTTCAAGTTCATATAAGAATGTAGCATTTTATTTCCAAAGTGTAGTAACTCTTTGTTGTCTCACAGCAGGGTGATCGCACTACAAGGCTGCAATTTTTATTTGCCCATCAAGTGGGCTTTTGGTGGAAATGACACACCACCAGCAGCATGTTGTCCACGAGAGGGTGGTGTGGAAGGGGGGGGGGGGGCGAGCGTAAGAGGACAAGTTGTTCTTCTATTGGTATGTATTAAGGCTTTATAGTGTTTTAAAGAATGTTCTTTCAAGTTCATATAAGAATGTAGCATTTTATTTCCAAAGTGTAGTAAATCTTTGTTTTCTCACAGCAGGGTGATCGCACTACAAGGCTGCAATTTTTATTTGCCCATCAAGTGGGCTTTTGGTGGAAATGACACACCACCAGCAGCATGTTGTCAACGAGAGGGGGGTGGGATGGGGGGGGCGAGCAGGAGAGGACAAGTTGTTCTTCAATTGGTATGTACTCACGATTTATAGTGTTTCAAAGAATGTTCTTTCAAGTTCATATAAGAATGTAGCATTTTATTTCCAAAGTGTAGTAAATCTTTGTTTTCTCACAGCAGTGTGATCGCACTACAAGACTGCAATTTTTATTTGCCCATCAAGTGGGCTTTTGGTGGAAATGACACACCACCAGCAGCATGTTGTCCATGAGAGGGGGTGGGATGGGGGGGCGAGTAGGAGAGGACAAGTTGTTCTTCTATTGGTATGTACTCAGGATTTATAGTGATTGAAAGAATGTTCTTTCAAGTTCATATAAGAATGTAGCATTTTATTTCCAAAGTGTAGTAAATCTTTGTTTTCTCACAGCAGGGTGATCGCACTACAAGACTGCAATTTTTATTTGCCCATCAAGTGGGCTTTTGGTGGAAATGACAAACCACCAGCAGCATGTTGTCCACGAGAGGGGGGTGGGATGGGGGGGCGAGCAGGAGAGGACAAGTTGTTCTTCTATGGGTATGTACTCACGCTTTATAGTGTTTGAAAGAAAGTTCTTTCAAGTTCATATAAGAATGTAGCATTTTATTTCCAAAGTGTAGTAAATCTTTGTTTTATCACAGCAGGGTGATCGCACTACAAGGCTGCAATTTTTATTTGCCCATCAAGTGGGCTTTTGGTGGAAATGACACACCACCAGCAGCATGTTGTCCACGAGAGGGGGGTGGGATGGGGGGGCGAGCAGGAGCGGACAACTTGTTCTTCTATTGGTATGTACTCACGCTTTATAATGTTTGAAAGAATGTTCTTTCAAGTTCATATAAGAATGTAGCATTTAATTTCCAAAGTGTAGTAAATCTTTGTTTTCTCACAGCAGGGCGATTGCACTACAAGGCTGCAATTTTTATTTGCCCATCAAGTGGGCTTTTGGTGGAAATGACACACCACCAGCAGCATGTTGTCCACGAGAATGGGGTGGGATGGGGAGGCGAGCAGGAGAGATCAAGTTGTTCTTCCATTGGTATGTACTAATGCTTTATAGTGTTTTAAAGAATGTTCTTTCAAGTTCATATAAGAATGTAGCATTTTATTTCCAAAGTGTAGTAAATCTTTGTTTTCTCACAGCAGGGTGATCGCACTACAAGGCTGCAATTTCTATTTGCCCATCAAGTGGGCTTTTGGTGGAAATGACACACCACCAGCAGCATGTTGTCCACGAGAGTGGGGTGGGATGGGGGGGCAAGCAGGAGAGGACAAGTTGTTCTTCTATTGGTATGTACTCAGGATTTATAATGTTTGAAAGGATGTTCTTTCAAGTTCATATAAGAATGTAGCATTTTATTTCCAAAGTGTAGTAAATCTTTGTTTTCTCACAGCAGGGTGATCACACTACAAGGCTGCAATTTTTATTTGCCCATCAAGTGGGCTTTTGTTGGAAATGACACACCACCAGCAGCATGTTGTCCACGAGAGGGGGGTGGGATGGGGGGGCGAGCTGGTGAGGACAAGTTGTTCTTCTATTGGTATGTACTCAAGCTTTATAGTGTTTGAAAGAATGTTCTTTCAAGTTCATATAAGAATGTAGCATTTTATTTCCAAAGTGTAGTAAATCTTTGTTTTCTCACAGCAGGGTGATCGCACAACAAGGCTGCAATTTTTATTTGCCCATCAAGTGGGCTTTTGGTGGAAATGACACACCACCAGCAGCATGTTGTCAGCGAGAGGGGGGTTGGATGGTGGGGGCGAGCAGAAGAGGACAAGTTGTTCTTCTATTGGTATGTACTCAGGATTTATAGTGTTTGAAAGATTGTTCTTTCAAGTTCATATAAGAATGTAGCATTTTATTTCCAAAGTGTAGTAAATCTTTGTTTTCTCACAGCAGGGTGATCGCACTACAAGGCTGCAATTTTTATTTGTCCAACAAGTGGGCTTTTGGTGGAAATGACACACCACCAGCAGCATGTTGTCCATGAGAGGGGGGTGGGATGGGGGGGCGAGCAGGAGAGGACAAGTTTTTCTTCTATTAGTATGTACTCAGGATTTATAGTGTTTGAAAGAATATTCTTTCAAGTTCATATAAGAATGTAGCGTTTTATTTCCAAAGTGTAGTAACTCTTTGTTGTCTCACAGCAGGGTGATCGCACTACAAGGCTGCAATTTTTATTTGCCCATCAAGTGGGCTTTTGGTGGAAATGACACACCACCAGCAGCATGTTGTCCACGAGAGGGTGGTGTGGAAAGTGGGGGGGGGGGGGGGGGGCGAGCAAAAGAGGACAAGTTGTTCTTCTATGGGTATGTACTAAGGCTTTATAGTGTTTTAAAGAATGTTCGTTCAAGTTCATATAAGAAAGTAGCATTTTATTTCCAAAGTGTAGTAAATCTTTGTTTTCTCACAGCAGGGTGATCGCACTACAAGGCTGCAATTTTTATTTGCCCATCAAGTGGGCTTTTGGTGGAAATGACACACCACCAGCAGCATGTTGTCAACGAGAGGGGGGTGGGATGGGGGGGGCGAGCAGGAGAGGACAAGTTGTTCTTCTATTGGTATGTACTCACGATTTTTAGTGTTTGAAAGAATGTTCTTTCAAGTTCATATAAGAATGTAGCATTTTATTTCCAAAGTGTAGTAAATCTTTGTTTTCTCACAGCAGGGTGATCGCACTACAAGGCTGCAATTTTTATTTGCCCATCAAGTGGGCTTTTGGTGGAAATGACACACCACCAGCAGCATGTTGTCAACGAGAGGGGGGTGGGATGGGGGGGCGAGCAGGAGAGGACAAGTTGTTCTTCTATTGGTATGTACTCACGATTTATAGTGTTTCAAAGAATGTTCTTTCAAGTTCATATAAGAATGTAGCATTTTATTTCCAAAGTGTAGTAAATCTTTGTTTTCTCACAGCAGGGTGATCGCACTACAGGGCTGCAATTTTTATTTGTCCATCAAGTGGGCTTATGGTGGAAATAACACACATCCAGCAGCATGTTGTCCACGAGAGGGGGGTGGGATGGGGGGGCGAGCAGGAGAGGACAAGTTGTTCTTCTATTGGTATGTACTCAGGCTTTATAGTGTTTGAAAGAATGTTCTTTCAAGTTCATATAAGAATGTAGCATTTTATTTCCTAAGTGTAGTAAATCATTGTTTCCTCACAGCAGGGTGATCGCACTACAAGGCTGCAATTTTTATTTGCCCATCAAGTGGGCTTTTGGTGGAAATGACACACCACCAGCAGCATGTTGTCCACGAGCGGGGGGTGGGATGGGGGGGCGAGCAGGAAAGGACAAGTTGTCCTTCTATTGTTATGTACTCAGGCTTGATAGTGTTTGAAAGAATGTTCTTTCAAGTTCATATAAGAATGTAGCATTTTATTTCCAAAGTGTAGTAAATCTTTGTTTTCTCACAGCAGGGTGATCGCACTACAAGGTGCAATTTTTATTTGCCCATCAAGTGGGCTTTTGGTGGAAATGACACACCACCAGCAGCATGTTGTCCACGAGAGGGTAGTGTGGAGGGGGGGGGGGGGGGGGGGCGAGCGTAAGAGGACAAGTTGATCTTCTATTGGTATGTACTAAGGCTTTACAGTGTTTGAAAGGATGTTCGTTCAAGTTCATATAAGAATGTAGCATTTTATTTCCAAAGTGTAGTAAATCTTTGTTTTCTCACAGCAGGGTGATCGCACTACAAGGCTGCAATTTTTATTTGCCCATCAAGTGGGCTTTTGGTGGAAATGACAAACCACCAGCAGCATGTTGTCCACGAGAGGGGGGTGGGATGGGGGGGCGAGCAGGAGAGGACAAGTTGTTCTTCTATTGGTATGTACTCACGCTTTATAGTGTTTGAAAGAAAGTTCTTTCAAGTTCACATAAGAATGTAGCATTTTATTTCCAAAGTGTAGTAAATCTTTGTTTTATCACAGCAGGGTGATCGCACTACAAGGCTGCAATTTTTATTTGCCCATCAAGTGGGCTTTTGGTGGAAATGACACACCACCAGCAGCATGTTGTCCACGAGAGGGGGGTGGGATGGGGGGGCGAGCAGGAGAGGACAACTTGTTCTTCTATTGGTATGTACTCATGCTTTATAGTGTTTGAAAGAATGTTCTTTCAAGTTCATATAAGAATGTAGCATTTTATTTCCAAAGTGTAGTAAATCTTTGTTTTCTCACAGCAGGGTGATCGCACTACAAGGCTGCAATTTTTATTTGCCCATCAAGTGGGCTTATGGTGGAAATGACACACCACCAGCAGCATGTTGTCCACGAGAGGGTGATGGGTTTGGGGGGGCGAGCAGGAGAGGACAAGTGGTTCTTCTATTGGTATGTACTCAGGCTTTATAGTGTTTGAAAGAATGTTCTTTCAAGTTCATATAAGAATGTAGCATTTTATTTCCAAAGTGTAGTAAATCTTTGTTTTCTCACAGCAGGGTGACCGCACTACAAGGCTGCAATTTTTATTTGCCCATCAAGTGGGCTTTTGGTGGAAATGACACACCACCAGCAGCATGTTGTCCACGAGAGGGGGATGGGATGGGGGGGCGAGCAGGAGAGGACAAGTTGTTCTTCTATTGGTATGTACTCAGGCTTTATAGTGTTTGAATGAATGTTCTTTCAAGTTCATATAAGAATGTAGCATATTGTTTCCAAAGTGTAGTAAATCTTTGTTTTCTCACAGCAGGGTGGGTGATCGCACTACAAGGCTGCAATTTTTATTTGCCCATCAAGTGGGCTTTTGGTGGAAATGACACACCACCAGCAGCATGTTGTCCACGAGAGGGGGGTGGGATGGGGGGGCGAGCAGGAGAGGACAAGTTGTTCTTCTATTGGTATGTACTCAGGCTTTATAGTGTTTGAATGAATGTTCTTTCAAGTTCATATAAGAATGTAGCATTTTGTTTCCAAAGTGTAGTAAATCTTTGTTTTCTCACAGCAGGGTGGGTGATCGCACTACAAGGCTGCAATTTTTATTTGCCCATCAAGTGGGCTTTTGGTGGAAATGACACACCACCAGCAGCATGTTGTCCACGAGAGGGGAGTGGGATGGGGGGGCGAGCAGGAGAGGACAAGTTGTTCTTCTATTGGTATGTACTCAGGCTTTATAGTGTTTGAAAGAATGTTCTTTCAAGTTAATATAAGAATGTAGCATTTTATTTCCAAAGTGTAGTAAATCTTTGTTTTCTCACAGCAGGGTGATCGCACTACAAGGCTGCAATTTTTATTTGCCCATCAAGTGGGCTTTTGGTGGAAATGACACACCACCAGCAGCATGTTGTCCACGAGAGGGGAGTGGGATGGGGGGGCGAGCAGGAGAGGACAAGTTGTTCTTCTATTGGTATGTACTCAGGCTTTATAGTGTTTGAAAGAATGTTCTTTCAAGTTAATATAAGAATGTAGCATTTTATTTCCAAAGTGTAGTAAATCTTTGTTTTCTCACAGCAGGGTAATCGCACTACAAGGCTGCAATTTTTATTTGCCCATCAAGTGGGCTTTTGGTGGAAATGACACACCACCAGCAGCATGTTGTCCACGAGAGGGTGGTGTGGAGGGGGGGGGGGGGGGCGAACGTAAGAGGGCAAGTTGTTCTTCTATTGGTATGTACTAAGGCTTTATAGTGTTTTAAGGAATGTTCGTTCAAGTTCATATAACAATGTAGCATTTTATTTCCAAAGTGTAGTAAATATTTGTTTTTTCACAGCAGGGTGATTGCACTACAAGGCTGCAATTTTTATTTGCCCATCAAGTGGGCCTTTGGTGGAAATGACACACCACCAGCAGCATGTTGTCCACGAGAGGGGGGTGTGATGGGGGGGCGAGCAGGAGAGGACGAGTTGTTCTTCTATTGGTATGTACTCAGGCTTTATAGTGTTTGAAAGAATGATCTCTCAAGTTCATATAAGATTGTAGCATTTTATTTCCAAAGTGTAGTAAATCTTTGTTTTCTCACAGCAGGGTGATCGCACTACAAGGCTGCAATTTTTATTTGTCCATCAAGTGGGCTTATGGTGGGAATAACACACATCCAGCAGCATGTTGTCCACGAGAGGGGGGTGGGATGGGGGGGCGAGCAGGAGAGGACAAGTTGTTCTTCTATTGGTATGTACTCAGGCTTTATAGTTTTTGAAAGAATGTTCTTTCAAGTTCATATAAGAATGTAGCATTTTATTTCCTAAGTGTAGTAAATCTTTGTTTCCTCACAGCAGGGTGATCGCACTACAAGGCTGCAATTTTTATTTGCCCATCAAGTGGGCTTTTGATGGAAATCACACACCACTAGCAGCATGTTGTCCACGAGAGGGCGGTGTGGAGGGGGCGGGGGGCGATCGTAAGAGGACAAGTTGTTGTTCTATTGGTATGTACTAAGGCTTTATAGTGTTTTAAAGATAGTTCGTTCAAGTTCATATAAGAATGTAGCATTTTATTTCCAAAGTGTAGTAAATCTTTGTTTTCTCACAGCAGGGTGATCGCACTACAAGGCTGCAATTTTTATTTGCCCATTAAGTGGGCTTTTGGTGGAAATGACACACCACCAGCAGCATGTTGTCTACGAAAGGGGGGTGGGATGGGGGGGCGAGCAGGAGAGGACAAGTTGTTCTTCTATTGGTATGTACTCAGGTTTTATAGTGATTGAAAGAATGTTCTTTCAAGTTCATATAAGAATGTAGCTTTTTATTTCCAAAGTGTAGTAAAACTTTGTTTTCTCACAGCAGGGTGATCGCACTACAAGGCTGCAATTTTTATTTGCCCATCAAGTGGGCTTTTGGTGGAAATGACACACCACCAGCAGCATGTTGTCAGCGAGCGGGGGATGGGATGGGGGGGCGAGCAGGAAAGGACAAGTTGTCCTTCTATTGTTATGTACTCAGGCTTTATAGTGTTTGAAAGAATGTTCTTTCAAGTTCATATAAGAATGTAGCATTTTATATCCAAAGTGTAGTAAATCTTTGTTTTCTCACAGCAGGGTGATCGCACTACAAGGCTGCAATTTTTATTTGCCCATCAAGTGGGCTTTTGGTGGAAATGACACACCACCAGCAGCATGTTGTCCACGAGAGGGTAGTGTGGAGGGGGGGGGGGGGGGGGGGGGGCAAGCGTAAGAGGACAAGTTGATCTTCTATTGGTATGAACTAAGGCTTTACAGTGTTTGAAAGAATGTTCGTTCAAGTTCATATAAGAATGTAGCATTTTATTTCCAAAGTGTAGTAAATCTATGTTTTCGCACAGCAGGGTGATCGCACTGCAAGGCTGCAATTTTTATTTGCCCATCAAGTGGGCTTTTGGTGGAAATGACACACCACCAGCAGCATGTTGTCCACAAGAGGGGGATGGGATGGGGGGGCGAGCAGGAGAGGACAAGTTGTTCTTCTATTGGTATGTACTCAGGCTTTATAATGTTTGAAAGAATGTTCTTTCAAGTTCATATAAGAATGTAGCATTTTATTTCCAAAGTGTAGTAAATCTATGTTTTCGCACAGCAGGGTGATCGCACTGCAAGGCTGCAATTTCTATTTTCCCATCAAGTGGGCTTTTGATGGAAATGACACACCACCAGCAGCATGTTGTCCACGAGAGGGGGGTGGGATGGGGTTGCGAGCAGGAGAGGACAAGTTGTTCTTCTATTGGTATGTACTCACGCTTTATAGTGTTTGAAAGAATGTTCTTTCAAGTTCATATAAGAATGTAGCATTTAATTTCCAAAGTGTAGTAAATCTTTGTTTTCTCACAGCAGGGTGATCGCACTACAAGGCTGCAATTTTTATTTGCCCATCAAGTGGGCTTTAGGTGGAAATGACACACCACCAGGAGCATGTTGTCCACGAGAGGGGGGTGGGATGGGGGGGGGCGAGCAGGAGAGGACAAGTTGTTCTTCTATTGGTATGTACTAAGGCTTTATAGTGTTTTAAACAATGTTCTTTCAAGTTCATATAAGAATGTAGCATTTTATTTCCAAAGTGTAGTAAATCTTTGTTTTCTCACAGCAGGGTGATCGCACAACAAGGCTGCAATTTCTATTTGCCCATCAAGTGGGCTTTTGGTGGAAATGACACACCACCAGCAGCATGTTGTCCACGAGAGGGGGGTGGGATGGGGGGGCGAGCAGGAGAGGACAAGTTGTTCTTCTATTGGGATGTACTCAGGATTTATAGTGTTTGAAAGGATGTTCTTTCAAGTTCATATAAGAATGAAGCATTTTATTTCCAAAGTGTAGTAAATCTTTGTTTTCTCACAGCAGGGTGATCACACTACAAGGCTGCAATTTTTATTTGCCCATCAAGTGGGCTTTTGGTGGAAATGACACACCACCAGTAGCATGTTGTCCACGAGAGGGGGGTGGGATGGGGGGGCGAGCTGGTGAGGACATGTTGTTCTTCTATTGGTATGTACTCAGGCTTTATAGTGTTTGAAAGAATGTTCTTTCAAGTTCATATAAGAATGTAGCATTTTATTTCCAAAGTGTAGTAAATCTTTGTTTTCTCACAGCATGGTGGTTGATCGACTACAAGGCTGCAATTTTTATTTGCCCATCAAGTGGGCTTTTGGTGGAAATGACACACCACCAGTAGCATGTTGTCCACGAGAGGTGGGTGGGATGGGGGGGCGAGCTGGTGAGGACATGTTGTTCTTCTATTGGTATGTACTCAGGCTTTATAGTGTTTGAAAGAATGTTCTTTCAAGTTCATATAAGAATGTAGCATTTTATTTCCAAAGCGTAGTAAATCTTTGTTTTCTCACAGCAGGGTGATCGCACAACAAGGCTGCATTTTTTATTTGCCCATCAAGTGGGCTTTTGGTGGAAATGACACACCACCAGCAGCATGTTGTCCACGAGAGGGGGGTGGGATGGGGGGGCGAGCAGGAGAGGACAAGTTGTTCTTCTATTGGTATGTACTCAGGCTTGATAGTGTTTGAAAGAATGTTCTTTCAAGTTCATATAAGAATGTTGCATTTTATTTCCAAAGTGTAGTAAATCTTTGTTTTCTCACAGCAGGGTGATCACACTACAAGGCTGCAATTTTTATTTGCCCATCAATTGGGCTTTTGGTGGAAATGACATACCACCAGCAGCATGTTGTCCACGAGTGGGTGGTGTGGAAAGGGGGGCGGGGGGGCGAGCGTAAGAGGACAAGTTGTTCTTCTATTGGTATGTACTAAGGCTTTATAGTGTTTTAACGAATGTTCGGTCAAGTTCATATAAGAATGTAGCATTTTATTTCCAAAGTGTAGTAAATCTTTGTTTTCTCACAGCAGGGTGATCGCACTACAAGGCTGCAATTTTTATTTGCCCATCAAGTGGGCTTTTGGTGGAAATGACACACCACCAGCTGCATGTTGTCAGCAAGAGGGGGGGGGCGGATGGGGGGGCGAGCAGGAGATGACAAGTTGTTCTTCTATTGGTATGTACTCAGGATTTATAGTGTTTGAAAGAATGTTCTTTCAAGTTCATATAAGAATGTAGCATTTTATTTCTAAAGTGTAGTAAATCTTTGTTTTCTCACAGCAGGGTGATCGCACTACACGGCTGCAATTTTTATTTGCCCATCAAGTGGGCTTTTGTTGGAAATGACACACCACCAGCAGCATGTTGTCCACGAGAGGGGGGTGGGATAGGGGGGCGAGCAGGAAAGGAGAAGTTGTTCTTCTATCGCTATGTACTGAGGCTTTATAGTGTTTTAAAGAAATTTCTTTCAAGTTCATATAAGAGTGTAGCATTTTATTTCCAAAGTGTAGTAAATCTTTGTTTTCTCACAGCAAGGTGATCGCACTACAAGGCTGCAATTTTTATTTGCCCATCAAGTGGGCTTTTGGTGGAAATGACACACCACCAGCAGCATGTTGTCCACGAGAGGGTGTTGCGGAGGGGGGGGGGGGGGGGGTCGAGCGTAAGAGGACAAGTTGTTCTTCTATTGGTATGTACTATGGCTTTATAGTGTTTGAAAGAATGTTCGTACAAGTTCATATAAGAATGTAGCATTTTATTTCCAAAGTGTAGTAAATCTTTGTTTTCTCACAGCAGGGTGAACGCACTGCAAGGCCGCAATTTTTATTTGCCCATCAAGTGGGCTTTTGGTGGAAATGACACACCACCATTAGCATGTTGTCCACGAAAGGGGGGGGGGGGGGCGAGCAGGAGAGGACAAGTTGTTCTTCTATTGGTATGTACTCAGGCTTTATAATGTATGAAAGAATGTTCTTTCAAGTTCATATAAGAATGTAGCATTTAATTTCCAAAGTGTAGTAAATCTTTGTTTTCTCACAGCAGGGTGATCCCACTACAAGGCTGCAATTTTTATTTGCCCATCAAGTGGGCTTTTGGTGGAAATGACGCACCACCAGCAGCATGTTGTCCACGAAAAGGGGGTGGGATGGGGGGGCGAGCAGGAGAGGACAAGTTGTTCTTCTATTGGTATGTACTCAGGCTTTATAGTGTTTGAAGAATGTTCTTTCAAGTTCATATAAGAATGTAGGATTTTATTTCCAAAGTGTAGTAAATCTTTGTTTTCTCACAGCAGGGCGATCGCACTACAAGGCTGCAATTTTTATTTGCCCATCAAGTGGGCTTTTGGTGGAAATGACACACCACCAGCAGCATGTTGTTTACGAGAGGGGGGTGGGATGGGGGGGGCGAGCAGGAGGGGACAAGTTGTTCTTCTATTGGTATGTACTCAGGCTTTATAGTGTTTGAAAGAATGTTCTTTCAAGTTCATATAAGAATGTAGCATTTTATTTCCAAAGTGTAGTAAATCTTTGTTTTCTCACAGCAGGGTGATCGCACTACAAGGCTGCAATTTTTATTTGCCCATCAAGTGGGCTTTTGGTGGAAATGACACACCACCAGCAGCATAATGTTTACGAGAGGGGGGGGGTGGTATGGGGGGGGGGGGGCGAGCAGGAGAGGACAAGTTGTTCTTCTATTGGTATGTACTCAGGCTTTATAGTGTTTGAAAGAATGTTCTTTCAAGTTCATATAAGAATGTAGCATTTTATTTCCAAAGTGTAGTAAATCTTTGTTTTCTCACAGCAGGGTGATCGCACTACAAGGCTGCAATTTTTATTTGCCCATCAAGTGGGCTTTTGGTGGAAATGACACACCACCAGCAGCATGTTGCCCATGAGAGCAGGGTGGGATGGGGGGGCAAGCAGGAAAGGACATGTTGTTCTTCTATTGGTATGTACTACGGCTTCATAGTGTTTGAAAGAATGTTCTTTCAAGTTCATATAAGAATGTAGCATTTTATTTCCAAAGTGTAGTAAATCTTTGTTTTCTCACAGCAGGGTGATCGCACTACAAGGCTGCAATTTTTATTTGCCCATCAAGTGGGCTTTTGGTGGAAATGACACACCACCAGCAGCATGTTGTTTACGAGAGGGGGGGGGTGGGATGGGGGGGGGGGCGAGTAGGAGAGGACAAGTTGTTCTTCTATTGGTATGTACTCAGGCTTTATAGTGTTTGAAAGAATGTTCTTTCAAGTTCATATAAGAATGTAGCATTTTATTTCCAAAGTGTAGTAAATCTTTGTTTTCTCACAGCAGGGTGATCGCACTACAAGGCTGCAATATTTATTTGCCCATCAAGTGGCCTTTTGGTGGAAATGACACACCACCAGCAGCATGTTGCCCACGAGAGCAGGGTGGGATGGGGGGGGGCGAGCAGGAGAGGACAAGTTGTTCTTCTATTGGTATGTACTCAGGCTTTACAGTGTTTGAAAGAATGTTGTTTCAAGTTCATATAAGAATGTTGCATTTTATTTCCAAAGTGTAGTAAATCTTTGTTTTCTCACAGCAGGGTGATCGCACTACAAGGCTGCAATATTTATTTGCCCATCAAGTGGCCTTTTGGTGGAAATGACACACCACCAGCAGCATGTTGCCCACGAGAGCAGGGTGGGATGGGGGGGGCGAGCAGGAGAGGACAAGTTGTTCTTCTATTGGTATGTACTCATGCTTTATAGTGTTTGAAAGAATGTTCTTTCAAGTTCATATAAGAATGTAGCATTTTATTTCCAAAGTGTAGTAAATCTTTGTTTTCTCACAGCAGGGTGACCGCACTACAAGGCTGCAATTTTTATTTGCCCATCAAGTGGGCTTTTGGTGGAAATGACACACCACCAGCAGCATGTTGTCCACGAAAAGGGGGTGTGATGGGGGGGCGAGCAGGAGAGGACAAGTTGTTCTTCTATTGGTATGTACTCAGGCTTTATGGTGTTTGAAGAATGTTCTTTCGAGTTCATATAAGAATGTAGCATTTTATTTCCAAAGTGTAGTAAATCTTTGTTTTCTCACAGCAGGGTGATCGCACTACAAGGCTGCAATTTTTCTTTGCCCATCAAGTGGGCTTTTGGTGGAAATGACACACCACCAGCAGCATATTGGCCATGAGAGGGGGGGTGGGATGGGGGGGCGAGCAGGAGAGGACAAGTTGTTCTTCAATTGGTATGTACTCAGGCTTTATAGTGTTTAAAAGAATGTTCTTTCAAGTTCATATAAGAATGTTTCATTTTATTTCCAAAGTGAAGTAAATCTTTGTTTTCTCACAGCAGGGTGGTCGCACTACAAGGCTGCAATTTTTATTTGCCCATCAAATGAGCTTTTGGTGGAAATGACACACCACCAGCAGCATGTTGTCCACGAGAGTGTGGTGTGAAAGGGGGGGGGGGGGGCGAGCGTAAGAGGACAAGTTGTTCTTCTATTGGTATGTACTAAGGCTTTATAGTGTTTTAAAGAATGTTCTTTCAAGTTCATATAAGAATGTAGCATTTTATTTCCAAAGTGTAGTATATCTTAGTTTTCTCACAGCAGGGTGATCGCACTACAAGGCTGCAATTTTTATTTGCCCATCGAGTGGGCTTTTGGTGGAAATGACACACCACCAGCAGCATGTTGCCCACGAGAGGGGGGTGGGATGGGGGGATGAGCAGGAGACGACAAGTTGTTCTTTTATTGGTATGTACTCAGGCTTTATAGTGTTTGAAAGAATGTTCTTTCGAGTTCATATAAGAATGTAGCATTTTATTTCCAATGTGTTGTAAATCTTTGTTTTCTCACAGCAGGGTGATCGCACTACAAGGCTGCAATTTTTATTTGCCCATCAAGTGGGCTTTTGGTGGAAATGACACACCACCAGCAGCATGTTGTCCACGAGAGAGGGGTGGGATGGGGGGGCGAGCAGGAGAGGACAAGTTGTTCTTCTATTGGTATATACACAGGCTTTATAGTGTTTGAAAGAATGTTCTGTCATGTTCATATAAGAATGTAGCATTTTATTTCCAAAGTGTAGTAAATCTTTGTTTTCTCACAGCAGGGTGATCGCACTACAAAGCTGCAATTTTTATTTGCCCATCAAGTGGGCTTTTGGTGGAAATGACACACCACCAGCAGCATGTTGTCCACGAGAGGGGGGTGGGATGGGGGGGGGGGGGGGGACGAGCAGGAGAGGAATAGTTGTTTTTCTTTTGGTATGTACTCAGGCTTTATAGTGTTTGAAAAAATGTTCTTTCAAGTTCATATAAGAATGTAGCATTTTATTTCCAAATTGTAGTAAATCTTTGTTTTCTCACAGCAGGGTGATCGCACTACAAGGCTGCAATATTTATTTGCCCATTAAGTGGGCTTTTGGTGGAAATGACACACCACCAGCAGCTTGTTGCCCACGAGAGGAGGGTGGGATGGGGGGGCGAGCAGGAGAGGACAAGTTGTTCTTCTATTGGTATGTACTCAGGCTTTATAGTGTTTGAAAGAATGTTCTTTCAAGTTCATAAAAGAATGTAGCATTTTATTTCCAAAGTGTAGTAAATCTTTGTTTTCTCACAGCAGGGTGATCGCACTACAAGGCTGCAATTTTTATTTGCCCATCAAGTGGGCTTTGGGTGGAAATGACACACCACCAGCAGCATGTTGCCCACGAGAGGGGGGTGGGGTGGGGGGGCGAGCAGGAGAGGACAAGTTGTTCTTCTATTGGTATGTACTCAGGATTCATAGTGTTTTAAAGAATGTTCTTTCAAGTTCATATAAGAATGTAGGATTTTATTTCCAAAGTGTAGTAAATCTTTGTTTTCTCACAGCAGGGTGATCGCACTACAAGGCTGCAATTTTTATTTGCCCATCAAGTTGGCTTTTGGTGGAAATGACACACCACCAGCGTCATGTTGTCCACGAGAGGGTGGTGGGATGGGGGGGGGGGCGTTTAGAAGAGCACAAGTTGTTCTTCTATTGGTATGACCTCAGGCTTTATAGTGTTTGAAAGAATGTTCTTTCAAGTTCATATAAGAATGTAGCATTTTATTTCCAAAGTGTAGTAAATCTTTGTTTTCTCACAGCAGGGTGATCGCACTGCAAGGCTGCAATTTTTATTTGCCCATCAAGTGGGCTTTTGGTGGAAATGACACACCACCAGCAGCATGTTGTCCACGAGAGGGGGGTGGGAAGGGGGGGGGCGAGCAGGTGAGGACAAGTTGTTCTTCTATTGGTATGTACTCAGGGTTTATAGTGTTTGAAAGAATGTTCTTTCAAGTTCATATAAGAATGTAGCATTTAATTTCCAAAGTGTAGTAAATCTTTGTTTTCTCACAGCAGGGTGATCGCACTACAAGGCTGCAATTTTTATTTGCCCATCAAGTGGGCTTTTGGTAGAAATGACACACCACCAGCAGCATGTTGTCCACGAGAGGGTGGTGTTGAAGGGGGGGGGGGGGGGGCGAGCGTAAGAGGACAAGTTGTTCTTCTATTGGTATGTACTAAGGCTTTATGGTGTTTTAAAGAATGTTCGTTCAAGTTCATATAAGAATGTAGCATTTTATTTCCAAAGTGTAGTAAATCTTTGTTTTCTCACAGCAGGGTGATCGCACTGCAAGGCTGCAATTTTTATTTGCCCATCAAGTGGGCTTTTGGTGGAAATGACATACCACCAGCAGCATGTTGTCCACGAGAGGGGGGTGGGATGGGAACGAGCAGGAGAGGACAAGTTGTTCTTCTATTGGTATATACTCAGGCTTAATAGTGTTTGAAAGAATGTTCTGTCAAGTTCATATAAGAATGTAGCATTTTATTTCCAAAGTGTAGTAAATCTTTGTTTTCTCACAGCAGGGTGATCGCACTACAAGGCTGCAATTTTTATTTGCCCATCAAGTGGGCTTTTGGTGGAAATGACACACCACCAGCAGCATGTTGTCCACGAGAGGGGGGTGGGATGGGGGGGGACGAGCAGGAGAGGACAAGTTGTTTTTCCTTTGGTATGTACTCAGGCTTTATAGAGTTTGAAACAATGTTCTTTCAAGTTCATATAAGAATGTAGGATTTTATTTCCAAAGTGTAGTAAATCTTTGTTTTCTCACAGCAGGGAGATCGCACTACAAGGCTGCAATTTTTATTTGCCCATCAAGTGGGCTTTTGGTGGAAATGACACACCACCAGCAGCATGTTGTCCGCGAGAGGGTGGTGTGGAAGGGGGGGGGGGGGGGCGAGCGTAAGAGGACAAGTTGTTCTTCTATTGGTATGTACTAAGGCTTTATGGTGTTTTAAAGAATGTTCGTTCAAGTTCATATAAGAATGTAGCATTTTATTTCCAAAGTGTAGTAAATCTTTGTTTTCTCACAGCAGGGTGATCGCACTACAAGGCTGCAATTTTTATTTGCCCATCAAGTGGGCTTTTGGTGGAAATGACACACCACCAGCTGCATGTTGTCAGCGAGAGGGGGGTGGGATGGGGGGGCGAGCAGGAGAGGACAAGTTGTTCTTCTATTGGTATGTACTCAGGATTTATAGTGTTTGACAGAATGTTCATTCAAGTTCATATAAGAATGTAGCATTTTATTTCCAAAGTGTAGTAAATCTTTGTTTTCTCACAGCAGGGTGATCGCACTACAAGGCTGCAATTTTTATTTGCCCATCAAGTGGGCTTTTGGTGGAAATGACACACCACCAGCAGCATGTTGTCCACGAGAGGGGGGTGGGATAGGGGGGCGAGCAGGAAAGGAGAAGTTGTTCTTCTATCGCTATGTACTCAGGCTTTATAGTGTTTTAAAGAATGTTCGTTCAAGTTCATATAAGAATGTAGCATTTTATTTACAAAGTGTAGTAAATCTTTGTTTTCTCACAGCAGGGTGATCGCACTACAAGGCTGCAATTTTTATTTGCCCATCAAGTGGGCTCTTGGTGGAAATGACACACCACCAGCAGCATGTTGTCCACAAGAGGGGGTGGGTGGGTGGGGGGGCGAGCAGGAGAGGACAAGTTGTTCTTCTATTGGTATGTACTCAGGCTTTATAATGTTTGAAAGAATGTTCTTTCAAGTTCATATAAGAATGTAGCATTTAATTTCCAAAGTGTAGTAAATCTTTGTTTTCTCACAGCAGGGTGATCGCACTACAAGGCTGCAATTTTTATTTCCCCATCAAGTGGGCTTTTGGTGGAAATGACTCACCACCAGCAGCACGTTGTCCACGAGAGGGTGGTGTGGGGGGGGGGGGGGGGGCGAGCGTAAGAGGACAAGTTGTTCTTCTATTGGTATATACTAAGGCTTCATAGTGTTTTAAAGAATGTTCGTTCAAGTTCATATAAGAATGTAGCATTTTATTTCCAAAGTGTAGTAAATCTTTGTTTTCTCACAGCAGGGTGATCCCACTACAAGGCTGCAATTTTTATTTGCCCATCAAGTGGGCTTTTGGTGGAAATGACGCACCACCAGCAGCATGTTGTCCACGAGAGGGGGGTGGGATGGGGGGGCGAGCAGGAGAGGACAAGCTGTTCCTCTATTGGTATGTACTCAGGCTTTATAGTGTTTGAAAGAATGATCTTTCAAGTCCATATAAGAATGTAGCATTTTATTTCCAAAGTGTAGTAAATCTTTGTTTTCTCGCAGCAGGGTGATAGCACTACAAGGCTGCAATTTTTATTTGCCCATCAAGTGGGCTTTTGGTGGAAATGACACACCACCAGCAGCATGTTGTCCACGAGAGGGGGGTGGGATGGGGGGCGAGCAGTAGAGGACAAGTTGTTCTTCTATTGGTATTTACTCAGGCTTTATAGTGTTTGAAAGAAAGTTCTTTCAAGTTCATATAAGAATGTAGCATTTTATTTCCAAAGTGTAGAAAATCTTTGTTTTCTCACAGCAGGGTGTTCGCACTACAAGGCTGCAATTTTTATTTGCCCATCAAGTGGGCTTTTGGCGGAAATGATACACCACCAGCAGCATGTTGTCCACGAGAGGGTGGTGTGGTGGGGGGGGGGGGGGGGGGAGGGGGGGGGAGCGTAAGGGGACAGTTGTTCTTCTATTGGTATGTACTAAGGCTTTATAGTGTTTTAAAGAATGTTCTTTCAAGTTCATATAAGAATATAGCATTTCATTTCTAAAGTGTAGTAAATCGTTGTTTTCTCACAGCAGGGTGATCGCACTACAAGGCTGCAATTTTTATTTGCTTATCAAGTGAGCCTTTGGTGGAAATGACACACCACCAGCAGCATGTTGTCCACGAGAGGGTGGTGTGGAGGGGGGGGGGGGGGGCAAGCGTAAGTGGACAAGTGTTGTCCTTCTATTGGTATGTACTAAGGCTTTATAGTGTTTTAAAGAAAGTTCGTTCAAGTTCATATAAGAATGTAGCATTTTATTTCCAAAGTGTAGTAAATCTTTGTATCCTCACAGCAGGGTAATCGCACTACAAGGCTGCAATTTTTAATTGCCCATCAAGTGGGCTTTTGGTGGGAATGACACACCACCAGCAGCATGTTGTCCACGAAAAGGGGGTGGGATGGGGGGGCGAGCAGGAGAGGACAAGTTGTTCTTCTATTGGTATGTACTCAGGCTTTAATGTGTTTGAAGAATGTTCTTTCAAGTTCATATAAGAATGTAGCATTTTATTTCCAAAGTGTAGTAAATCTTTGTTTTCTCACAGCAGGGTGATCGCACTACAAGGCTGCAATTTTTTTTGCCCATCAAGTGGGCTTTTGGTGGAAATGACACACCACCAGCAGCATATTGTCCATGAGAGGGGGGGTGGGATGGGGGGACGAGCAGGAGAGGACAAGTTGTTCTTCAATTGGTATGTACTCTGGCTTTATAGTGTTTAAAAGAATGTTCTTCCAAGTTCATCCAAGAATATAGCATTTTATTTCCAAAGTGTAGTAAATCTTTGTTTTCTCACAGCAGGGTGATCGCACTACAAGGCTGCAGTTTTTATTTGCCCATCAAGTGGGCTTTTGCTGGAAATGACACACTACCAGCAGCATGTTGTCCACGAGAGGGGGGTGGGATGGGGGGGGCGAGCAGGAGAGGACAAGTTGTTCTTCTATTGGTATATACTCAGGCTTTATAGTGTTTGAAAGAATGTTCTGTCAAGTTCATATAAGAATTTAGCATTTTATTTCCAAAGTGTAATAAATCTTTGTTTTCTCACAGTAGGGTGATCGCACTACAAAGCCGCAATTTTTATTTGCCCATCAAGTGGGCTTTTGGTGGAAATGACACACCACCAGCAGCATGTTGTCCATGAGAGGGGGGTGGGATGGGGGGGGGACGAGCAGGAGAGGACAAGTTGTTTTTCTTTTGGTATGTACTCAGGCTTTATAGTGTTTGAAAGAATGTTCTTTCAAGTTCATATAAGAATGTAGCATTTTATTTTCAAAGTGTAGTAAATCTTTGTTTTCTCACAGCAGGGTGATCGCACTACAAGGCTGCAATATTTATTTGCCCATCAAGTGGGCTTTTGGTGGAAATGACACACCACCAGCAGCATGTTGCCCACGAGAGGGGGGGGGGGGGATGGGGGGCGAGCAGGAGAGGACAAGTTGTTCTTCTATTGGTATGTTCTCAGGCTTTATAGTGTTTGAAATAATGTTCTTTCAAGTTCATATAAGAATGTAGCATTTTATTTCCAAAGTGTAGTAAATCTTTGTCTTCTCACAGCAGGGTGATCGCACTACAAGGGTGCAATTTTTATTTGCCCATCATGTGGGCTTTTGGTGGAAATGACACACCACCAGCAGCATGTTGTCCACGAAAAGGGGGTGTGATGGGGGGGCGAGCAGGAGAGGACAAGTTGTTCTTCAATTGGTATGTACTCAGGCTTTATAGTGTTTAAAAGAATGTTCTTTCAAGTTCATACAAGAATGTAGCATTTTATTTCCAAAGTGTAGTAAATCTTTGTTTTCTCACAGCAGGGTGATCGCACTACAAGGCTGCAATTTTTATTTGCCCATCAAGTGGGATTTTGGTGGAAATGACACACCACCAGCGTCATGTTGTCCACGAGAGGGTGGTGTGGAGGGAGGGGGGGGGGGGGGGGGCGAGCGTAAGAGGACAAGTTGTTCTTCTATTGGTATGTACTAAGGCTTTATAGTGTTTGAAAGAATGTTCTGTCAAGTTCATATAAGAATGTAGCATTTTATTTCCAAAGTGTAGTAAATCTTTGTTTTCTCACAGCAGGGTGATCGCACTACAAAGTTGCAATTTTTATTTGCCCATCAAGTGGGTTTTTGGTGGAAACGACACGCCACCAGCAGCATGTTGTCCACGAGAGGGGGGTGGGATGGGGGGGGACGAGCAGGAGAGGACATGTTGTTTTTCTTTTGGTATGTACTCAGGCTTTATAGTGTTTGAAAGAATGTTCTTTCAAGTTCATATAAGAATGTAGCATTTTATTTCCAAAGTGTAGTAAATCTTTGTTTTCTCACAGCAGGGTGATCGCACTACAAGTCTGCAATTTTTATTTGCCCATCAAGTGGGCTTTTGGTGGAAATGACACACCACCAGCAGCATGTTGTTTACGAGAGGGGGGTGGGATGGGGGGGGGGGGCGAGCAGGAGAGGACAAGTTGTTCTTCTATTGGTATGTACTCAGGCTTCATAGTGTTTGAAAGAATGTTCTTTCAAGTTCATATAAGAATGTAGCATTTTATTTCCAAAGTGTAGTAAAACTTTGTTTTCTCACAGCAGGGTGATCGCACTACAAGGCTGCAATATTTATTTGCCCATCAAGTAGGCTTTTGGTGGAAATGACACACTACCAGCTGCATGTTGCCCACGAGAGGAGGGTGGGATGGGGGGGGCGAGCAGGAGAGGACAAGTTGTTCTTCTATTGGTTTGTACTCAGGCTTTATAGTGTTTGAAAGAATGTTCTTTCAAGTTCATATAAGAATGTAGCATTTTATTTCCAAAGTGTAGTAAGTCTTTGTTTTCTCACAGCAGGGTGATCGCACTACAAGGCTGCAATTTTTATTTGCCCATCAAGTGGGCTTTTGGCGGAAATGATACACCACCAGCAGCATGTTGTCCATGAGAGGGTGGTGTGTTGGGGGGGGGGGGGAGGGGGGGGGTGAGCGTAAGAGGACAAGTTGTTCTTCTATTGGTATGTACTAAGGCTTTATAGTGTTTTAAAGAATGTTCTTTCAAGTTCATATAAGAATATAGCATTTTATTTCTAAAGTGTAGTAAATCTTTGTATCCTCACAGCAGGGTGATCGCACTACAAGGCTGCAATTTTTATTTGCCCATCAAGTGGGCTTTTGGTGGGAATGACACACCACCAGCAGCATGTTGTCCACGAAAAGGGGGTGGGATGGGGGGGCGAGCAGGAGAGGACAAGTTGTTCTTCTATTGGTATGTACTCAGGCTTTACAGTGTTTGAAGAATGTTCTTTCAAGTTCATATAAGCATGTAGCATTTTATTTCCAAAGTGTAGTAAATCTTTGTTTTCTCACAGCAGGGTGATCGCACTACAAGGCTGCAATTTTTATTTGCCCATCAAGTGGGCTTTTGGTGGAAATGACACACCACCAGCAGCATATTGTCCATGAGAGGGGGGGGGTGGGATGGGGGGGCGAGCAGGAGAGGACAAGTTGTTCTTCAATTGGTATGTACTCAGGCTTTATAGTGTTTAAAAGAATGTTCTTTCAAGTTCATCCAAGAATGTAGCATTTTATTTCCAAAGTGTAGTAAATCTTTGTTTTCTCACAGCAGGGTGATCGCACTACAAGGCTGCAGTTTTTATTTGCCCATCAAGTGGGCTTGTGCTGGAAATGACACACTACCAGCAGCATGTTGTCCACGAGAGGGGGGTGGGATGGGGGGGCGAGCAGGAGAGGACAAGTTGTTCTTCTATTGGTATATACTCAGGCTTTATAGTGTATGAAAGAATGTTCTTTCAAGTTCATATAAGAATGTAGCATTTTATTTCCAAAGTGTAGTAAATCTTTGTTTTCTCACAGCACGGTGATCGCACTACAAGGCTGCAATTTTTATTTGCCCATCAAGTGGGCTTTTGGTGGAAATGACACACCACCAGCAGCATGTTGTTTACGAGAGGGGGGTGGGATGGGGGGGGCGAGCAGGAGAGGACAAGTTGTTCTTCTATTCGTATGTACTCAGGCTTTATAGTGTTTGAAAGAATGTTCTTTCAAATTCATATAAGAATGTAGCATTTTATTTCCAAAGTGTAGTAAATCTTTGTTTTCTCACAGCAGGGTGATCGCACTACAAGGCTGCAATATTTATTTGCCCATCAAGTGGGCTTTTGGTGGAAATGACACACCACCAGCAGCATGTTGCCCACGAGAGGGGGGTGGGATGGGGGGGCGAGCAGGAGAGGACAAGTTGTTCTTCTATTGGTATGTACTCAGGCTTTATAGTGTTTAAAAGAATGTTCTTTCAAGTTCATATAAGAATGTAGCATTTTATTTCCAAAGTGTAGTAAATCTTTGTTTTCTCACAGCAGGGTGATCGCACTACAAGGCTGCAATTTTTATTTGCCCATCAAGTGGGCTTTTGGTGGAAATGACACACAACCAGCAGCATGTTATCCACGAAAAGGGGGTGGGATGGGGGGGCGAGCAGGAGAGGACAAGTTGTTCCTCTATTGGTATGGACTCAGGCTTTATAGTGTTTGAAGAATGTTGTTTCGAGTTCATATAAGAATGTAGCATTTTATTTCCAAAGTGTATTAAATCTTTGTTTTCTCACAGCAGGGTGATCGCACTACAAGGCTGCAATTTTTATTTGCCCATCAAGTGGGCTTTTGGTGGAAATGACACACCACCAGCAGCATATTGTCCATGAGAGGGGGAGTGGGATGGGGGGGCGAGCAGGAGAGGACAAGTTGTTCTTCAATTGGTATGTACTCAGGCTTTATAGTGTTTAAAAGAATGTTCTTTCAAGTTCATACAAGAATGTAGCATTATATTTCCAAAGTGTAGTAAATCTTTGTTTTCTCACAGCAGGGTGATGGCACTACAAGGCTGCAATTTTTATTTGCCCATCAAGTGGGCTTTTGGTGGAAATGACACACCACCAGCAGCATGTTGTCCACGAGAGGGTGGTGTGGAGGGAGGGGGGGGGGGGCGAGCGTAAGAGGACAAGTTGTTCTTCTATTGGTATGTACTCAGGCTTTATAGTGTTTTAAAGATTGTTCTTTCAAGTTCATATAAGAATGTTTCATTTTATTTCCAAAGTGAAGTAAATCTTTGTTTTCTCACAGCAGGGTGGTCGCACTACAAGGCTGCAATTTTTATTTGCCCATCAAATGGGCTTTTGGTGGAAATGATACACCACCAGCAGCATGTTGTCCATGAGAGCGTGGTGTGAAAGGGGGGGGGGGGGGCGAGCGTAAGAGGACAAGTTGTTCTTCTACTGGTATGTACTAAGGCTTTATAGTGTTTTAAAGAATGTTCTTTCAAGTTCATATAAGAATGTAGCATTTTATTTCCAAAGTGTAGTAAATCTTTGTGTTCTCACAGCAGGGTGATCGCACTACAAAGTTGCAATTTTTATTTGATCATCAAGTGGGCTTTTGGTGGAAATGACACACCACCAGCAGCATGTTGTCCACGAGAGGGGGGTGGGATGGGGGGGGACGAGCAGGAGAGGACAAATTGTTTTTCTTTTGGTATGTACTCAGGCTTTATAGTGTTTGAAAGAATGTTCTTTCAAGTTCATATAAGAATGTAGCATTTTATTTCCAAAGTGTAGTAAATCTTTGTTTTCTCACAGCAGGGTGATCGCACTACATGTCTGCAATTTTTATTTGCCCATCAAGTGGGCTTTTGGTGGAAATGACACACCACCAGCAGCATGTTGTTTACGAGAGGGGGGTGGGATGGGGGGGGGGGGGGCGAGCAGGAGAGGACAAGTTGTTCTTCTATTGGTATGTACTCAGGCTTTATAGTGTTTGAAAGAATGTTCTTTCAAGTTCATATAAGAATGTAGCATTTTATTTCCAAAGTGTAGTAAATCTTTGTTTTCTCACAGCAGGGTGATCGCACTACATGTCTGCAATTTTTATTTGCCCATCAAGTGGGCTTTTGGTGGAAATGACACACCACCAGCAGCATGTTGTTTACGAGAGGGGGGTGGGATTGGGAGGGGGGGGGGCGAGCAGGAGAGGACAAGTTGTTCTTCTATTGGTATGTACTCAGGCTTTATAGTGTTTGAAAGAATGTTCTTTCAAGTTCATATAAGAATGTAGCATTTTATTTCCAAAGTGTAGTACAACTTTGTTTTTTCACAGCAGGGTGATCGCACTACAAGGCTGCAATATTTATTTGCCCATCAAGTAGGCTTTTGGTGGAAATGACACACCACCAGCTGCATGTTGCCCACGAGAGGAGGGTGGGATGGGGGGGGCGAGCAGGAGAGGACAAGTTGTTCTTCTATTGGTATGTACTCCGGCTTTATAGTGTTTGAAAGAATGTTCTTTCAAGTTCATATAAGAATGTAGCATTTTATTTCCAAAGTGTAGTAAATCTTTGTTTTCTCACAGCAGGGTGATGGCACTACAAGGCTGCAATTTTTATTTGCCCATCAAGTGGGCTTTTGGTGGAAATGACACACCACCAGCAGCATGTTGTCCACGAGAGTGTGGTGTGGAGGGGGGGGGGGGGTGGGGGGCGAGCGTAAGAGGACAAGTTGTTCTTCTATTGGTATGTACTAAGGCTTTATAGTGTTTTAAAGAATGTTCTTCCAAGTTCATATAAGAATGTAGCATTTTATTTCCAAAGTGTAGTAAATCTTTGTTTTCTCACAGCAGGGTGATCGCACTACAAGGCTGCAATTTTTATTTGCCCATCATGTGGGCTTTTGGTGGAAATGACATACCACCAGCAGCATGTTGTCCACGAGAGGGGGGTGCGATGGGGGGGGGGGGGGGGCGAGCAGGAGAGGACAAGTTGTTCTTCTATTGGTATGTACTCAGGCTTTATAGAGTTTGAAAGAATGTTCTTTCAAGTTCATATAAGAATGTAGCATTTTATTTCCGAAGTGTTATAATCTTTGTTTTCTCACAGCAGGGTGATCGCACTACAAGGCTGCAATTTGTATTTGCCCATCAAGTGGGCTTTTGGTGTAAATGACAGACCACCAGCAGCATGTTGCCCACGAGAGGGTGGTTGGATGGGGGGGGGGGGGGGGGGGGGGGGAGCGAGCAGGAGAGAACGAGTTGTTCTTCTATTGGTATGTACTCAGGCTTTATAGTGTTTGAAAGAATGTTCTTTCAAGTTCATATAAGAATGTAGCATTTTATTTCCAAAGTGTAGTAAATCTTTGTTTTCTCACAGCAGGGTGATCGCACTACAAGGCTGCAATTTTTATTTGCCCATCAAGTGGGCTTTTGGTGGAAATGACACACCACCAGCAGCATTTTGTCCACGAGAGGGGGGTGGGATGGGGGGGACGAGCAGGAGAGGACAAGTTGTTTTTCTATTGGTATGTACTCAGGCTTTATAGTGTTTGAAAGAATGTTCTTTCAAGTTCATATAAGAGTGTAGCATTTTATTTCCAAAGTGTAGTAAATCTTTGTTTTTTCACAGCAGGGTGATCGCACTACAAGGCTGCAATTTTTATTTGCTCATCAAGTGGGCTTTTGGTGGGAATGACACTCCACCAGCAGCATGTTGTCCACGAGAGTGGGGTGGGAGGGGGGGGGGGGGCGAGCAGGAGAGGACAAGTTGTTCTTCTATTGGTATGTACGCAGGCATTATAGTGTTTGAAAGAATGTTCTTTCAAGTTCATATAAGAATGTAGCATTTTATTTCCAAAGAGTAGCAAATCTTTGTTTTCTCACAGCAGGGTGATCGCACTACAAGGCTGCAATTTTTATTTGCCCATCAAGTGGGCTTTTGGTGGAAATGACACACCACCAGCAGCATTTTGTCCACGAGAGGGGGGTGGGATGGGGGGGGACGAGCAGGAGAGGACAAGTTGTTTTTCTATTGGTATGTACTCAGGCTTTATAGTGTTTGAAAGAATGTTCTTTCAAGTTCATATAAGAGTGTAGCATTTTATTTCCAAAGTGTAGTAAATCTTTGTTTTTTCACAGCAGGGTGATCGCACTACAAGGCTGCAATTTTTATTTGCTCATCAAGTGGGCTTTTGGTGGGAATGACACTCCACCAGCAGCATGTTGTCCACGAGAGTGTGGTGTGGAGGGGGGGGGGTGGGGGGCGAGCGTAAGAGGACAAGTTGTTCTTCTATTGGTATAAACTAAGGCTTTATAGTGTTTTAAAGAATGTTCTTCCAAGTTCATATAAGAATGTAGCATTTTATTTCCAAAGTGTAGTAAATCTTTGTTTTCTCACAGCAGGGTGATCGCACTACAAGGCTGCAATTTTTATTTGCATATCATGTGGGCTTTTGGTGGAAATGACATACCACCAGCAGCATGTTGTCCACGAGAGGGGGGTGCGATGGGGGGGGGGGGGGGGCGAGCAGGAGAGGACAAGTTGTTCTTCTATTGGTATGTACTCAGGCTTTATAGAGTTTGAAAGAATGTTCTTTCAAGTTCATATAAGAATGTAGCATTTTATTTCCAAAGTGTAGTAAATCTTTGTTTTCTCACAGCACGGTGATCGCACTACAAGGCTGCAATTTTTATTTGCCCATCAAGTGGGCTTTTGGTGGAAATGACACACCACCAGCAGCATGTTCTTTACGAGAGGGGGGTGGGATGGGGGGGGCGAGCAGGAGAGGACAAGTTGTTCTTCTATTGGTATGTACTCAGGCTTTATAGTGTTTGAAAGAATGTTCTTTCAAATTCATATAAGAATGTAGCATTTTATTTCCAAAGTGTAGTAAATCTTTGTTTTCTCACAGCAGGGTGATCGCACTACAAGGCTGCAATATTTATTTGCCCATCAAGTGGGCTTTTGGTGGAAATGACACACCACCAGCAGCATGTTGCCCACGAGAGGGGGGTGGGATGGGGGGGCGAGCAGGAGAGGACAAGTTGTTCTTCTATTGGTATGTACTCAGGCTTTATAGTGTTTAAAAGAATGTTCTTTCAAGTTCATATAAGAATGTAGCATTTTATTTCCAAAGTGTAGTAAATCTTTGTTTTCTCACAGCAGGGTGATCGCACTACAAGGCTGCAATTTTTATTTGCCCATCAAGTGGGCTTTTGGTGGAAATGACACACAACCAGCAGCATGTTGTCCACGAAAAGGGGGTGGGATGGGGGGGCGAGCAGGAGAGGACAAGTTGTTCCTCTATTGGTATGGACTCAGGCTTTATAGTGTTTGAAGAATGTTGTTTCGAGTTCATATAAGAATGTAGCATTTTATTTCCAAAGTGTATTAAATCTTTGTTTTCTCACAGCAGGGTGATCGCACTACAAGGCTGCAATTTTTATTTGCCCATCAAGTGGGCATTTGGTGGAAATGACACACCACCAGCAGCATATTGTCCATGAGAGGGGGAGTGGGATGGGGGGGCGAGCAGGAGAGGACAAGTTGTTCTTCAATTGGTATGTACTCAGGCTTTATAGTGTTTAAAAGAATGTTCTTTCAAGTTCATACAAGAATGTAGCATTTTATTTCCAAAGTGTAGTAAATCTTTGTTTTCTCACAGCAGGGTGATGGCACTACAAGGCTGCAATTTTTATTTGCCCATCAAGTGGGCTTTTGGTGGAAATGACACACCACCAGCAGCATGTTGTTTACGAGAGGGGGGTGGGATTGGGGGGGGGGGGGCGAGCAGGAGAGGACAAGTTGTTCTTCTATTGGTATGTACTCAGGCTTTATAGTGTTTGAAAGAATGTTCTTTCAAGTTCATATAAGAATGTAGCATTTTATTTCCAAAGTGTAGTACAACTTTGTTTTTTCACAGCAGGGTGATCGCACTACAAGGCTGCAATATTTATTTGCCCATCAAGTAGGCTTTTGGTGGAAATGACACACCACCAGCTGCATGTTGCCCACGAGAGGAGGGTGGGATGGGGGGGGCGAGCAGGAGAGGACAAGTTGTTCTTCTATTGGTATGTACTCCGGCTTTATAGTGTTTGAAAGAATGTTCTTTCAAGTTCATATAAGAATGTAGCATTTTATTTCCAAAGTGTAGTAAATCTTTGTTTTCTCACAGCAGGGTGATGGCACTACAAGGCTGCAATTTTTATTTGCCCATCAAGTGGGCTTTTGGTGGAAATGACACACCACCAGCAGCATGTTGTCCACGAGAGTGTGGTGTGGAGGGGGGGGGTGGGGGGCGAGCGTAAGAGGACAAGTTGTTCTTCTATTGATATGTACTAAGGCTTTATAGTGTTTTAAAGAATGTTCTTCCAAGTTCATATAAGAATGTAGCATTTTATTTCCAAAGTGTAGTAAATCTTTGTTTTCTCACAGCAGGGTGATCGCACTACAAGGCTGCAATTTTTATTTGCCCATCATGTGGGCTTTTGGTGGAAATGACATACCACCAGCAGCATGTTGTCCACGAGAGGGGGGTGCGATGGGGGGGGGGGCGAGCAGGAGAGGACAAGTTGTTCTTCTATTGGTATGTACTCAGGCTTTATAGAGTTTGAAAGAATGTTCTTTCAAGTTCATATAAGAATGTAGCATTTTATTTCCGAAGTGTTATAATCTTTGTTTTCTCACAGCAGGGTGATCGCACTACAAGGCTGCAATTTGTATTTGCCCATCAAGTGGGCTTTTGGTGTAAATGACACACCACCAGCAGCATGTTGCCCACGAGAGGGGGGTTGGATGGGGGGGGGGGGGGTGGGGAGCGAGCAGGAGAGAACGAGTTGTTCTTCTATTGGTATGTACTCAGGCTTTATAGTGTTTGAAAGAATGTTCTTTCAAGTTCATATAAGAATGTAGCATTTTATTTCCAAAGTGTAGTAAATCTTTGTTTTCTCACAGCAGGGTGATCGCACTACAAGGCTGCAATTTTTATTTGCCCATCAAGTGGGCTTTTGGTGGAAATGACACACCACCAGCAGCATTTTGTCCACGAGAGGGGGGTGGGATGGGGGGGACGAGCAGGAGAGGACAAGTTGTTTTTCTATTGGTATGTACTCAGGCTTTATAGTGTTTGAAAGAATGTTCTTTCAAGTTCATATAAGAGTGTAGCATTTTATTTCCAAAGTGTAGTAAATCTTTGTTTTTTCACAGCAGGGTGATCGCACTACAAGGCTGCAATTTTTATTTGCTCATCAAGTGGGCTTTTGGTGGGAATGACACTCCACCAGCAGCATGTTGTCCACGAGAGTGGGGTGGGAGGGGGGGGGGGGGGCGAGCAGGAGAGGACAAGTTGTTCTTCTATTGGTATGTACGCAGGCATTATAGTGTTAGAAAGAATGTTCTTTCAAGTTCATATAAGAATGTAGCATTTTATTTCCAAAGTGTAGTAAATCTTTGTTTTCTCACAGCAGGGTGATCGCACTACAAGGCTGCAATTTTTATTTGCCCATCAAGTGGGCTTTTGGTGGAAATGACACACCACCAGCAGCATTTTGTCCACGAGAGGGGGGTGGGATGGGGGGGACGAGCAGGAGAGGACAAGTTGTTTTTCTATTGGTATGTACTCAGGCTTTATAGTGTTTGAAAGAATGTTCTTTCAAGTTCATATAAGAGTGTAGCATTTTATTTCCAAAGTGTAGTAAATCTTTGTTTTTTCACAGCAGGGTGATCGCACTACAAGGCTGCAATTTTTATTTGCTCATCAAGTGGGCTTTTGGTGGGAATGACACTCCACCAGCAGCATGTTGTCCACGAGAGTGTGGTGTGGAGGGGGGGGGGGGGGGTGGGGGGCGAGCGTAAGAGGACAAGTTGTTCTTCTATTGGTATGTACTAAGGCTTTATAGTGTTTTAAAGAATGTTCTTCCAAGTTCATATAAGAATGTAGCATTTTATTTTCAAAGTGTAGTAAATCTTTGTTTTCTCACAGCAGGGTGATCGCACCACAAGGCTGCAATTTTTATTTGCCCATCAAGTGGGCTTTTGGTGGAAATGACACACCACCAGCAGCATGTTGTCCACAGAGGGGGGTGGGATGGGGGGGCGAACAGGAGAGAACAAGTTGTTCTTCTATTGGTATGTACTCAGGATTTATAGTGTTTGAAAGTATGTTCTTTCAAGTTCATATAAGAATGTAGCATTTTATTTCCGAAGTGTTATAATCTTTGTTTTCTCACAGCAGGGTGATCGCACTACAAGGCTGCAATTTGTATTTGCCCATCAAGTGGGCTTTTGGTGTAAATGACACACCACCAGCAGCATGTTGCCCACGAGGGGGGGGTTGGATGGGGGGGGGGGGGGGGGGGGGGAGCGAGCAGGAGAGAACGAGTTGTTCTTCTATTGGTATGTACTCAGGCTTTATAGTGTTTGAAAGAATGTTCTTTCAAGTTCATATAAGAATGTAGCATTTTATTTCCAAAGTGTAGTAAATCTTTGTTTTCTCACAGCAGGGTGATCGCACTACAAGGCTGCAATTTTTATTTGCCCATCAAGTGGGCTTTTGGTGGAAATGACACACCACCAGCAGCATTTTGTCCACGAGAGGGGGGTGGGATGGTGGGGACGAGCAGGAGAGGACAAGTTGTTTTTCTATTGGTATGTACTCAGGCTTTATAGTGTTTGAAAGAATGTTCTTTCAAGTTCATATAAGAGTGTAGCATTTTATTTCCAAAGTGTAGTAAATCTTTGTTTTTTCACAGCAGGGTGATCGCACTACAAGGCTGCAATTTTTATTTGCTCATCAAGTGGGCTTTTGGTGGGAATGACACTCCACCAGCAGCATGTTGTCCACGAGAGTGGGGTGGGAGGGGGGGGGGGGGGCGAGCAGGAGAGGACAAGTTGTTCTTCTATTGGTATGTACGCAGGCATTATAGTGTTAGAAAGAATGTTCTTTCAAGTTCATATAAGAATGTAGCATTTTATTTCCAAAGTGTAGTAAATCTTTGTTTTCTCACAGCAGGGTGATCGCACTACAAGGCTGCAATTTTTATTTGCCCATCAAGTGGGCTTTTGGTGGAAATGACACACCACCAGCAGCATTTTGTCCACGAGAGGGGGGTGGGATGGGGGGGACGAGCAGGAGAGGACAAGTTGTTTTTCTATTGGTATGTACTCAGGCTTTATAGTGTTTGAAAGAATGTTCTTTCAAGTTCATATAAGAGTGTAGCATTTTATTTCCAAAGTGTAGTAAATCTTTGTTTTTTCACAGCAGGGTGATCGCACTACAAGGCTGCAATTTTTATTTGCCCATCAAGTGGGCTTTTGGTGGGAATGACACTCCACCAGCAGCATGTTGTCCACGAGAGTGTGGTGTGGAGGGGGGGGGGTGGGGGGCGAGCGTAAGAGGACAAGTTGTTCTTCTATTGGTATGTACTAAGGCTTTATAGTGTTTTAAAGAATGTTCTTCCAAGTTCATATAAGAATGTAGCATTTTATTTTCAAAGTGTAGTAAATCTTTGTTTTCTCACAGCAGGGTGATCGCACCACAAGGCTGCAATTTTTATTTGCCCATCATGTGGGCTTTTGGTGGAAATGACATACCACCAGCAGCATGTTGTCCACGAGAGGGGGGTGCGATGGGGGGGGGGGGGCGAGCAGGAGAGGACAAGTTGTTCTTCTATTGGTATGTACTCAGGCTTTATAGAGTTTGAAAGAATGTTCTTTCAAGTTCATATAAGAATGTAGCATTTTATTTCCGAAGTGTTATAATCTTTGTTTTCTCACAGCAGGGTGATCGCACTACAAGGCTGCAATTTGTATTTGCCCATCAAGTGGGCTTTTGGTGTAAATGACACACCACCAGCAGCATGTTGCCCACGAGAGGGGGGTTGGATGGGGGGGGGGGGGGGGGAGCGAGCAGGAGAGAACGAGTTGTTCTTCTATTGGTATGTACTCAGGCTTTATAGTGTTTGAAAGAATGTTCTTTCAAGTTCATATAAGAATGTAGCATTTTATTTCCAAAGTGTAGTAAATCTTTGTTTTCTCACAGCAGGGTGATCGCACTACAAGGCTGCAATTTTTATTTGCCCATCAAGTGGGCTTTTGGTGGAAATGACACACCACCAGCAGCATTTTGTCCACGAGAGGGGGGTGGGATGGGGGGGACGAGCAGGAGAGGACAAGTTGTTTTTCTATTGGTATGTACTCAGGCTTTATAGTGTTTGAAAGAATGTTCTTTCAAGTTCATATAAGAGTGTAGCATTTTATTTTCAAAGTGTAGTAAATCTTTGTTTTTTCACAGCAGGGTGATCGCACTACAAGGCTGCAATTTTTATTTGCACATCAAGTGGGCTTTTGGTGGGAATGACACTGCACCAGCAGCATGTTGTCCACGAGAGTGGGGCGGGAGGGGGGGGGGGCGAGCAGGAGAGGACAAGTTGTTCTTCTATTGGTATGTACGCAGGCATTATAGTGTTTGAAAGAATGTTCTTTCAAGTTCATATAAGAATGTAGCATTTTATTTCCAAAGTGTAGTAAATCTTTGTTTTCTCACAGCAGGGTGATCGCACTACAAGGCTGCAATTTTTATTTGCCCATCAAGTGGGCTTTTGGTGGAAATGACACACCACCAGCAGCATGTTGTCCACGAGAGGGGGGTGGGATGGGGGGGCGAACAGGAGAGGACAAGTTGTTCTTCTATTGGTATCTACTCAGGCTTTATAGTGTTTGAAAGAATGTTCTTTCAAGTTCATATAAGAATGTAGCATTTTATTTACAAAGTGTAGTAAATCTTTGTTTTCTCACAGCAGGGTGATCGCACTACAAGGCTGCAATTTTTATTTGCCCATCAAGTGGGCTTTTGGTGGAAATGACACACCACCAGCAGCATGTTGTCCACAGAGGGGGGTGGGATGGGGGGGCGAACAGGAGAGAACAAGTTGTTCTTCTATTGGTATGTACTCAGGATTTATAGTGTTTGAAAGTATGTTCTTTCAAGTTCATATAAGAATGTAGCATTTTATTTCCAAAGTGTAGTAAATCTTTGTTTTCTCACAGCAGGGTGATCGCACTACAAGGCTGCAATTTTTATATGCCCATCAAGTGGGCGTTTGGTGGAAATGACACACCACCAGCAGCATGTTGTCCACGAGAGGGGGGTGGGATGGGGGGGCATGCAGGAGAGTACAAGTTGTTCTTCTATTGGTATGTACTCAGGCTTTATAGTGTTTGAAACAATGTTCTTTCAAGTTCATATAAGAATGTAGCATTTTATTTCCAAAGTGTAGTAAATCTTTGTTTTCTCACAGCAGGGTGATCGCACTACAAGGCTGCAATTTTTATTTGCCCATCAAGTGGGCTTTTGGTGGAAATGACACACCACCAGCAGCATGTTGTCCACGAGAAGGGGGTGGGATGGGGGGCGAGCGTAAGAGGATAAGTTGTTCTTCTATTGGTATGTACTCAGGCTTTATAGTGTTTGAAAGAATGTTCTTTCAAGTTCATATAAGAATGTAGCATTTTATTTCCAAAGTGTAGAAAATCTTTGTTTTCTCACAGCAGGGTGATCGCACTACAAGGCTGCAATTTTTATTTGCCCATCAAGTGGGCTTTTGGTGGAAATGACACACCACCAGCAGCATGTTGTCCACGAGAGGGGGGTGGGATGGGGGGGCGAGCGTAAGAGGACAAGTTGTTCTTCTGTTGGTATGTACTCAGGATTTATAGTGTTTGAAAGAATGTTCTTTCAAGTTCATATAAGAATGTAGCATTTTATTTCCAAAGTGTAGTAAATCTTTGTTTTCTCACAGCAGGGTGATCGCACTACAAGGCTGCAATTTTTATTTGCCCATCAAGTGGGCTTTTGGTGGAAATGACACACGACCAGCAGCATGTTGTCCACGAGAGTGGGGTGGGATGGGGGGGCGAGCAGGAGAGGACAAGTTGTTCTTCTATTGGAATGTACTCAGGCTTTATAGAGTTTGAAAGAATGTTCTTTCAAGTTCATATAAGAATGTAGCATTTTATTTCCAAAGTGTAGTAAATCTTTGTTTTCTCACAGCAGGGTGATCGCACTACAAGGCTGCAATTTTTTTTGCCCATCAAGTGGGCTTTTGGTGGAAATGACACACCACCAGCAGCATGTTGTCCATGAGAGGGGTGTGGGATGGGGGGGGCGAGCAGGAGAGGTGTTCTTCTATTGGTATGTACTCAGGCTTTATAGTGTTTGAAAGAATGTTCTTTCAAGTTCATATAAGAATGTAGCATTTTATTTCCAAAGTGTAGTAAATCTGTGTTTTCTCACAGCAGGGTGATCGCACTACAAGGCTGCAATTTTTATTTGCCCATCAAGTGGGCTTTTGGTGGAAATGACACACCACCAGCAGCATGTTGTCCACTAGAGGGGGGTGGGATGGGGGGGCGAGCAGGAGAGGACAAGTTGTTCTTCTATTGGTATGTACTCTGGCTTTATAGTGTTTGACAGAATGTTCTTTCAAGTTCATATAAGAATGTAGCATTTTATTTCCAAAGTGTAGTAAATCTTTGTTTTCTCACAGCAGGGTGATCGCACTACAAGGCTGCAATTTTTATTTGCCCATCAAGTGGGCTTTTGGTGGAAATGACACACCACCAGCAGCATCTTGTCCACGAGAGGGGGGTGGGATGGGGGGGTGAGCAGGAGAGGACAAGTTGTTCTTCTGTTGGTATGTACTCAGGCTTTATAGTGTTTGAAAGAATGTTCCTTCAAGTTCATATAAGAATGTAGCATTTTATTTCCAAAGTGTAGTAAATCTTTGTTTTCTCACAGCAGGGTGATGGCACTACAAGGCTGCAATTTTTATTTGCCCATCATGTGGGCTTTTGGTGGAAATGACACACCACCAGCAGCATGTTGTCCACGAGAGAGGGGTGGGATGGGGGGGCGAGCAGGAGAGGACAAGTTGATTTTCAATTGGTATGTACTCAGGCTTTATAGTGTTTGAAAGAATGTTCTTTCAAGTTCATATAAGAATGTAGCATTTTATTTCCAAAGTGTAGTAAATCTTTGGTTTCTCACAGCAGGGTGATCGCACTACAAGGCTGCAATTTTTATTTGCCCATCAAGTGGGATTTTGGTGGAAATGACACACCACCAGCAGCATGTTGCCCACGAGAGGGGGGTGGGATGGGGGGGCGAGCAGGAGAGCACAAGTTGTTCTTCTATTGGTATGTACTCAGGCTTTATAGTGTTTGAAAGAATGTTCTTTCAAGTTCATATAAGAATGTAGCATTCTATTTCCAAAGTCTAGTAAATCTTTGATTTCTCACAGCAGGGTTATCGCACCACAAGGCTGCAATTTTTATTTGCCCATCAAGTGGGCTTCTGGTGGAAATGACACACCACCAGCAGCATGTTGCCCACGAGAAGGGAATGGAATGGGGGGGGGCGAGCAGGAGAGGACAAGTTGTTCTTCTATTCGTATGTACTCCGGCTTTATAGTGTTTGAAAGAATGTTCTTTCAAGTTCATATAAGAATGTAGCATTTTATTTCCAAAGTGTAGTAAATCTTTGTTTTCTCACAGCAGGGTGATCGCACTGCAAGGCTGCAATTTTTATTTGCCCATCAAGTGGGCTTTTGGTGGAAATGACACACCACCAGCAGCATGTTGTCCACGGGAGGGGGGTGGGAAGGGGGGGGCGAGCAGGTGAGGACAAGTTGTTCTTCTATTGGTATGTACGCAGGCATTATAGTGTTTGAAAGAATGTTCTTTCAAGTTCATATAAGAATGTAGCATTTAATTTCCAAAGTGTAGTAAATCTTTGTTTTCTCACAGCAGGGTGATCGCACTACAAGGCTGCAATTTTTATTTGCCCATCAAGTGGGCTTTTGGTGGAAATGACACACCACCAGCAGCATGTTGTCCACGTGAGGGTGGTGTGGAAGGGGGGGGGGGGGCGAGCGTAAGACGACAAGTTGTTCTTCTATTGGTATGTACTAAGGCTTTATGGTGTTTTAAAGAAAGTTCGTTCAAGTTCATATAAGAATGTAGCATTTCATTTCCAAAGTGTAGTAAATCTTTGTTTTCTCACAGCAGGGTGATCGCACTACAAGGCTGCAATTTTTATTTGCCCATCAAGTGGGCTTTTGGTGGAAATGACACACCACCAGCAGCATGTTGTCCACGAGAGGGGGGTGGGATGGGGGGGGGACGAGCAGGAGAGGACAAGTTGTTTTTCTTTTGGTATGTACTCAGGCTTTATAGTGTTTGAAAGAATGTTCTTTCAAGTTCATATAAGAATGTAGCATTTTATTTCCAAAGTGTAGTAAAGCTTTGTTTTCTCACAGCAGGGTGATCGCACTACAAAGCTGCAAATTTTATTTGCCCATCAAGTGGGCTTTTGGTGGAAATGACACACCACCAGCAGCATGTTGTCCACGAGAGGGGGGTGGGATGGGGGGGGACGAGCTGGAGAGGACAAGTTGTTTTTCTTTTGGTATGTACTCAGGCTTTATAGTGTTTGAAAGAATGTTCTTTCAAGTTCATATAAGAATGTAGCATTTTATTTCCAAAGTGTAGTAAATTTTTGTTTTCTCACAGCAGGGTGATCGCACTACAAGGCTGCAATTTTTATTTGCCCATCAAGTGGGCTTTTGGTGGAAATCACACACCACCAGCAGCATGTTGCCCACGAGAGGGGGGTGGGAAGGGGGGCCAGCAGGAAAGGAAAAGTTGTTCTTCTATTGTTATGTACTAAGGCTTTATAGTGTTTGAAAGAATGTTCTTTCAAGTTCATATAAGAATGTAGCATTTTATTTCTAAAGTGTAGTAAATCTTTGTTTTCTCACAGCAGGGTGATCGCACTACAAGGCTGCAATTTTTATTTGCCCATCAAGTGGGCTTTTGGTGGAAATGACACACCACCAGCAGCATGTTGTCCACGAGAGGGGGGTGGGATAGGGGGGCGAGCAGGAAATGAGAAGTTGTTCTTCTATCGCTATGTACTCAGGCTTTATAGTGTTTTAAAGAATATTCTTTCAAGTTTATATAAGAATGTAGCATTTTATTTACAAAGTGTAGTAAATCTTTGTTTTCTCACAGCAGGGTGATCGCACTACAAGGCTGCAATTTTTATTTGCCCATCAAGTGGGCTTTTGGAGGAAATGACACACCACCAGCAGCATGTTGTTCACGAGAGGGTGGTGCGGCGGGGGGGGGGGGGGGGGGGGGGGGGCGAGCGTAAGAGGACAAGTTGTTCTTCTATTGGTATGTACTAAGGCTTTATAGTGTTTGAAAGAATGTTCGTTCAAGTTCATATAAGAATGTAGCATTTTATTTCCAAAGTGTAGTAAATCTTTTTTTTCTCACAGCAGGGTGCACGCACTGCAAGGCTGCAATTTTTATTTGCCCATCAAGTGGGCTTTTGGTGGAAATGAGACACCACCAGCAGCATGTTGTCCACGAGAGGATGTGGGTGGGTGGGGGGGCGAGCAGGAGCGGACAAGTTGTTCTTCTATTGGTATGTACTCAGGCTTTATAATGTTTGAAAGAATGTTCTTTCAAGTTCATATAAGAATGTAGCATTTAATTTCCAAAGTGTAGTAAATCTATGTTTTCTCACAGCAGGGTGATCGCACTACAAGGCTGTAATTTTTATTTGCCCATCAAGTGGGCTTTTGGTGGAAATGACACACCACCAGCAGCATGTTGTCCACGAGAGGGGGGTGGGATGGGGGGGCCAGCAGGAGAGGACAAGTTGTTCTTCTATTGGTATGTACTCAGGCTTTATAGTGTTTGAAAGAATGATCTTTCAAGTTCATATAAGAATGTAGCATTTTATTTCCCAAGTGTAGTAAATCTTTGTTTTCTCACAGCAGGGTGATCGCACTGCAAGGCTGCAATTTTTATTTGCCCATCAAGTGGGCTTTTGGTGGAAATGACACACCACCAGCAGCATGTTGCCCACGAGAGGGGGGTGGGATGGGGGGCCGAGCAGGAGAGGACAAGTTGTTCTTCTATTGGTATGTACTCAGGATTCATAGTGTTTTAAAGAATGTTCTTTCAAGTTCAAATAAGAATGTAGGATTTTTAATTTCCAAAGTGTAGTAAATCTTTGTTTTCTCACAGCAGGGTGATCGCACTACAAGGCAGCAATTTTTATTTGCCCATCAAGTTGGCTTTTGGTGGAAATGACACACCACCAGCAGCATGTTGTCCACGAGAGGGTGGTGGGATGGGGGGGGGGGGCGGGGATTAGAAGAGGACAAGTTGTTCTTCTATTGGTATGTACTAAGGCTTTATGGTGTTTTAAAGAATGTTCGTTCAAGTTCATATAAGAATGTAGCATTTCATTTCCAAAGTGTAGTAAATCTTTGTTTTCTCACAGCAGGGTGATCGCACTACAAGGCTGCAACTTTTATTTGCCCATCAAGTGGGATTTTGGTGGAAATGACACACCACCAGCAGCATGTTGTCCACGAGAGGGGGGTGGGATGGGGGGGGCGAGCAGGAGAGGACAAGTTGTTCTTCTATTGGTATATACTCAGGCTTTATAGTGCTTGAAAGAATGTTCTGTCAAGTTCATATACGAATGTAGCATTTTATTTCCAAAGTGTAGTAAATCTTTGTTTTCTCACAGCAGGGTGATCGCACTACAAAGCTGCAATTTTTATTTGCCCATCAAGTGGGCTTTTGGTGGAAATGACACACCACCAGCAGCATGTTGTCCACGAGAGGGGATGGGATGGGGGGGGACGAGCAGGAGAGGACAAGTTGTTGTTCTTTTGGTATGTACTCAGGCTTTATAGTGTTTGAAAGAATGTTCTTTCAAGTTCATATAAGAATGTAGCATTTTATTTCCAAAGTGTAGTAAATCTTTGTTTTCTCACAGCAGGGTGATTGCACTACAAGGCTGCAATATTTATTTGCCCAACAAGTGGGCTTTTGGTGGAAATGACACACCACCAGCAGCTTGTTGCCCACGAGAGGAGGGTGGGATGGGGGGGCGAGCAGGAGAGGACAAGTTGTTCTTCTATTGGTATGTACTCAGGCTTTATAGTGTTTGAAAGAATGTTCTTTCAAGTTCATATAAGAATGTAGCATTTTATTTCCAAAGTGTTGTAAATCTTTGTTTTCTCACAGCAGGGTGATCGCACTACAAGGCTGCAATTTTTATTTGCCCATCAAGTGGGCTTTTGGTGGAAATGACACACCACCGGCAGCATGTTGCCCACGAGAGGGGGGTGGGATGGGGGGGTGAGCAGGAGAGGACAAGTTGTTCTTCTATTGGTATGTACTCAGGATTCATAGTGTTTTAAAGAATGTTCTTTCAAGTTCATATAAGAATGTAGGATTTTATTTCCAAAGTGTAGTAAATCTCTGTTTTCTCACAGCAGGGTGATCGCACTACAAGGCTGCAATTTTTATTTGCCCATCAAGTGGGCTTTTGGTGGAAATCACACAACACCAGCAGCATGTTGTCCACGAGAGGGGGGTGGTATAGGGGGGCGAGCAGGAAAGGAGAAGTTGTTCTTCTATCGCTATGTACTCAGGCTTTATAGTGTTTTAAAGAATGTTCTTTCAAGTTTATATAAGAATGTAGCATTTTATTTACAAAGTGTAGTAAATCTTTGTTTTCTCACAGCAGGGTGATCGCACTACAAGGCTGCAATTTATATTTGCCCATCAAGTGGGCTTTTGGTGGAAATGACACACCACCAGCAGCATGTTGTTCACGGGAGGGTGGTGTGGAGGGGGGGGGGGGGTGAGCGTAAGAGGACAAGTTGTTCTTCTATTGGTATGTACTAAGGCTTTATAGTGATTTAAAGAAAGTTCGTTCAAGTTCATATAAGAATGTAGCATTTTATTTCCAAACTGTAGTAAATCTTTGTTTTCTCACAGCAGGGTGATCGCACTACAAGGCTGCAATTTTTATTTGCCCATCAAGTGGGCTTTTGGTGGAAATGACACACCACCAGCAGCATGTTGTCCACGAGAGGGGGGTGGTATAGGGGGGCGAGCAGGAAAGGAGAAGTTGTTCTTCTATCGCTATGTACTCAGGCTTTATAGTGTTTTAAAGAATGTTCTTTCAAGTTTATATAAGAATGTAGCATTTTATTTACAAAGTGTAGTAAATCTTTGTTTTCTCACAGCAGGGTGATCGCACTACAAGGCTGCAATTTATATTTGCCCATCAAGTGGGCTTTTGGTGGAAATGACACACCACCAGCAGCATGTTGTTCACGGGAGGGTGGTGTGGAGGGGGGGGGGGGGGGGCGAGCGTAAGAGGACAAGTTGTTCTTCTATTGGTATGTACTAAGGCTTTATAGTGTTTGAAAGAATGATCTTTCAAGTTCATATAAGAATGTAGCATTTTATTTCCCAAGTGTAGTAAATCTTTGTTTTCTCACAGCAGGGTGATCGCACTACAAGGCTGCAATTTTTATTTGCCCATCAAGTGGGCTTTTGGTGGAAATGACTCACCACCAGCAGCATGTTGTCCACGCGAGGTTGTGGTGGTGGGGGGGGGGGGGGGGCGAGCGTAAGAGGACAAGTTGTTCTTCTATTGGTATGTACTAAGGCTTTATAGTGTTTGAAAGAATGTTCTTTCAAGTTCATATAAGAATGTAGCATTTTATTTCCAAAGTGTAGTAAATCTTTGTTTTCTCGCAGCAGGGTGATCCCACTACAAGGCTGCAATTTTTATTTGCCCATCAAGTGGGCTTTTGGTTGAAATGACACACCACCAGCAGCATGTTGTCCACGAGAGGGGGGTGGGATGGGGGGCGAGCAGTAGAGGACAAGTTCTTCTTCTATTGGTATTTACTGAGGCTTTATAGTGTTTGAAAGAAAGTTCTTTCAAGTTCATATAAGAATGTAGCATTTTATTTCCAAAGTGTAGTAAATCTTTGTTTTCTCACAGCAGGGTGATCGCACTACAAGGCTGCAATTTTTATTTGCCCATCAAGTGGGCTTTTGGCGGAAATGATACACCACCAGCAGCATGTTGTCCACGAGAGGGTGGTGTGGTGGGCGGGGGGGGGGAGGGGGGGGGAGCGTAAGAGGACAAGTTGTTCTTCTATTGGTATGTACTAAGACTTTATAGTGTTTTAAAGAATGTTCTTTCAAGTTCATATAAGAATATAGCATTTTATTTCTAAAGTGTAGTAAATCGTTGTTTTCTCACAGCAGGGTGATCGCACTACAAGGCTGCAATTTTTATTTGCTTATCAAGTGAGCTTTTGGTGGAAATGACACACCACCAGCAGCATGTTGTCCACGAGAGGGTGGTGTGGAGGGGGGGGGGGGGGGGCGGGGGCGAGCGTAAGTGGACAAGTTGTTCTTCTATTGGTGAGTACTAAGGCTTTATAGTGTTTTAAAGAAAGTTCGTTCAAGTTCATATAAGAATGTAGCATTTTATTTCCAAAGTGTAGTAAATCTTTGTATCCTCACAGCAGGGTGATCGCACTACAAGGCTGCAATTTTTATTTGCCCATCAAGTGGGCTTTCGGTGGAAATGACACACCACCAGCAGCATATTGTCCACGAGAGGGGGGTGGGATGGGGGGGGGGGGGGGGGAAGAGCAGGAGAGGACAAGTTGTTTTTCTTTTGGTATGTACTCAGGCCTTATAGTGTTTGAAGGAATGTTCTTTCAAGTTCATATAAGAATGTAGCATTTTATTTCCAAAGTGTAGTAAATCTTTGTTTTCTCACAGCAGGGTGATCGCACTACAAGGCTGCAATTTTTATTTGCCCATCAAGTGGGCTTTTGGTGGAAATGACACACCACCAGCAGCATGTTGTCCACGAGAGCGTGGTGTGAAAGGGGGGGGGGGGAGGGGGGGGCGAGCGTAAGAGGACAAGTTGTTCTTCTACTGGTATGTACTAAGGCTTTATAGTGTTTTAAAGAATGTTCTTTCAAGTTCATATAAGAATGTAGCATTTTATTTCCAAAGTGTAGTATATCTCAGTTTTCTCACAGCAGGGTGATCGCACTACAAGGCTGCAATTTTTATTTGCCCATCGAGTGGGCTTTTGGTGGAAATGACACACCACCAGCAGCACGTTGCGCACGAGAGGGGGGTGGGATGGGGGGATGAGCAGAAAGAGGACAAGTTGTTCTTCTATTGGTATGTACTCAGGCTTTATAGTGTTTTAAAGAATGTTCTTTCAAGTTCATATAAGAATGTAGCATTTTATTTCCAAAGTGTAGTAAATCTTTGTTTTCTCACAGCAGGGTGATCGCACTACAAGGCTGCAATTTTTATTTGCCCATCAAGTGGGCCTTTGGTGGAAAAGACAAACTACCAGCAGCATGTTGTCCATGAGAGGGGGGTGGGATGGGGGGGGCGAGCAGGAGAGGACAAGTTGTTCTTCTATTGGTATGTACTCAGGCTTTATAGTGTTTGAGAGAATGTTCTTTCGAGTTCATATAAGAATGTAGCATTTTATTTCCAAAGTGTAGTAAATCTTTGTTTTCTCACAGCAGGGTGATCGCACTACAAGGCTGCAATTTTTATTTGCCCATCAAGTGGGCTTTAGGTGGAAATGACACACCACCAGCAGCATGTTGTCCACAGAGGGGAGTGGGATGGGGGGGCGAACAGGAGAGAACAAGTTGTTCTTCTATTGGTATGTACTCAGGATTTATAGAGTTTGAAAGTATGTTCTTTCAAGTTCATATAAGAATGTAGCATTTTATTTCCAAAGTGTAGTAAATCTTTGTTTTCTCACAGCAGGGTGATCGCACTACAAGGCTGCAATTTTTATTTGCCCATCAAGTGGGCGTTTGGTGGAAATGACACACCACCAGCAGCATGTTGTCCACGAGAGCGGGGTGGGATGGGGGGGCATGCAGGAGAGTACAAGTTGTTCTTCTATTGGTATGTACTCAGGCTTTATAGTGTTTGAAACAATGTTCTTTCAAGTTCATATAAGAATGTAGCATTTTATTTCCAAAGTGTAGTAAATCTTTGTTTTCTCACAGCAGGGTGATCGCACTACAAGGCTGCAATTTTTATTTGCCCATCAAGTGGGCTTTTGGTGGAAATGACACACCACCAGCAGCATGTTGTCCACGAGAAGGGGGTGGGATGGGGGGCGAGCGTAAGAGGACAAGTTGTTCTTCTATTGGTATGTACTCAGGCTTTATAGTGTTTGAAAGAATGTTCTTTCAAGTTCATATAAGAATGTAGCATTTTATTTCCAAAGTGTAGAAAATCTTTGTTTTCTCACAGCAGGGTGATCGCAGTACAAGGCTGCAATTTTTATTTGCCCATCAAGTGGGCTTTTGGTGGAAATGACACACCACCAGCAGCATGTTGTCCACGAGAGGGGGGTGGGATGGGGGGGCGAGCGTAAGTGGACAAGTTGTTCTTCTGTTGGTATGTACTCAGGCTTTATAGTGGTTGAAAGAATGTTCTTTCAAGTTCTTATAAGAATGTAGCATTTTATTTCCAAAGTGTAATAAATCTTTGTTTTCTCACAGCAGGGTGATCGCACTACAAGGCTGCAATTTTTATTTGCCCATCAAGTGGGCTTTTGGTGGAAATGACACACCACCAGCAGCATGTTGTCCACGAGAGGGGGGTGGGATGGGGGGGCGAACAGGGGAGGACAAGTTGTTCTTCTATTGGAATGCACTCAGGCTTTATAGAGTTTGAAAGAATGTTCTTTCAGGTTCATATAAGAATGTAGCATTTTATTTCTAATGTGTAGTAAATCTGTGTTTTCTCACAGCAGGGTGATCGCACTACAAGGCTGCAATTTTTATTTGCCCATCAAGTGGGCTTTTGGTGGAAATGTCACACCACCAGCAGCATGTTGTCCACGAGAGGGGGGTGGGATGGGGGGGCGAGCAGGAGAGGACAAGTTGTTCTTCTATTGGTATGTACTCAGGCTTTATAGTGTTTGAAAGAATGTTCTTTCAAGTTCATATAAGAATGTAGCATTTTATTTCCAAAGTGTAGTAAATCTTTGTTTTCTCACAGCATGGTGATCGCACTACAAGGCTGCAATTTTTATTTGCCCATCAAGTGGGTTTTTGGTGGAAATGACACACCACCAGCAGCATGTTGTCCACTAGAGGGGGGTGAGATGGTGGGGCGAGCAGGAGAGGACAAGTTGTTCTTCTATTGGTATGTACTCTGGCTTTATAGTGTTTGACAGAATGTTCTTTCAAGTTCATATAAGATTGTAGCATTTTATTTCCAAAGTGTAGTAAATCTTTGTTTTCTCACAGCAGGGTGATCGCACTACAAGGCTGCAATTTTAATTTGCCCATCAAGTGGGCTTTTGGTGGAAATGACACACTACCAGCATCATCTTGTCCACGAGAGGGGGGTGGGATGGGGGAGCGAGCAGGAGAGGACAAGTTGTTCTTCTGTTGGTATGTACTCAGGCTTTATAGTGTTTGAAAGAATGTTCATTCAAGTTCATATAAGAATGTAGCATTTTATTTCCAAAGTGTAGTAAATCTTTGTTTTCTCTCAGCAGGGTGAAGGCACTACAAGGCTGCAATTTTTATTTGCCCATCAAGTGGGCTTTTGGTGGAAATGACACACCACCAGCAGCATGTTGTCCACAAGAGGGGGGTGGGATGGGGGGGCGAGCAGGAGAGGACAAGTTGATTTTCAATTGGTATGTACTCAGGCTTTATAGTGTTTGAAAGAATGTTCTTTCAAGTTCATATAAGAGTGTAGCATTTTATTTCCAAAGTGTAGTAAATCTATGTTTTCTCACAGCAGGGTGATCGCACTACAAGGCTGCAATTTTTATTTGCCCATCAAGTGGGCTTTTGGTGGAAATGACACTGCACCAGCAGCATGTTGTCCACGAGAGTGGGGTGGGAGGGGGGGGGGCGAGCAGGAGAGGACAAGTTGTTCTTCTATTGGTATGTACGCAGGCATTATAGTGTTTGAAAGAATGTTCTTTCAAGTTCATATAAGAATGTAGCATTTTATTTCCAAAGTGTAGTAAATCTTTGTTTTCTCACAGCAGGGTGATCGCACTACAAGGCTGCAATTTTTATTTGCCCATCAAGTGGGCTTTTGGTGGAAATGACACACCACCAGCAGCATGTTGTCCACGAGAGGGGGGTGGGATGGGGCGGCGAGCAGGAGAGGACAAGTTGTTCTTCTATTGGAATGTACTCAGGCTTTATAGAGTTTGAAAGAATGTTCTTTCAAGTTCATATAAGAATGTAGCATTTTATTTCCAAAGTGTAGTAAATCTGTGTTTTCTCACAGCAGGGTGATCGCACTACAAGGCTGCAATTTTTATTTGCCCATCAAGTGGGCTTTTGGTGGAAATGTCACACCACCAGCAGCATGTTGTCCACGAGAGGGGGGTGGGATGGGGGGGCGAGCAGGAGAGGACAAGTTGTTCTTCTATTGGTATGTACTCAGGCTTTATAGTGTTTGAAAGAATGTTCTTTCAATTTTATATAAGAATGTAGCATTTTATTTCCAAATTGTAGTAAATCTTTGTTTTCTCACAGCATGGTGATCGCACCACAAGGCAGCAATTTTTATTTGCCCATCAAGTAGGCTTTTGGTGGAAATGACACACCACCAGCAGCATGTTGTCCACGATATGGGGGTGGGATGCGGGGGCGAGCAGGAGAGGACAAGTTGTTCTTCTATTGGTATGTACTCAGGATTTATAGTGTTTGAAAGAATGTTCCTTCAAGTTCATATAAGAATGTAGCATTTTATTTCCAAAGTGTAGTAAATCTTTGTTTTCTCACAGCAGGGTGATGGCACTACAAGGCTGCAATTTTTATTTGTCCATCAAGGGGGCTTTTGGTGGAAATGACACACCACCAGCAGCATGTTGTCCACGAGAGGGGTGGTGGCATGGGGGGGCGAGCGTAAGAGGACAAGTTGTTCTTCTATTGGTATGTACTCAGGCTTTATAGTGTTTGAAAGAATGTTCTTTCAAGTTCATATAAGAATGTAGCATTTAATTTCCAAGTGTAGTAAATCTTAGTTTTCTAACAGCAGGGTGATCGCACTACAAGGTGCAATTTTTATTTGCCCATCAAGTTGGCTTTTGGTGGAAATGACACACCACCAGCAGCATGTTGTCCACGAGAGAGGAGTGGGATGGGGGGGCGAGCAGGAGAGGACATGTTGTTCTTCTATTGGTATGTACTCAGGCTTTATAGTGTTTGAAAGAATGTTCTTTCAAGTTCATATAAGAATATAGCATTTTATTTCCAAAGTGTAGTAAATCTTTGTTTTCTCACAGCAGGGTGATCACTCTACAAGGCTGCAATTTTTATTTGCCCATCAAGTGGGCGTTTGGTGGAAATGACACACCACCAGCAGCATGTTGTCCACGAGAGGGGTGGTGGCATGGGGGGGCGAGCGTAAGAGGACAAGTTGTTCTTCTATTGGTATGTACTCAGGCTTTATAGTGTTTGAAAGAATGTTTTTTCAAGTTCATATAAGAATGTAGCATTTAATTTCCAACGTGTAGTAAATCTTTGTTTTCTCACAGCAGGGTGATCGTAGTACAAGGCTGCAATTTTTATTTGCCCATTAAGTGGGCTTTTGGTGGAAATGACACACCACCAGCAGCATGTTGCCCACGAGAGGGGGGTGGGATGGGGGGGCGAGCAGGAGAGGACAAGTTGTTCTTCTATTGGTACGTACTCAGGCTTTATAGTGTTTGAAAGAATGTTCTTTCAAGTTCATATAAGAATGTAGCATTTTATTTCCAAAGTGTAGTAAATCTTTGTTTTCTCACAGCAGGGTGATCGTCCTACAAGGCTGCAAATTTTATTTGCCCATCAAGTGGGCTTTTGGTGGAAATGTCACACCACCAGCAGCATGTTGCCCACGAGAGGGGGGTGGGATGGGGGGGGGCGAGCAGGAGAGGACAAGTTGTTCTTCTATTGGTATGTACTCAGGCTTTATAGTGTTTGAAAGAATGTTCTTTCTAGTTCATATAAGAATGTAGCATTTTATTTCCAAAGTGTAGTGAATCTTTGTTTTCTCACAGCAGGGTGATCGCACTACAAGGCTGCAATTTTTATTTGTCCATCAAGTGGGCTTTTGGTGGAAATGACACACCGCCAGCAGCATGTTGTCCATGAGAGGGGGGTGGGATGGGGGGGGCGAGCAGGAGAGGACAAGTTGTTCTTCTATTGGTATGTACTCAGGCTTTATAGTGTTTGAAAGAATGTTCTTTCAAGTTCATATAAGAATGTAGCATTTTATTTCCAAGTGTAGTAAATCTTTGTTTTCTAACAGCAGGGTGATCGCACTACAAGGTGCAATTTTTATTTGCCCATCAAGTTGGCTTTTGGTGAAAATGACACACCACCAGCAGCATGTTGTCCACGAGAGGGGAGTGGGATGGGGGGGGGCAAGCAGGAGAGGACATGTTGTTCTTCTATTGGTATGTACTCAGGCTTTATAGTGTTTGAAAGAATGTTCTTTCAAGTTCATATAAGAATATAGCATTTTATTTCCAAAGTGTGGTAAATCTTTGTTTTCTCACAGCAGCGTGATCACTCTACAAGGCTGCAATTTTTATTTGCCCATCAAGTGGGCTTTGGGTGGAAATGACACAACACCAGCAGCATGTTGTCCACTAGAGGGTGGTGTGGAGGGGGGGGGGGGGGCGAGCGTAAGATGACAAGTTGCTCTTCTATTGGTATGTACTAAGGCTTTATAGTGTTTTAAAGAATGTTCTTTCAAGTTCATATATGAATGTAGCATTTTATTTCCAAAGTGTAGTAAATCTTTGTTTTCTCACAGCAGGGTGATCGCACTACAAGGCTGCAATTTTTATTTGCCCATGGAGTCTGCTTTTGGTGGAAATGACACACCACCAGCAGCATGTTGCCCACGAGAGAGGGGTGGTATGGGGGGGTGAGCAGGAGAGGACAAGTTGTTCTTCTATTGGTATATACTAAGGCTTTATAGTGTTTGAAAGAATGTTCTTTCAAGTTCATATTAGAATGTAGCATTTTATTTCCAAAATGTAGTAAATCTTTGTTTTCTCACAGCAGGGTGTTCGCACTACAAGGCTGCAATTTTTATTTGTCCATCAAGTGGGCTTTTGGTGGAAATGACACACCACCAGCAGCATGTTGCCCACGAGAGGGGGGTGGGAAGGGGGGGCGAGCAGGAGAGGACCAGTTGTTCTTCTATTGGTATGTACTCAGGCTTTATAGTGTTTTAAAGAATGTTCTTTCAAGTTCATATAAGAATGAAGCATTTTATTTCCAAAGTGTAGTAAATCTTTGTTTTCTCACAGCAGGGTGATGGCACTACAAGGCTGCAGTTTTTATTTGCCCATCAAGTGAGGTTTTGGTGGAAATGACACACCACCAGCAGCATGTTGTCCACGAGAGCGGGGTGGGATGGGGGGCGAGCGTAAGAGGACAAGTTGTTTTTCTATTGGTATGTACTCAGGCTTTATAGTGTTTGAAAGAATTTTCTTTCAAGTTCATATAAGAATGTAGCATTTTATTTCCAAAGTGTAGTAAATCTTTGTTTTCTCACAGCAGGGTGATCGCACTACAAGGCTGCAATTTTTATTTGCCCATCAAGTGGGCTTTTATTGGAAATGACACACCACCAGCAGCATGTTGTCCACGAGAGGGGGGTGGGATGGGGGGGCGAGCAGGAGAGGACAAGTTGTTCTTCTATTGGAATGTACTCAGGCTTTATAGTGTTTGAAAGAATGTTCTTTCAAGTTCATATAAGAATGTAGCATTTTATTTCCAAAGTGTAGTAAATCTTTGTTTTCTCACAGCAGGGTGATCGCACTACAAGACTTCAATTTTTATTTGCCCATCAAGTGGGCTTTTGGTGGAAACGACAAATGGGGGGGAGAGCGTAAGAGGACAAGTTGTTGTTCTATTGGTATGTACTCAGGCTTTATAGTGTTTGAAAGAATGTTCTTTCAAGTTCATATAAGAATGTAGCATTTGTTTCCAAAGTGTAGTAAATCTTTGTTTTCTCACAGCAGGGTGATCGCACTACAAGGCTGCAATTTTTATTTGCCCATCAAGTGGGCTTTTGGTGGGAATGACACACCACCAGCAGCATGCTGTCCACGAGAGGGGGGGTGGGATGGGGGGTCGAGCAGGAGAGGACAAGTTGTTCTTCTATTGGAATGTACTCAGGCTTTATAGTGTTTGAAAGAATGTTCTTTCTAGTTCATATAAGAATGTAGCATTTTATTTCCAAAGTGTAGTAAATCTTTGTTTTCTCACAGCAGGGTGATCGCACTACAAGGCTGCAATTTTTATTTGCCCATGGAGTTTGCTTTTGGTGGAAATGACACACCAGCAGCAGCATGTTGCCCACGAGAGAGGGGTGGTATTGGGGGGCGAGCAGGAAAGGACAAGTTGTTCTTCTATTGGTATATACTCAGGCTTTATAGTGTTTGAAAGAATGTTCTTTCAAGTTCATATTAGAATGTAGCATTTTATTTCCAAAGTGTAGTAAATCTTTGTTTTGTCACAGCAGGGTGATCGCACTACAAGGCTGCAATTTTTATTTGTCCATCAAGTGGGCTTTTGGTGGAAATGACACACCACCAGCAGCATGTTGTCCACGAGAGGGGGGTGGGATGCGGGAGCGAGCAGGAGAGGACAAGTTGTTCTTCTATTGATATGTACTCAGGCTTTATAGTGTTTGAAAAAATGTTCTTTCAGGTTCATATAAGAATGTAGCATTTTATTTCCAAAGTGCAGTAAATCTTTGTTTTCTCACAGCAGGGCGATCGCAGTACAAGGCTGCAATTTTTATTTGCCCATCAAGTGGGCTTTTGGTGGAAGTGACACACCGCCAGCCGCATGTTGTCCACGAGAGGGTGGTGTGGGGGGGGGGGGAGGGGGGTGCAAGCGTAAGAGGACAAGTTGTTCTTCTATTGGTATGTACTCAGGCTGTATAGTGTTTGAAAGAATGTTCTTTCAAGTTCATATAAGAATGTAGCATTTTATTTCCAAGTGTAGTAAATCTTTGTTTTCTCACAGCAGGGTGATCGCACTACAAGGTGCAATTTTTATTTGCCCATCAAGTTGGCTTTTGGTGAAAATGACACACCACCAGCAGCATGTTGTCCACGAGAGGGGAGTGGGATGGGGGGGGCGAGCAGGAGAGGACATGTTGTTCTTCTATTGGTATGTACTCAGGCTTTATAGTGTTTGAAAGAATGTTCTTTCAAGTTCATATAAGAATATAGCATTTTATTTCCAAAGTGTGGTAAATCTTTGTTTTCTCACAGCAGGGTGATCATTTTACAAGGCTGCAATTTTTATTTGCCCATCAAGTGGGCTTTGGGTGGAAATGACAACACACCAGCAGCATGTTGTCCACTAGAGGGTGGTGTGGCGGGGGGGGGGGGGGGGGGGGCGAGCGTAAGAGGACAAGTTGCTCTTCTATTGGTATGTACTAAGGCTTTATAGTGTTTTAAAGAATGTTCTTTCAAGTTCATATATGAATGTAGCATTTTATTTCCAAAGTGTAGTAAATCTTTGTTTTCTCACAGCAGGGTGATCGCAGTACAAGGCTGCAATTTTTATTTGCCCATGGAGTCTGCTTTTGGTGGAAATGACACACCACCAGCAGCATGTTGCCCACGAGAGAGGGGTGGTATGGGGGGGTGAGCAGGAGAGGACAAGTTGTTCTTCTATTGGTATATACTCAGGCTTTATAGTGTTTGAAAGAATGTTCTTTCAAGTTCATATTAGAATGTAGCATTTTATTTCCAATGTGTAGTAAATCTTTGTTTTCTCACAGCAGGGTGATCGCACTACAAGGCTGCAATTTTTATTTGCCCATCAAGTGGGCTTTTATTGGAAATGACACACCACCAGCAGCATGTTGTCCACGAGAGGGGGGTGGGATGGGGGGGCGAGCAGGAGAGGACAAGTTGTTCTTCTATTGGAATGTACTCAGGCTTTATAGTGTTTGAAAGAATGTTCTTTCAAGTTCATATAAGAATGTAGCATTTTATTTCCAAAGTGTAGTAAATCTTTGTTTTCTCACAGCAGGGTGATCGCACTACAAGGCTTCAATTTTTATTTGCCCATCAAGTGGGCTTTTGGTGGAAACGACAAATGGGGGGGAGAGCGTAAGAGGACAAGTTGTTGTTCTATTGGTATGTACTCAGGCTTTATAGTGTTTGAAAGAATGTTCTTTCAAGTTCATATAAGAATGTAGCATTTGTTTCCAAAGTGTAGTAAATCTTTGTTTTCTCACAGCAGGGTGATCGCACTACAAGGCTGCAATTTTTATTTGCCCATCAAGTGGGCTTTTGGTGGGAATGACACACCACCAGCAGCATGCTGTCCACGAGAGGGGGGGTGGGATGGGGGGTCGAGCAGGAGAGGACAAGTTGTTCTTCTATTGGAATGTACTCAGGCTTTATAGTGTTTGAAAGAATGTTCTTTCTAGTTCATATAAGAATGTAGCATTTTATTTCCAAAGTGTAGTAAATCTTTGTTTTCTCACAGCAGGGTGATCGCACTACAAGGCTGCAATTTTTATTTGCCCATGGAGTTTGCTTTTGGTGGAAATGACACACCAGCAGCAGCATGTTGCCCACGAGAGAGGGGTGGTATTGGGGGGCGAGCAGGAAAGGACAAGTTGTTCTTCTATTGGTATATACTCAGGCTTTATAGTGTTTGAAAGAATGTTCTTTCAAGTTCATATTAGAATGTAGCATTTTATTTCCAAAGTGTAGTAAATCTTTGTTTTGTCACAGCAGGGTGATCGCACTACAAGGCTGCAATTTTTATTTGTCCATCAAGTGGGCTTTTGGTGGAAATGACACACCACCAGCAGCATGTTGTCCACGAGAGGGGGGTGGGATGCGGGAGCGAGCAGGAGAGCACAAGTTGTTCTTCTATTGATATGTACTCAGGCTTTATAGTGTTTGAAAAAATGTTCTTTCAGGTTCATATAAGAATGTAGCATTTTATTTCCAAAGTGCAGTAAATCTTTGTTTTCTCACAGCAGGGCGATCGCAGTACAAGGCTGCAATTTTTATTTGCCCATCAAGTGGGCTTTTGGTGGAAGTGACACACCGCCAGCCGCATGTTGTCCACGAGAGGGTGGTGTGGGGGGGGGGGGGGAGGGGGGTGCAAGCGTAAGAGGACAAGTTGTTCTTCTATTGGTATGTACTCAGGCTGTATAGTGTTTGAAAAAATGTTCTTTCAAGTTCATATAAGAATGTAGCATTTTATTTCCAAGTGTAGTAAATCTTTGTTTTCTCACAGCAGGGTGATCGCACTACAAGGTGCAATTTTTATTTGCCCATCAAGTTGGCTTTTGGTGAAAATGACACACCACCAGCAGCATGTTGTCCACGAGAGGGGAGTGGGATGGGGGGGGCGAGCAGGAGAGGACATGTTGTTCTTCTATTGGTATGTACTCAGGCTTTATAGTGTTTGAAAGAATGTTCTTTCAAGTTCATATAAGAATATAGCATTTTATTTCCAAAGTGTGGTAAATCTTTGTTTTCTCACAGCAGGGTGATCATTTTACAAGGCTGCAATTTTTATTTGCCCATCAAGTGGGCTTTGGGTGGAAATGACAACACACCAGCAGCATGTTGTCCACTAGAGGGTGGTGTGGCGGGGGGGGGGGGGGGGGCGAGCGTAAGAGGACAAGTTGCTCTTCTATTGGTATGTACTAAGGCTTTATAGTGTTTTAAAGAATGTTCTTTCAAGTTCATATATGAATGTAGCATTTTATTTCCAAAGTGTAGTAAATCTTTGTTTTCTCACAGCAGGGTGATCGCAGTACAAGGCTGCAATTTTTATTTGCCCATGGAGTCTGCTTTTGGTGGAAATGACACACCACCAGCAGCATGTTGCCCACGAGAGAGGGGTGGTATGGGGGGGTGAGCAGGAGAGGACAAGTTGTTCTTCTATTGGTATATACTCAGGCTTTATAGTGTTTGAAAGAATGTTCTTTCAAGTTCATATTAGAATGTAGCATTTTATTTCCAATGTGTAGTAAATCTTTGTTTTCTCACAGCAGGGTGTTCGCACTACAAGGCTGCAATTTTTATTTGTCCATCAAGTGGGCTTTTGGTGGAAATGACACACCACCAGCAGCATGTTGCCCACGAGAGGGGGGTGGGAAGGGGGGGCGAGCAGGAGAGGACCAGTTGTTCTTCTATTGGTATGTACTCAGGCTTTATAGTGTTGTAAAGAATGTTCTTTCAAGTTCATATAAGAATGAAGCATTTTATTTCCAAAGTGTAGTAAATCTTTGTTTTCTCACAGCAGGGTGATGGCACTACAAGGCTGCAGTTTTTATTTGCCCATCAAGTGAGCTTTTGGTGGAAATGACACACCACCAGCAGCATGTTGTCCACGAGAAGGGGGTGGGATGGGGGGCGAGCGTAAGAGGACAAGTTGTTTTTCTATTGGTATGTACTCTGGCTTTATAGTGTTTGAAAGAATGTTCTTTCAAGTTCATATAAGAATGTAGCATTTTATTTCCAAAGTGTAGTAAATCTTTGTTTTCTCACAGCAGGGTGATCGCACTACAAGGCTGCAATTTTTATTTGCCCATCAAGTGGGCTTTTATTGGAAATGACACACCACCAGCAGCATGTTGTCCACGAGAGGGGGGTGGGATGGGGGGGCGAGCAGGAGAGGACAAGTTGTTCTTCTATTGGAATGTACTCAGGCTTTATAGTGTTTGAAAGAATGTTCTTTCAAGTTCATATAAGAATGTAGCATTTTATTTCCAAAGTGTAGTAAATCTTTGTTTTCTCACAGCAGGGTGATCGCACTACAAGGCTTCAATTTTTATTTGCCCATCAAGTGGGCTTTTGGTGGAAACGACAAATGGGGGGGAGAGCGTAAGAGGACAAGTTGTTGTTCTATTGGTATGTACTCAGGCTTTATAGTGTTTGAAAGAATGTTCTTTCAAGTTCATATAAGAATGTAGCATTTTATTTCCAAAGTGTAGTAAATCTTTGTTTTCTCACAGCAGGGTGATCGCAGTACAAGGCTGCAATTTTTATTTGCCCATCAAGTGGGCTTTTGGTGGGAATGACACACCACCAGCAGCATGCTGTCCACGAGAGGGGGGGTGGGATGGGGGGTCGAGGAGGAGAGGACAAGTTGTTCTTCTATTGGAATGTACTCAGGCTTTATAGTGTTTGAAAGAATGTTCTTTCTAGTTCATATAAGAATGTAGCATTTTATTTCCAAAGTGTAGTAAATCTTTGTTTTCTCACAGCAGGGTGATCGCACTACAAGGCTGCAATTTTTATTTGCCCATGGAGTTTGCTTTTGGTGGAAATGACACACCAGCAGCAGCATGTTGCCCACGAGAGAGGGGTGGTATGGGGGGGCGAGCAGGAAGGACAAGTTGTTCTTCTATTGGTATATACTCAGGCTTTATAGTGTTTGAAAGAATGTTCTTTCAAGTTCATATTAGAATGTAGCATTTTATTTCCAAAGTGTAGTAAATCTTTGTTTTGTCACAGCAGGGTGATCGCACTACAAGGCTGCAATTTTTATTTGTCCATCAAGTGGGCTTTTGGTGGAAATGACACACCACCAGCAGCATGTTGTCCACGAGAGGGGGGTGGGATGCGGGAGCGAGCAGGAGAGGACAAGTTGTTCTTCTATTGATATGTACTCAGGCTTTATAGTGTTTGAAAAAATGTTCTTTCAGGTTCATATAAGAATGTAGCATTTTATTTCCAAAGTGCAGTAAATCTTTGTTTTCTCACAGCAGGGCAATCGCAGTACAAGGCTGCAATTTTTATTTGCCCATCAAGTGGGCTTTTGGTGGAAGTGACACACCGCCAGCCGCATGTTGTCCACGAGAGGGTGGTGTGGGGGGGGGGGGGGAGGGGGGTGCAAGCGTAAGAGGACAAGTTGTTCTTCTATTGGTATGTACTCAGGCTGTATAGTGTTTGAAAGAATGTTCTTTCAAGTTCATATAAGAATGTAGCATTTTATTTCCAAAGTGTAGTAAATCTATGTTTTCTCACAGCAGGGTGATCGCACTACAAGGCTGCAATTTTTATTTGCCCATCAAGCGGGCTTTTGGTGGAAATGACACACCACCAGCAGCATGTTGTCCACGAGAGGGAGGTGAGATGGGGGGGCGAGCAGGAGAAGACAAGTTGTTCTTCTATTGGTATGTACTCCGGCTTTATAGTGTTTGAAAGAATGTTCTTTCAAGTTCATATAAGAATGTAGCATTTTATTTCCAAAGTGTAGTAAATCTATGTTTTCTCACAGCAGGGTGATCGCACTACAAGGCTGCAATTTTTATTTGCCCATCAAGTGAGCTTTTGGTGGAAATGACACACCACCAGCAGCATGTTGTCCACGAGATGGGTGTGGGATGGGGGGGCGAGCAGGAGAGGACAAGTTGTTCTTCTATTGGTATGTACTCAGGTTTTATAGTGTTTGAAAGAATGTTCTTTCAAGTTCATATAAGAATGTAGCATTTTATTTCCTGAGTGTAGTAAATCTCTGTTTTCTCACAGCAGGGTGATCGCACTACAAGGCTGCAATTTTTATTTACCCATCAAGTGGGCTTTTGGTGGAAATGACACACCACCAGCAGCATGTTGTCCACGAGAGGGGGGTGGGATGGGGGGGCGAGCAGGAGAGGAGAAGTTGTTCTTCTATTGGTATGTACTCAGGCTTTATAGTGTTTGAAAGAATGTTCTTTCAAGTTCATATAAGAATGTAGCATTTTATTTCCAAAGTGTAGTAAATCTTTGCTTTGTCACAGCAGGGTGATCGCACTACAAGGTTGCAATTTTTATTTGCCCATCAAGTGGGCTTTTGGTGGAAATGACACACCACCAGCAGCATGTTGTCCACGAGAGGGGGGTGGGATGGGGGGGGCGAGCAGGAGAGGACAAGTTGTTCTTCTATTGGTATGTACTCAGGCTTTATAGTGTTTGAAAGAATGTTCTTTCAAGTTCATATAAGAATGTAGCATTTTATTTCCAAGTGTAGTAAATCTTTGTTTTCTAACAGCAGGGTGATCGCACTACAAGGTGCAATTTTTATTTGCCCATCAAGTTGGCTTTTGGTGAAAATGACACACCACCAGCAGCATGTTGTCCACGAGAGGGGAGTGGGTTGGGGGGGGCGAGCAGGAGAGGACATGTTGTTCTTCTATTGGTATGTACTCAGGCTTTATAGTGTTTGAAAGAATGTTCTTTCAAGTTCATATAAGAATATAGCATTTTATTTCCAAAGTGTAGTAAATCTTTGTTTTCTCACAGCAGGGTGATCACTCTACAAGGCTGCAATTTTTATTTGCCCATCAAGTGGGCTTTGGGTGGAAATGACACAACACCAGCAGCATGTTGCCCACGAGAGGGGGGTGGGAAGGGGGGGCGAGCAGGAGAGGACCAGTTGGTCTTCTATTGGTATGTACTCAGGCTTTATAGTGTTTTAAAGAATGTTCTTTCAAGTTCATATATGAATGTAGCATTTTATTTCCAAAGTGTAGTAAATCTTTGTTTTCTCACAACAGGGTGATCGCACTACAAGGCTGCAATTTTTATTTGTCCATCAAGTGGGCGTTTGGTGGAAATGACACACCACCAGCAGCATGTTGCCCACGAGAGGGGGGTGGGAAGGGGGGGCGAGCAGGAGAGGACCAGTTGTTCTTCTATTGGTATGTACTCAGGCTTTATAGTGTTTGAAAGAATGTTCTTTCAAGTTCATATAAGAATGTAGCATTTTATTTCCAAAGTGTAGTAAATATTTGTTTTCTCACAGCAGGGTGATCGCACTACAAGGCTGCAATTTTTATTTGCCCATCAAGTGGGCTTTTATTGGAAATGACAAACCACCAGCAGCATGTTGTCCACGAGAGGGGGGTGGGATGGGGGGGCGAGCAGGAGAGGTCAAGTTGTTCTTCTATTGGAATGTACTCAGGCTTTATAGTGTTTGAAAGAATGTTCTTTCAAGTTAATATAAGAATGTAGCATTTTATTTCCAAAGTGTAGTAAATCTTTGTTTTCTCACAGCAGGGTGATCGCACTACAAGGCTTCAATTTTTATTTGCCCATCAAGTGGGCTTTTGGTGGAAACGACAAATGGGGGGCAGAGCGTAAGAGGACAAGTTGTTGTTCTATTGGTATGTACTCAGGCTTTATAGTGTTTCAAAGAATGTTCTTTCAAGTTCATATAAGAATGTAGCATTTTATTTCCAAAGTGTAGTAAATCTTTGTTTTCTCACAGCAGGGTGATCGCAGTACAAGGCTGCAATTTTTATTTGCCCATCAAGTGGGCTTTTGGTGGGAATGACACACCACCAGCAGCATGTTGTCCACGAGAGGGGGGGTGGGATGAGGGGTCGAGCAGGAGAGGACAAGTTGTTCTTCTATTGGAATGTACTCAGGCTTTATAGTGTTTGAAAGAAAGTTCTTTCTAGTTCATATAAGAATGTAGCATTTTATTTCCAAAGTGTAGTAAATCTTTGTTTTCTCACAGCAGGGTGATCGCACTACAAGGCTGCAATTTTTATTTGCCCATGGAGTCTGCTTTTGGTGGAAATGGCACACCACCAGCAGCATGTTGCCCACGAGAGAGGGGTGGTATGGGGGGGTGAGCTGGAGAGGACAAGTTGTTCTTCTATTGGTATATACTCAGGCTTTATAGTGTTTGAAAGAATGTTCTTTCAAGTTCATATTAGAATGTAGCATTTTATTTCCAAAGTGTAGTAAATCTTTGTTTTCTCACAGCAGGGTGATCGCACTACAAGGCTGCAATTTTTATTTGTCCATCAAGTGGGCTTTTGGTGGAAATGACACACCACCAGCAGCATGTTGCCCACGAGAGGGGGGTGGGAAGGGGGGGCGAGCAGGAGAGGACCAGTTGTTCTTCTATTGGTATGTACTCAGGCTTTATAGTGTTTTAAAGAATGTTCTTTCAAGTTCATATAAGAATGAAGCATTTTATTTCCAAAGTGTAGTAAATCTTTGTTTTCTCACAGCAGGGTGATGGCACTACAAGGCTGCAGTTTTTATTTGCCCATCAAGTGAGCTTTTGGTGGAAATGACACACCACCAGCAGCATGTTGTCCACGAGAAGGGGGTGGGATGGGGGGCAAGCGTAAGAGGACAAGTTGTTCTTCTATTGGTATGTACTCAGGCTTTATAGTGTTTGAAAGAATGTTCTTTCAAGTTCATATAAGAATGTAGCATTTTATTTCCAAAGTGTAGTAAATATTTGTTTTCTCACAGCAGGGTGATCGCACTACAAGGCTGCAATTTTTATTTGCCCATCAAGTGGGCTTTTATTGGAAATGACAAACCACCAGCAGCATGTTGTCCACGAGAGGGGGGTGGGATGGGGGGGCGAGCAGGAGAGGTCAAGTTGTTCTTCTATTGGAATGTACTCAGGCTTTATAGTGTTTGAAAGAATGTTCTTTCAAGTTAATATAAGAATGTAGCATTTTATTTCCAAAGTGTAGTAAATCTTTGTTTTCTCACAGCAGGGTGATCGCACTACAAGGCTTCAATTTTTATTTGCCCATCAAGTGGGCTTTTGGTGGAAACGACAAATGGGGGGCAGAGCGTAAGAGGACAAGTTGTTGTTCTATTGGTATGTACTCAGGCTTTATAGTGTTTCAAAGAATGTTCTTTCAAGTTCATATAAGAATGTAGCATTTTATTTCCAAAGTGTAGTAAATCTTTGTTTTCTCACAGCAGGGTGATCGCAGTACAAGGCTGCAATTTTTATTTGCCCATCAAGTGGGCTTTTGGTGGGAATGACACACCACCAGCAGCATGTTGTCCACGAGAGGGGGGGTGGGATGAGGGGTCGAGCAGGAGAGGACAAGTTGTTCTTCTATTGGAATGTACTCAGGCTTTATAGTGTTTGAAAGAAAGTTCTTTCTAGTTCATATAAGAATGTAGCATTTTATTTCCAAAGTGTAGTAAATCTTTGTTTTCTCACAGCAGGGTGATCGCACTACAAGGCTGCAATTTTTATTTGCCCATGGAGTCTGCTTTTGGTGGAAATGGCACACCACCAGCAGCATGTTGCCCACGAGAGAGGGGTGGTATGGGGGGGTGAGCTGGAGAGGACAAGTTGTTCTTCTATTGGTATATACTCAGGCTTTATAGTGTTTGAAAGAATGTTCTTTCAAGTTCATATTAGAATGTAGCATTTTATTTCCAAAGTGTAGTAAATCTTTGTTTTCTCACAGCAGGGTGATCGCACTACAAGGCTGCAATTTTTATTTGTCCATCAAGTGGGCTTTTGGTGGAAATGACACACCACCAGCAGCATGTTGCCCACGAGAGGGGGGTGGGAAGGGGGGGCGAGCAGGAGAGGACCAGTTGTTCTTCTATTGGTATGTACTCAGGCTTTATAGTGTTTTAAAGAATGTTCTTTCAAGTTCATATAAGAATGAAGCATTTTATTTCCAAAGTGTAGTAAATCTTTGTTTTCTCACAGCAGGGTGATGGCACTACAAGGCTGCAGTTTTTATTTGCCCATCAAGTGAGCTTTTGGTGGAAATGACACACCACCAGCAGCATGTTGTCCACGAGAAGGGGGTGGGATGGGGGGCGAGCGTAAGAGAACAAGTTGTTTTTCTATTGGTATGTACTCAGGCTTTATAGTGTTTGAAAGAATGTTCTTTCAAGTTCATATAAGAATGTAGCATTTTATTTCCAAAGTGTAGTAAATCTTTGTTTTCTCACAGCAGGGTGATCGCACTACAAGGCTGCAATTTTTATTTGCCCATCAAGTGGGCTTTTATTGGAAATGACACACCACCAGCAGCATGTTGTCCACGAGAGGGGGGTGGGATGGGGGGACGAGCAGGAGAGGACAAGTTGTTCTTCTATTGGAATGTACTCAGGCTTTATAGTGTTTGAAAGAATGTTCTTTCAAGTTCATATAAGAATGTAGCATTTTATTTCCAAAGTGTAGTAAATCTTTGTTTTCTCACAGCAGGGTGATCGCACTACAAGGCTTCAATTTTTATTTGCCCATCAAGTGGGCTTTTGGTGGAAACGACATATGGGGGGGAGAGCGTAAGAGGACAAGTTGTTGTTCTATTGGTATGTACTCAGGCTTTATAGTGTTTGAAAGAATGTTCTTTCAAGTTCATATAAGAATGTAGCATTTTATTTCCAAAGTGTAGTAAATCTTTGTTTTCGCACAGCAGGGTGATCGCAGTACAAGGCTGCAATTTTTATTTGCCCATCAAGTGGGCTTTTGGTGGGAATGACACACCACCAGCAGCATGCTGTCCACGAGAGGGGGGGTGGGATGGGGGGTCGAGCAGGAGAGGACAAGTTGTTCTACTATTGGAATGTACTCAGGCTTTATAGTGTTTGAAAGAATGTTCTTTCTAGTTCATATAAGAATGTAGCATTTTATTTCCAAAGTGTAGTAAATCTTTGTTTTCTCACAGCAGGGTGATCGCACTACAAGGCTGCAATTTTTATTTGCCCATTTAGTCTGCTTTTGGTGGAAATGACACACCAGCAGCAGCATGTTGCCCACGAGAGAGGGGTGGTATGGGGGGGCGAGCAGGAAAGGACAAGTTGTTCTTCTATTGGTATATACTCAGGCTTTATAGTGTTTGAAAGAATGTTCTTTCAAGTTCATATTAGAATGTAGCATTTTATTTCCAAAGTGTAGTAAATCTTTGTTTTGTCACAGCAGGGTGATCGCACTACAAGGCTGCAATTTTTATTTGTCCATCAAGTGGGCTTTTGGTGGAAATGACACACCACCAGCAGCATGTTGTCCACGAGAGGGGGGTGGGATGCGGGAGCGAGCAGGAGAGGACAAGTTGTTCTTCTATTGATATGTACTCAGGCTTTATAGTGTTTGAAAAAATGTTCCTTCAGGTTCATATAAGAATGTAGCATTTTATTTCCAAAGTGCAGTAAATCTTTGTTTTCTCACAGCAGGGCGATCGCAGTACAAGGCTGCAATTTTTATTTGCCCATCAAGTGGGCTTTTGGTGGAAGTGACACACCGCCAGCCGCATGTTGTCCACGAGAGGGTGGTGTGGGGGGGGGGGGGGGGGGAGAGGGGTGCAAGCGTAAGAGGACAAGTTGTTCTTCTATTGGTATGTACTCAGGCTGTATAGTGTTTGAAAGAATGTTCTTTCAAGTTCATATAAGAATGTACCATTTAATTTCCAAAGTGTAGTAAATCTATGTTTTCTCACAGCAGGGTGATCGCACTACAAGGCTGCAATTTTTATTTGCCCATGAAGCGGGCTTTTGGTGGAAATGACACACCACCAGCAGCATGTTGTCCACGAGAGGGAGGTGAGATGGGGGGGGCGAGCAGGAGAAGACAAGTTGTTCTTCTATTGGTATGTACTCCGGCTTTATAGTGTTTGAAAGAATGTTCTTTCAAGTTCATATAAGAATGTAGCATTTTGTTTCCAATGTGTAGTAAATCTTTGTTTTCTCACAGCAGGGTGATCGCACTACAAGGCTGCAAATTTTATTTGCCCTTCAAGTGGGGTTTTGGTGGAAATGACACACCACCATCAGCATGTTGTCCATGAGAGGTGGGTAGGATGGGGGGGGCGAGCAGGAGAGGACATGTTGTTCTTCAATTGGTATGTACTCAGGCTTTATAGAGTTTGAAAGAATGTTCTTTCAAGTTCATATAAGAATGTAGCATTTTATTTCCAAAGTGTAGTATATCTTTGTTTTCTCACAGTAGGGCGATCGCACTACAAGGCTGCAATTTTTATTTGCCCATCAAGTTGGCTTTTGGTGGAAATGACACACCACCAGCAGCATGTTGTCCACGAGATGGGGGTGCGATGGGGTGGGGGAGCAGGAAGGGACAAGCTGTTCTTCTATTGGTATGTACTCAGGCTTTATAGTGTTTGAAAGAATGTTCTTTCAAGTTCATATAAGAATGTAGCATTTTATTTCAAAAGTGTTGTAAATCTTTGTTTTCTCAAAGCAGGGTGATCGCACTACAAGGCTGCAATTTTTATTTGCCCATCAAGTGAGCTTTTGGTGGAAATGACACACCACCAGCAGCATGTTGTCCACGAGATGGGTGTGGGATGGGGGGGGCGAGCAGGAGAGGACATGTTGTTCTTCAATTGGTATGTACTCAGGCTTTATAGAGTTTGAAAGAATGTTCTTTCAAGTTCATATAAGAATGTAGCATTTTATTTCCAAAGTGTAGTATATCTTTGTTTTCTCACAGTAGGGCGATCGCACTACAAGGCTGCAATTTTTATTTGCCCATCAAGTTGGCTTTTGGTGGAAATGACACACCACCAGCAGCATGTTGTCCACGAGATGGGGGTGCGATGGGGTGGGGGAGCAGGAAGGGACAAGCTGTTCTTCTATTGGTATGTACTCAGGCTTTATAGTGTTTGAAAGAATGTTCTTTCAAGTTCATATAAGAATGTAGCATTTTATTTCAAAAGTGTTGTAAATCTTTGTTTTCTCAAAGCAGGGTGATCGCACTACAAGGCTGCAATTTTTATTTGCCCATCAAGTGAGCTTTTGGTGGAAATGACACACCACCAGCAGCATGTTGTCCACGAGATGGGTGTTGGATGGGGGGGCGAGCAGGAGAGGACAAGTTGTTCTTCTATTGGTAATGTACTCAGGCTTTATAGTGTTTGAAAGAATGTTCTTTCAAGTTCATATAAGAATGTAGCATTTTATTCCCAAAGTGTAGTAAATCTTTGCTTTGTAACAGCAGGGTGATCGCACTACAAGGCTGCAATTTTTATTTGCCCATCAAGTGGGCTTTTGGTGGAAATGACACACCACCAGCAGCATGTTGTCCACGAGAGGGGGGTGGGATGGGGGGGTCAGCAGGAGGGGACAAGTTGTTCTTCTATTGGTATGTACTCAGGATTTATAGTGATTGAATGAATTTTCTTTCAAGTTCATATAAGAATGTAGCATTTTATTTCCAAAGTATGGTAAATTTTTGTTTTCTCACAGCAGGGTGATCGCACTACAAGGCTGCAGTTTTTATTTGCCCATCAAGTGGGCTTTTAGTGGAAATGACACACCACCAGCAGCATGTTGCCCACGAGAGGGGGGTGGGATGAGGGGCGAGCAGGAGAGGACATGTTGTTCTTCAATTGGTATGTACTCAGGATTTATAGTGTTTGAAAGAATGTTCTATCAAGTTCATATGAAAATGTAGCATTTTATTTCCAAAGTGTATTAAATCTTTGTTTTCTCACAGCAGGGTGATCGCACTACAAGGCTGCAATTTTTATTTGCCCATCAAGTGGGCTTTTGGTGGAAATGACACACCACCAGCAGCATGTTGTCCACGAGAGTGGGGTGGGATGGGGGGGCGAGCAGGAGAGGACAAGTTGTTCTTCTATTGGTATGTACTCAGGCTTTATAGTGTTTTAAAGAATGTTCTTTCAAGTTCATATACGAATGTAGCTTTTCATTTCCAAAGTGTAGTAAATCTTTGTTTTCTCACAGCAGGGTGATCGCACTACAAGGCTGCAATTTTTATTTGCCCATCAAGTGGGCTTTTGGTCAAAATGACACACCACCAGCAGCATGTTGTCCACGAGAGGGGGGTGGGATGGGGGGGGCGAGCAGGAGAGGACAAGTTGTTCTTCTATTGGTATGTACTCAGGCTTTATAGTGTTTTAAAGAATGTTCTTTCAAGTTCATATATGAATGTAGCATTTTATTTCCAAAGTGTAGTAAATCTTTGTTTTCTCACAGCAGGGTGATCGCACTACAAGGCTGCAATTTTTATCTGCCCATGGAGTCTGCTTTTGGTGGAAATGGCACACCACCAGCAGCATGTTGCCCACGAGAGAGGGGTGGTATGGGGGGGTGAGCAGGAGAGGACAAGTTGTTCTTCTATTGGTATATACTCAGGCTTTATAGTGTTTGAAAGAATGTTCTTTCAAGTTCATATTAGAATGTAGCATTTTATTTCCAAAGTGTAGTAAATCTTTGTTTTCTCACAGCAGGGTGATCGCACTACAAGGCTGCAATTTTTATTTGTCCATCAAGTGGGCTTTTGGTGGAAATGACACACCACCAGCAGCATGTTGCCCACGAGAGGGGGGTGGGAAGGGGGGGCGAGCAGGAGAGGACCAGTTGTTCTTCTATTGGTATGTACTCAGGCTTTATAGTGTTTTAAAGAATGTTCTTTCAAGTTCATATAAGAATGAAGCATTTTATTTCCAAAGTGTAGTAAATCTTTGTTTTCTCACAGCAGGGTGATGGCACTACAAGGCTGCAGTTTTTATTTGCCAATCAAGTGAGCTTTTGGTGGAAATGACACACCACCAGCAGCATGTTGTCCACGAGAAGGGGGTGGGATGGGGGGCGAGCGTAAGAGAACAAGTTGTTTTTCTATTGGTATGTACTCAGGCTTTATAGTGTTTGAAAGAATGTTCTTTCAAGTTCATATAAGAATGTAGCATTTTATTTCCAAAGTGTAGTAAATCTTTGTTTTCTCACAGCAGGGTGATCGCACTACAAGGCTGCAATTTTTATTTGCCCATCAAGTGGGCTTTTATTGGAAATGACACACCACCAGCAGCATGTTGTCCACGAGAGGGGGGTGGGATGGGGGGACGAGCAGGAGAGGACAAGTTGTTCTTCTATTGGAATGTACTCAGGCTTTATAGTGTTTGAAAGAATGTTCTTTCAAGTTCATATAAGAATGTAGCATTTTATTTCCAAAGTGTAGTAAATCTTTGTTTTCTCACAGCAGGGTGATCGCACTACAAGGCTTCAATTTTTATTTGCCCATCAAGTGGGCTTTTGGTGGAAACGACATATGGGGGGGAGAGCGTAAGAGGACAAGTTGTTGTTCTATTGGTATGTACTCAGGCTTTATAGTGTTTGAAAGAATGTTCTTTCAAGTTCAAATAAGAATGTAGCATTTTATTTCCAAAGTGTAGTAAATCTTTGTTTTCTCACAGCAGGGTGATCGCAGTACAAGGCTGCAATTTTTATTTGCCCATCAAGTGGGCTTTTGGTGGGAATGACACACCACCAGCAGCATGCTGTCCACGAGAGGGGGGGTGGGATGGGGGGTCGAGCAGGAGAGGACAAGTTGTTCTACTATTGGAATGACTCAGGCTTTATAGTGTTTGAAAGAATGTTCTTTCTAGTTCATATAAGAATGTAGCATTTTATTTCCAAAGTGTAGTAAATCTTTGTTTTCTCACAGCAGGGTGATCGCACTACAAGGCTGCAATTTTTATTTGCCCATTTAGTCTGCTTTTGGTGGAAATGACACACCAGCAGCAGCATGTTGCCCACGAGAGAGGGGTGGTATGGGGGGGCGAGCAGGAAAGGACAAGTTGTTCTTCTATTGGTATATACTCAGGCTTTATAGTGTTTGAAAGAATGTTCTTTCAAGTTCATATTAGAATGTAGCATTTTATTTCCAAAGTGTAGTAAATCTTTGTTTTGTCACAGCAGGGTGATCGCACTACAAGGCTGCAATTTTTATTTGTCCATCAAGTGGGCTTTTGGTGGAAATGACACACCACCAGCAGCATGTTGTCCACGAGAGGGGGGTGGGATGCGGGAGCGAGCAGGAGAGGACAAGTTGTTCTTCTATTGATATGTACTCAGGCTTTATAGTGTTTGAAAAAATGTTCTTTCAGGTTCATATAAGAATGTAGCATTTTATTTCCAAAGTGCAGTAAATCTTTGTTTTCTCACAGCAGGGCGATCGCAGTACAAGGCTGCAATTTTTATTTGCCCATCAAGTGGGCTTTTGGTGGAAGTGACACACCGCCAGCCGCATGTTGTCCACGAGAGGGTGGTGTGGGGGGGGGGGGGGGGGGGGGGGGAGAGGGGTGCAAGCGTAAGAGGACAAGTTGTTCTTCTATTGGTATGTACTCAGGCTGTATAGTGTTTGAAAGAATGTTCTTTCAAGTTCATATAAGAATGTACCATTTAATTTCCAAAGTGTAGTAAATCTATGTTTTCTCACAGCAGGGTGATCGCACTACAAGGCTGCAATTTTTATTTGCCCATCAAGCGGGCTTTTGGTGGAAATGACACACCACCAGCAGCATGTTGTCCACGAGAGGGAGGTGAGATGGGGGGGGCGAGCAGGAGAAGACAAGTTGTGCTTCTATTGGTATGTACTCCGGCTTTATAGTGTTTGAAAGAATGTTCTTTCAAGTTCATATAAGAATGTAGCATTTTGTTTCCAATGTGTAGTAAATCTTTGTTTTCTCACAGCAGGGTGATCGCACTACAAGGCTGCAAATTTTATTTGCCCTTCAAGTGGGGTTTTGGTGGAAATGACACACCACCATCAGCATGTTGTCCATGAGAGGTGGGTAGGATGGGGGGGGCGAGCAGGAGAGGACATGTTGTTCTTCAATTGGTATGTACTCAGGCTTTATAGAGTTTGAAAGAATGTTCTTTCAAGTTCATATAAGAATGTAGCATTTTATTTCCAAAGTGTAGTATATCTTTGTTTTCTCACAGTAGGGCGATCGCACTACAAGGCTGCAATTTTTATTTGCCCATCAAGTTGGCTTTTGGTGGAAATGACACACCACCAGCAGCATGTTGTCCACGAGATGGGGGTGCGATGGGGTGGGGGAGCAGGAAGGGACAAGCTGTTCTTCTATTGGTATGTACTCAGGCTTTATAGTGTTTGAAAGAATGTTCTTTCAAGTTCATATAAGAATGTAGCATTTTATTTCAAAAGTGTTGTAAATCTTTGTTTTCTCAAAGCAGGGTGATCGCACTACAAGGCTGCAATTTTTATTTGCCCATCAAGTGAGCTTTTGGTGGAAATGACACACCACCAGCAGCATGTTGTCCACGAGATGGGTGTGGGATGGGGGGGCGAGCAGGAGAGGACATGTTGTTCTTCAATTGGTATGTACTCAGGCTTTATAGAGTTTGAAAGAATGTTCTTTCAAGTTCATATAAGAATGTAGCATTTTATTTCCAAAGTGTAGTATATCTTTGTTTTCTCACAGTAGGGCGATCGCACTACAAGGCTGCAATTTTTATTTGCCCATCAAGTTGGCTTTTGGTGGAAATGACACACCACCAGCAGCATGTTGTCCACGAGATGGGGGTGCGATGGGGTGGGGGAGCAGGAAGGGACAAGCTGTTCTTCTATTGGTATGTACTCAGGCTTTATAGTGTTTGAAAGAATGTTCTTTCAAGTTCATATAAGAATGTAGCATTTTATTTCAAAAGTGTTGTAAATCTTTGTTTTCTCAAAGCAGGGTGATCGCACTACAAGGCTGCAATTTTTATTTGCCCATCAAGTGAGCTTTTGGTGGAAATGACACACCACCAGCAGCATGTTGTCCACGAGATGGGTGTTGGATGGGGGGGCGAGCAGGAGAGGACAAGTTGTTCTTCTATTGGTATGTACTCAGGCTTTATAGTGTTTGAAAGAATGTTCTTTCAAGTTCATATAAGAATGTAGCATTTTATTTCCAAAGTGTAGTAAATCTTTGCTTTGTAACAGCAGGGTGATCGCACTACAATCCTGCAATTTTTATTTGCCCATCAAGTGGGCTTTTGGTGGAAATGACACACCACCAGCAGCATGTTGTCCACGAGAGGGGGGTGGGATGGGGGGGTCAGCAGGAGGGGACAAGTTGTTCTTCTATTGGTATGTACTCAGGATTTATAGTGATTGAATGAATTTTCTTTCAAGTTCATATAAGAATGTAGCATTTTATTTCCAAAGTATGGTAAATTTTTGTTTTCTCACAGCAGGGTGATCGCACTACAAGGCTGCAGTTTTTATTTGCCCATCAAGTGGGCTTTTAGTGGAAATGACACACCACCAGCAGCATGTTGCCCACGAGAGGGGGGTGGGATGAGGGGCGAGCAGGAGAGGACATGTTGTTCTTCTATTGGTATGTACTCAGGATTTATAGTGTTTGAAAGAAAGTTCTTTCAAGTTCATATGAAAATGTAGCATTTTATTTCCAAAGTGTATTAAATCTTTGATTTCTCACAGCAGGGTGATCGCACTACAAGGCTGCAATTTTTATTTGCCCATCAAGTGGGCTTTTGGTGGAAATGACACACCACCAGCAGCATGTTGTCCACGAGAGTGGGGTGGGATGGGGGGGCGAGCAGGAGAGGACAAGTTGTTCTTCTATTGGGATGTACTCAGGCTTTATAGTGTTTTAAAGAATGTTCTTACAAGTTCATATACGAATGTAGCTTTTCATTTCCAAAGTGTAGTAAATCTTTGTTTTCTCACAGCAGGGTGATCGCACTACAAGGCTGCAATTTTTATTTGCCCATCAAGTGGGCTTTTGGTCAAAATGACACACCACCAGCAGCATGTTGTCCACGAGAGGGGGGTGGGATGGGGGGGCGATTAGTAGAGGACAAGTTGTTCTTCTATTGGTATGTACTCAGGCTTTATAGTGTTTGAAAGAATGTTGTTTCAAGTTCATATAAGAATGTAGCATTTTATTTCCAAAGTGTAGTAAATCTTTGTTTTCTCACAGCAGGGTGATCGCACTACAAGGCTGCAATTTTTATTTGCCCATCAAGTGGGCTTTTATTGGAAATGACACACCACCAGCAGCATGTTGTCCACGAGAGGGGGGTGGGATGGGGGGGCGAGCAGGAGAGGACAAGTTGTTCTTCTATTGGAATGTACTCAGGCTTTATAGTGTTTGAAAGAATGTTCTTTCAAGTTCATATAAGAATGTAGCATTTTATTTCCAAAGTGTAGTAAATCTTTGTTTTCTCACAGCAGGGTGATCGCACTACAAAGCTTCAATTTTTATTTGCCTATCAAGTGGGCTTTTGGTGGAAACGACAAATGGGGGGGGAGAGCGTAAGAGGACAAGTTGTTGTTCTATTGGTATGTACTCAGGCTTTATAGTGTTTGAAAGAATGTTCTTTCAAGTTCATATAAGAATGTAGCATTTTATTTCCAAAGTGTAGTAAATCTTTGTTTTCTCACAGCAGGGTGATCGCAGTACAAGGCTGCAATTTTTATTTGCCCATCAAGTGGGCTTTTGGTGGAAATGACACATCACCAGCAGCATGTTGTCCACGAGAGGGGGGTGGGATGGGGGGGCGAGCGTAAGAGGACAAGTTGTTTTTCTATTGGTATGTACTCAGGCTTTATAGTGTTTGAAAAAATGTGTATTCAGGTTCATATAAGAATGTAGCATTTTATTTCCAAAGGGCAGTAAATCTTTGTTTTCTCACAGCAGGGCGATCGCAGTACAAGGCTACAATTTTTATTTGCCCATCAAGTGGGCTTTTGGTGGAAACGACAAATGGGGGGGAGAGCGTAAGAGGACAAGTTGTTGTTCTATTGGTATGTACTCAGGCTTTATAGTGTTTGAAAGAATGTTCTTTCAAGTTCATATAAGAATGTAGCATTTTATTTCCAAAGTGTAGTAAATCTTTGTTTTCTCACAGCAGGGTGATCGCAGTACAAGGCTGCAATTTTTATTTGCCCATCAAGTGGGCTTTTGGTGGAAGTGACACACCGCCAGCAGCATGTTGTCCACGAGAGGGTGGTGTGGGGGGGGGAGGGGAGTGCAAGCGTAAGAGGACAAGTTGTTCTTCTATTGGTATGTACTCAGGCTGTATAGTGTTTGAAAGAATGTTCTTTCAAGTTCATATAAGAATGTAGCATTTTATTTCCAAAGTGTAGTAAATCTATGTTTTCTCACAGCAGGGTGATCGCACTACAAGGCTGCAATTTTTATTTGCCCATCAAGCGGGCTTTTGGTGGAAATGACACACCACCAGCAGCATGTTGTCCACGAGAGTGGGGTGGGATGGGGGGGCGAGCAGGAGAGGACAAGTTGTTCTTCTATTGGTATGTACTCAGGCTTTATAGTGTTTTAAAGAATGTTCTTTCAAGTTCATATACGAATGTAGCTTTTCATTTCCAAAGTGTAGTAAATCTTTGTTTTCTCACAGCAGGGTGATCGCACTACAAGGCTGCAATTTTTATTTGCCCATCAAGTGGGCTTTTGGTCAAAATGACACACCACCAGCAGCATGTTGTCCACGAGAGGGGGGTGGGATGGGGGGGCGATTAGTAGAGGACAAGTTGTTCTTCTATTGGTATGTACTCAGGCTTTATAGTGTTTGAAAGAATGTTGTTTCAAGTTCATATAAGAATGTAGCATTTTATTTCCAAAGTGTAGTAAATCTTTGTTTTCTCACAGCAGGGTGATCGCACTACAAGGCTGCAATTTTTATTTGCCCATCAAGTGGGCTTTTATTGGAAATGACACACCACCAGCAGCATGTTGTCCACGAGAGGGGGGTGGGATGGGGGGGCGAGCAGGAGAGGACAAGTTGTTCTTCTATTGGAATGTACTCAGGCTTTATAGTGTTTGAAAGAATGTTCTTTCAAGTTCATATAAGAATGTAGCATTTTATTTCCAAAGTGTAGTAAATCTTTGTTTTCTCACAGCAGGGTGATCGCACTACAAGGCTTCAATTTTTATTTGCCCATCAAGTGGGCTTTTGGTGGAAACGACAAATGGGGGGGGAGAGCGTAAGAGGACAAGTTGTTGTTCTATTGGTATGTACTCAGGCTTTATAGTGTTTGAAAGAATGTTCTTTCAAGTTCATATAAGAATGTAGCATTTTATTTCCAAAGTGTAGTAAATCTTTGTTTTCTCACAGCAGGGTGATCGCACTACAAGGCTGCAATTTTTATTTGCCCATCAAGTGGGCTTTTGGTGGAAATGACACACCACCAGCAGCATGTTGTCCACGAGAGGGGGGTGGGATGGGGGGGCGAGCGTAAGAGGACAAGTTGTTTTTCTATTGGTATGTACTCAGGCTTTATAGTGTTTGAAAAAATGTGTATTCAGGTTCATATAAGAATGTAGCATTTTATTTCCAAAGGGCAGTAAATCTTTGTTTTCTCACAGCAGGGCGATCGCAGTACAAGGCTACAATTTTTATTTGCCCATCAAGTGGGCTTTTGGTGGAAACGACAAATGGGGGGGAGAGCGTAAGAGGACAAGTTGTTGTTCTATTGGTATGTACTCAGGCTTTATAGTGTTTGAAAGAATGTTCTTTCAAGTTCATATAAGAATGTAGCATTTTATTTCCAAAGTGTAGTAAATCTTTGTTTTCTCACAGCAGGGTGATCGCAGTACAAGGCTGCAATTTTTATTTGCCCATCAAGTGGGCTTTTGGTGGGAATGACACACCACCAGCAGCATGCTGTCCACGAGAGGGGGGGTGGGATGGGGGGTCGAGCAGGAGAGGACAAGTTGTTCTTCTATTGGAATGTACTCAGGCTTTATAGTGTTTGAAAGAATGTTCTTTCTAGTTCATATAAGAATGTAGCATTTTATTTCCAAAGTGTAGTAAATCTTGGTTTTCTCACAGCAGGGTGATCGCACTACAAGGCTGCAATTTTTATTTGCCCATGGAGTCTGCTTTTGGTGGAAATGACACACCACCAGCAGCATGTTGCCCACGAGAGAGGGGTGGTATGGGGGGGCGAGCAGGAAAGGACAAGTTGTTCTTCTATTGGTATATACTCAGGCTTTATAGTGTTTGAAAGAATGTTCTTTCAAGTTCATATTAGAATGTAGCATTTTATTTCCAAAGTGTGGTAAATCTTTGTTTTGTCACAGCAGGGTGATCGCACTACAAGGCTGCAATTTTTATTTGTCCATCAAGTGGGCTTTTGGTGGAAATGACACACCACCAGCAGCATGTTGCCCACGAGAGAGGGGTGGTATGGGGGGGCGAGCAGGAAAGGACAAGTTGTTCTTCTATTGGTATATACTCAGGCTTTATAGTGTTTGAAAGAATGTTCTTTCAAGTTCATATTAGAATGTAGCATTTTATTTCCAAAGTGTAGTAAATCTTTGTTTTGTCACAGCAGGGTGATCGCACTACAAGGCTGCAATTTTTATTTGTCCATCAAGTGGGCTTTTGGTGGAAATGACACACCACCAGCAGCATGTTGTCCACGAGAGGGGGGTGGGATGGGGGAGCGAGCAGGAGAGGACAAGTTGTTCTCCTATTGATATGTACTCAGGCTTTATAGTGTTTGAAAAAATGTTCTTTCAGGTTCATATAAGAATGTAGCATTTTATTTCCAAAGTGCAGTAAATCTTTGTTTTCTCACAGCAGGGCGATCGCAGTACAAGGCTGCAATTTTTATTTGCCCATCAAGTGGGCTTTTGGTGGAAGTGACACACCGCCAGCAGCATGTTGTCCACGAGAGGGTGGTGTGGGGGGGGGGGGAGGGGAGTGCAAGCGTAAGAGGACAAGTTGTTCTTCTATTGGTATGTACTCAGGCTGTATAGTGTTTGAAAGAATGTTCTTTCAAGTTCATATAAGAATGTAGCATTTTATTTCCAAAGTGTAGTAAATCTATGTTTTCTCACAGCAGGGTGATCGCACTACAAGGCTGCAATTTTTATTTGCCCATCAAGCGGGCTTTTGGTGGAAATGACACACCACCAGCAGCATGTTGTCCACGAGAGGGAGGTGAGATGGGGGGGCGAGCAGGAGAAGGCAAGTTGTTCTTCTATTGGTATGTACTCCGGCTTTATAGTGTTTGAAAGAATGTTCTTTCAAGTTCATATAAGAATGTAGCATTTTGTTTCCAATGTGTAGTAAATCTTTGTTTTCTCACAGCAGGGTGATCGCACTACAAGGCTGCAATTTTTATTTGCCCATCAAGTGGGCTTTTGGTGGGAATGACACACCACCAGCAGCATGTTGTCCACGAGAGGGGGGGTGGGATGGGGGGTCGAGCAGGAGAGGACAAGTTGTTCTTCTATTGGAATGTACTCAGGCTTTATAGTGTTTGAAAGAAAGTTCTTTCTAGTTCATATAAGAATGTAGCATTTTATTTCCAAAGTGTAGTAAATCTTTGTTTTCTCACAGCAGGGTGATCGCAGTACAAGGCTGCAATTTTTATTTGTCCATCAAGTGGGCTTTTGGTGGAAATGACACACCACCAGCAGCATGTTGCCCACGAGAGGGGGGTGGGAAGGGGGGGCGAGCAGGAGAGGACCAGTTGTTCTTCTATTGGTATGTACTCAGGCTTTATAGTGTTTTAAAGAATGTTCTTTCAAGTTCATATAAGAATGAAGCATTTTATTTCCAAAGTGTAGTAAATCTTTGTTTTCTCACAGCAGGGTGATGGCACTACAAGGCTGCAGTTTTTATTTGCCCATCAAGTGAGCTTTTGGTGGAAATGACACACCACCAGCAGCATGTTGTCCACGAGAAGGGGGTGGGATGGGGGGCGAGCGTAAGAGGACAAGTTGTTTTTCTATTGGTATGTACTCAGGCTTTATAGTGTTTGAAAGAATGTTCTTTCAAGTTCATATAAGAATGTAGCATTTTATTTCCAAAGTGTAGTAAATCTTTGTTTTCTCACAGCAGGGTGATCGCACTACAAGGCTGCAATTTTTATTTGCCCATCAAGTGGGATTTTATTGGAAATGACACACCACCAGCAGCATGTTGTCCACGAGAGGGGGGTGGGATGGGGGGGCGAGCAGGAGAGGACAAGTTGTTCTTATATTGGAATGTACTCAGGCTTTATAGTGTTTGAAAGAATGTTCTTTCAAGTTCATATAAGAATGTAGCATTTTATTTCCGAAGTGTAGTAAATCTTTGTTTTCTCACAGCAGGGTGATCGCACTACAAGGCTTCAATTTTTATTTGCCCATCAAGTGGGCTTTTGGTGGAAACGACAAATGGGGGGGAGAGCGTAAGAGGACAAGTTGTTGTTCTATTGGTATGTACTCAGGCTTTATAGTGTTTGAAAGAATGTTCTTTCAAGTTCATATAAGAATGTAGCATTTTATTTCCAAAGTGTAGTAAATCTTTGTTTTCTCACAGCAGGGTGATCGCAGTACAAGGCTGCAATTTTTATTTGCCCATCAAGTGGGCTTTTGGTGGGAATGACACACCACCAGCAGCATGCTGTCCACGAGAGGGGGGGGTGGGATGGGGGGTCGAGCAGGAGAGGACAAGTTGTTCTTCTATTGGAATGTACTCAGGCTTTATAGTGTTTGAAAGAATGTTCTTTCTAGTTCATATAAGAATGTAGCATTTTATTTCCAAAGTGTAGTAAATCTTTGTTTTCTCACAGCAGGGTGATCGCACTACAAGGCTGCAATTTTTATTTGCCCATGGAGTCTGCTTTTGGTGGAAATGACACACCACCAGCAGCATGTTGCCCACGAGAGAGGGGTGGTATGGGGGGGCGAGCAGGAAAGGACAAGTTGTTCTTCTATTGGTATATACTCAGGCTTTATAGTGTTTGAAAGAATGTTCTTTCAAGTTCATATTAGAATGTAGCATTTTATTTCCAAAGTGTAGTAAATCTTTGTTTTGTCACAGCAGGGTGATCGCACTACAAGGCTGCAATTTTTATTTGTCCATCAAGTGGGCTTTTGGTGGAAATGACACACCACCAGCAGCATGTTGTCCACGAGAGGGGGGTGGGATGGGGGAGCGAGCAGGAGAGGACAAGTTGTTCTTCTATTGATATGTACTCAGGCTTTATAGTGTTTGAAAAAATGTTCTTTCAGGTTCATATAAGAATGTAGCATTTTATTTCCAAAGTGCAGTAAATCTTTGTTTTCTCACAGCAGGGCGATCGCAGTACAAGGCTGCAATTTTTATGTGCCCATCAAGTGGGCTTTTGGTGGAAGTGACACACCGCCAGCAGCATGTTGTCCACGAGAGGGTGGTGTGGGGGGGGGAGGGGAGTGCAAGCGTAAGAGGACAAGTTGTTCTTCTATTGGTATGTACTCAGGCTGTATAGTGTTTGAAAGAATGTTCTTTCAAGTTCATATAAGAATGTAGCATTTTATTTCCAAAGTGTAGTAAATCTATGTTTTCTCACAGCAGGGTGATCGCACTACAAGGCTGCAATTTTTATTTGCCCATCAAGCGGGCTTTTGGTGGAAATGACACACCACCAGCAGCATGTTGTCCACGAGAGGGAGGTGAGATGGGGGGGCGAGCAGGAGAAGACAAGTTGTTCTTCTATTGGTATGTACTCCGACTTTATAGTGTTTGAAAGAATGTTCTTTCAAGTTCATATAAGAATGTAGCATTTTGTTTCCAATGTGTAGTAAATCTTTGTTTTCTCACAGCAGGGTGATCGCACTACAAGGCTGCAATTTTTATTTGCCCATCAAGTGGGGTTTTGGTGGAAATGACACACCACCATCAGCATGTTGTCCATGAGAGGTGGGTGGGATGGGGGGGGCGAGCAGGAGAGGACATGTTGTTCTTCAATTGGTATGTACTCAGGCTTTATAGAGTTTGAAAGAATGTTCTTTCAAGTTCATATAAGAATGTAGCATTTTATTTCAAAAGTGTTGTAAATCTTTGTTTTCTCACAGCAGGGTGATCGCACTACAAGGCTGCAATTTTTATTTGCCCATCAAGTGAGCTTTTGGTGGAAATGACACACCACCAGCAGCATGTTGTCCACGAGATGGGTGTGGGATGGGGGGGCGAGCAGGAGAGGACAAGTTCTTCTTCTATTGGTATGTACTCAGGCTTTATAGTGTTTGAAAGAATGTTCTTTCAAGTTCATATAAGAATGTAGCATTTTATTTCCTAAGTGTAGTAAATCTCTGTTTTCTCACAGCAGGGTGATCGCACTACAAGGCTGCAATTTTTATTTACCCATCAAGTGGGCTTTTGGTGGAAATGACACACCACCAGCAGCATGTTGTCCACGAGAGGGGGGTGGGATGTGGGGGCGAGCAGGAGAGGAGAAGTTGTTCTTCTATTGGTATGTACTCAGGCTTTATAGTGTTTGAAAGAATGTTCTTTCAAGTTCATATAAGAATGTAGCATTTTATTTCCAAAGTGTAGTAAATCTTTGCTTTGTCACAGCAGGGTGATCACACTACAAGGCTGCAATTTTTATTTGCCCATCAAGTGGGCTTTTGGTGGAAATGACACACCACCAGCAGCATGTTGTCCACGAGAGGGGGGTGGGATGGGGGGGTGAGCAGGAGGGGACAAGTTGTTCTTCTATTGGTATGTACTCAGGATTTATAGTGATTGAATGAATGTTCTTTCAAGTTCATATAAGAATGTAGCATTTTATTTCCAAAGTATAGTAAATTTTTGTTTTCTCACAGCAGGGTGATCGCACTACAAGGCTGCAGTTTTTATTTGCCCATCAAGTGGGCTTTTAGTGGAAATGACACACCACCAGCAGCATGTTGCCCACGAGAGGGGGGTGGGATGAGGGGCGAGCAGGAGAGGACATGTTGTTCGTCTATTGGTATGTACTCAGGATTTATAGTGTTTGAAAGAATGTTCTTTCAAGTTCATATGAAAATGTAGCATTTTATTTCCAAAGTGTATTAAATCTTTGTTTTCTCACAGCAGGGTGATCGCACTACAAGGCTGCAATTTTTATTTGCCCATCAAGTGGGCTTTTGGTGGAAATGACACACCACCAGCAGCATGTTGTCCACGACAGGGGGGTGGGATGGGGGGGCGAGCAGGAGAGGACAAGTTGTTCTTCTATTGGTATGTACTCAGGCTTTATAGTGTTTTAATGAATGTTCTTTCAAGTTCATATAAGAATGTAGCTTTTCATTTCCAAAGTGTAGTAAATCTTTGTTTTCTCACAGCAGGGTGATCGCACTACAAGACTGCAATTTTTATTTGCCCATCAAGTGGGCTTTTGGTCAAAATGACACACCACCAGCAGCATGTTGTCCACGAGAGGGGGGTGGGATGGGGGGGCGATTAGTAGAGGACAAGTTGTTCCTCTATTGGTATGTACTCAGGCTTTATAGTGTTTGAAAGAATGTTGTTTCAAGTTCATATAAGAATGTAGCATTTTATTTCCAAAGTGTAGTAAATCTTTGTTTTCTCACAGCAGGGTGATCGCACTACAAGGCTGCAATTTTTATTTGCCCATCAAGTGGGCTTTTGGTGGAAATGACACACCACCAGCAGCATGTTGTCCACGAGAGGGGGGTGGGATGGGGGGGCGAGCAGGAGAGGAGAAGTTGTTCTTCTATTGGTATGTACTCAGGCTTTATAGTGTTTGAAAGAATGTTCTTTCAAGTTCATATAAGAATGTAGCATTTTATTTCCAAAGTGTAGTAAATCTTTGCTTTGTCACAGCAGGGTGATCACACTACAAGGCTGCAATTTTTATTTGCCCATCAAGTGGGCTTTTGGTGGAAATGACACACCACCAGCAGCATGTTGTCCACGAGAGGGGGGTGGGATGGGGGGGTGAGCAGGAGGGGACAAGTTGTTCATCTATTGGTATGTACTCAGGATTTATAGTGATTGAATGAATGTTCTTTCAAGTTCATATAAGAATGTAGCATTTTATTTCCAAAGTATAGTAAATTTTTGTTTTCTCACAGCAGGGTGATCGCACTACAAGGCTGCAGTTTTTATTTGCCCATCAAGTGGGCTTTTAGTGGAAATGACACACCACCAGCAGCATGCTGTCCACGAGAGGGGGGTGGGATGGGGGGGGCGAGCAGGAGAGGACAAGTTGTTCTTCTATTGGTATGTACTCAGGCTTTATAGTGTTTTAAAGAAGGTTCTTTCAAGTTCATATAAGAATGTAGCTTTTCATTTCCAAAGTGTAGTAAATCTTTGTTTTCTCACAGCAGGGTGATCGCACTACAAGGCTGCAATTTTTATTTGCCCATCAAGTGGGCTTTTGGTCAAAATGACACACCACCAGCAGCATGTTGTCCACGAGAGGGGGGTGGGATGGGGGGGCGATTAGTAGAGGACAAGTTGTTCCTCTATTGGTATGTACTCAGGCTTTATAGTGTTTGAAAGAATGTTGTTTCAAGTTCATATAAGAATGTAGCATTTTATTTCCAAAGTGTAGTAAATCTTTGTTTTCTCACAGCAGGGTGATCACACTACAAGGCTGCAATTTTTATTTGCCCATCAAGTGGGCTTTTGGTGGAAATGACACACCACCAGCAGCATGTTGTCCAAGAGAGGGGGGTGGGATGGGGGAGCGAGCAGGAGAGGACAAGTTGTTCTTCTATTGGTATGTAGTCAGGTTTTATAGTGTTGAAAGAATGTTCTTTCAAGCTCATATAAGAATGTATAATTTCAATCCAAAGTGTAGTGAATCTTTGTTTTCTCACAGCAGGGTGATCGCACTACAAGGCTGCAATTTTTATTTGCCCATCAAGTGGGCTTTTGGTGGAAATGACACACCACCAGCAGCATGTTGCCCACGAGAGGGGGGTGGGATGGGGGGGCCAGCAGGAGAGGACAAGTTGTTCTTCTATTGGTATGTACTCAGGATTTATAGTGTTTGAGAGAATGTTCTTTCAAGTTCATATAAGAATGTAGCATTTTATCTCCAAAGTGTAGTAAATCTTTGTTTTCTCACAGCATGGTGATCACACTACAAGGCTGCAATTTTTATTTGCCCATCAAGTGGGCTTTTGGTGGAAATGACACACCACCAGCTGCATGTTGTCCACGAGAGGGTGGTGGAATGGGGGGGCCAGCAGGAAAGGACAAGTTGTTCTTCTATTGGTATGTACTCAGGATTTATAGTGTTTGAAAGAATGTTCTTTCAAGTTCATATAAGAATGTAGCATTTTATTTCCAAAGTGTAGTAAATCATTGTTTTCTCACAGCAGGGTGATCGCACTACAAGGCTGCAATTTTTATTTGCCCATCAAGTGGGCTTTTGGTGGAAATGACACACCACCAGCAGCATGTTGTCCACGAGAGGGGGGTGGGATGGGGGGGCGAGCAGGAGAGGACAAGTTGTTCTTCTATTGGTATGTACTCAGGATTTATAGTGTTTGAAAGAATGTTCTTTCAAGTTCATATAAATATGTAGCGTTTTATTTCCAAAGTGTAGTAAATCTTTGTTTTCTCACAGCAGGGTGATCGCACTGCAAGGCTGCAATTTTTATTTGCCCATCAAATGGGCTTTTGGTGGAAATGACACACCACCAGCAGCATGTTGTCCACGAGAGGGGGGTGGGATGGGGGGGCGAGCTTAAGAGGACAAGTTGTTCTTCTATTGGTATGTACTCCGGCTTTATAGTGTTTGAAAGAATGTTCTTTCAAGTTCATATAAGAATGTAGCATTTTATTTCCAAAGTGTAGTAAATCTTTGTTTTCTCACAGCAGGGTGATCGCACTACAAGGCTGCAATTTTTGTTTGCCCATCAAGTGGGCTTTTGGTGGAAATGACACACCACCAGCAGCATGTTGTCCACGAGAGGGGGGTGGGATGGGGGGGCGAGCAGGAGAGGACAAGTTGTTCTTCTATTGGTATGTACTCAGGCTTTATAGTGTTTGAAAGGATGTTGTTTCAAGTTCATATAAGAATGTAGCATTTTATTTCCAAAGTGTAGTAAATCTTTGTTTTCTCACAGCATGGTGATCGCACTACAAGGCTGCAAATTTTATTTGCCCATCAAGTGGGCTTTTGGTGGAAATGTCACACCACCAGCAGCATGTTGCCCAGGAGAAGGGGGTGGGATGGGGGGGGGCGAGCAGGAGAGGACAAGTTGTTCTTCTATTGGTATGTACTCAGGCTTTATAATGTTTGAAAGAATGTTCTTTCAATTCATATAAGAATGTAGCATTTTATTTCCAAAGTGTAGTGAATCTTTGTTTTCTCACAGCAGGGTGATCGCACTAGAAGGCTGCAATTTTTATTTGCCCATGGAGTCTGCTTTTGGTGGAAATGACACACCAGCAGCAGCATGTTGCCCACGAGAGAGGGGTGGTATGGGGGGGCGAGCAGGAGAGGACAAGTTGTTCTTGTATTGGTATGTACTCAGGCTTTATAGTGTTTGAAAGAATGTTCTTACAAGTTCATATAAGAATGTAACATTTTATTTCCAAAGTGTAGTAAATCTTTGTTTTCTCACAGCAGGGTGATCACACTACAAGGCTGCAATTTTTATTTGTCCATCAAGTGGGCTTTTGGTGGAAATGACACACCACCAGCAGCATGTTGTCCACGAGAGGGGGGTGGGATGGGGGGGCGAGCGTAAGAGGACAAGTAGTTCTTCTATTGGTATGTACTCAGGCTTTATAGTGTTTGAAAAAATGTTCTTTCAGGTTCATATAAGAATGTAACATTTTATTTCCAAAGTGCAGTAAATCTTTGTTTTCTCACAGCTGGGCGATCGCAGTACAAGGCTGCAATTTTTATTTGCCCATCAAGTGGGCTTTTGGTGGAAGTGACACACCACCAGCGGCATGTTGTCCATGAGAGGTGGGTGGGATGGGGGGGCGAGCAGGAGAGGACATGTTGTTCTTCAATTGGTATGTACTCAGGCTTTATAGTGTTTGAAAGAATGTTCTTACAAGTTCATATAAGAATGTAACATTTTATTTCCAAAGTGTAGTAAATCTTTGTTTTCTCACAGCAGGGTGATCACACTACAAGGCTGCAATTTTTATTTGTCCATCAAGTGGGCTTTTGGTGGAAATGACACACCACCAGCAGCATGTTGTCCACGAGAGGGTGGGGTGGGGGGGGGGGGGGCGACCGTAAGAGGACAAGTTGTTCTTCTATTGGTATGTACTCAGGCTTTATAGTGTTTGAAAGAAAGTTCTTTCAAGTTCATATAAGAATGTAGCATTTTATTTCCAAAGTGTAGTAAATCTGTGTTTTCTCACAGCAGGGTGATCGCACTACAAGGCTGCAATTTTTATTTGCCCATCAAGCGGGCTTTTGGTGGAAATGACACACCACCAGCAGCATGTTGTCCATGAGAGGGAGGTGAAATGGGGGAGGCGAGCAGGAGAGGACAAGTTGTTCTTCTATTGGTATGTACTCGGGCTTTATAGTGTTTGAAAGAATGTTCTTTCAAGTTCATATAAGATTGTAGCATTTTGTTTCCAACGTGTAGTAAATCTTTGTTTTCTCACAGCAGGGTGATCGCACTACAAGGCTGCAATTTTTATTTGCCCATCAAGTGGGCTTTTGGTGGAAATGACACACCACCAGCGGCATGTTGTCCATGAGAGGTGGGTGGGATGGGGGGGCGAGCAGGAGAGGACATGTTGTTCTTCAATTGGTATGTACTCAGGCTTTATAGAGTTTGAAAGAATGTTCTTTCAAGTTCATATAAGAATGTAGCATTTTATTTCCAAAGTGTAGTAAATCTTTGTTTTCTCACAGCAGGGCGATCGCACTACAAGGCTGCAATTTTTATTTGCCCATCAAGTGGGCTTTTGGTGGAAATGACACACCACCAGCAGCATGTTGTCCACGAGATGAGGGTGCGATGGGGGGGCGAGCAGGAGAGGACAAGCTGTTCTTCTATAGGTATGTACTCAGGCTTTATAGTGTTTGAAAGAAAGTTGTTTCAAGTTCATATAAGAATGTAGCATTTTATTTCCAAAGTGTAGTAAATCTTTGTTTTCTCACAGCAGGGTGATGGCACTACAAGGCTGCAATTTTTATTTGCCCATCAAGTGGGCTTTTGGTGGAAATGACACACCACCAGCAGCATGTTGTCCACGAGAGATTGGTGTGGGAGGGGGGGGGGGGGGGCGAGCGTAAGAGGACAAGTTGTTCTTCTATTGGTAAGTACTCAGGCATTATAGTGTTTGAAAGAATGTTCTTTCAAGTTCATATAAGAATGTAGCATTTTATTTCCAAAGTGTAGTGAATCTTTGTTTTCTCACAGCAGGGTGATCGCAGTACAAGGCTGCAATTTTTATTTGCCCATCAAGTGGGCTTTTGGTGGAAATGACACACCACCAGCAGCATGTTGCCCACGAGAGGGTGGTGCTTTGGGGGGGCGAGCAGTGGAGGACAAGTTGTTCTTCTATTGGTATGTACTCAGGATTTATAGTGTTTGAAAGAATGTTCTTTCAAGTTCATATAAGAATGTAGCATTTTATTTCCAAAGTGTAGTAAATCATTGTTTTCTCACAGCAGGGTGATCGCACTACAAGGCTGCAATTTTTATTTGCCCATCAAGTGGGCTTTTGGTGGAAATGACACACCACCAGCAGCATGTTCTCCACGAGAGGGGGGTGGGATGGGGGGGCGAGCAGGAGAGGACAAGTTGTTCTTCTATTGGTATGTACTCAGGATTTATAGTGTTTGAAAGAATGTTCTTTCAAGTTCATATAAATATGTAGCGTTTTATTTCCAAAGTGTAGTAAATTTTTGTTTTCTCACAGCAGGGTGAACGCACTACAAGGCTGCAATTTTTATTTGCCCATCAAGTGGGCTTTTGGTGGAAATGACACACCTCCAGTAGCATGTTGTCCACGAGAGGGGGGTGGGATGGGGGGGCGAGCGTAAGAGGACAAGTTGTTCTTCTATTGGTATGTACTCCGGCTTTATAGTGTTTGAAAGAATGTTCTTTCAAGTTCATATAAGAATGTAGCATTTTATTTCCAAAGTGTAGTAAATCATTGTTTTCTCACAGCAGGGTGATCGCACTACAAGTCTGCAATTTTTGTTTGCCCATCAAGTGGGCTTTTGGTGGAAATGACACACCACCAGCAGCATGTTGTCCACGAGAGGGGGGTGGGATGGGGGGGCGAGCAGGAGAGGACAAGTTGTTCTTCTATTGGTATGTACTCAGGCTTTATAGTGTTTGAAAGAATGTTCTTTCAAGTTCATATAAGAATGTAGCATTTTATTTCCAAAGTGTAGTAAATCTTTGTTTTCTCACAGCATGGTGATCGCACTACAAGGCTGCAATTTTTATTTGCCCATCAAGTGGGCTTTTGGTGGAAATGTCACACCACCAGCAGCATGTTGCCCACGAGAAGGGGAATGGGATGGGGGGGGCGAGCAGGAGAGGACAAGTTGTTCTTCTATTGGTATGTACTCAGGCTTTATAGTGTTTGAAAGAATGTTCTTTCAAGTTCACATAAGAATGTAGCATTTTATTTCCAAAGTGTAGTGAATCTTTGTTTTCTCACAGCAGGGTGATCGCACTACAAGGCTGCAATTTTTATTTGCCCATGGAGTCTGCTTTTGGTGGAAATGACACACCAGCAGCAGCATGTTGCCCACGAGAGAGGGGTGGTATGGGGGGGCGAGCAGGAGAGGACAAGTTGTTCTTCTATTGGTATGTACTCAGGCTTTATAGTGTTTGAAAGAATGTTCTTACAAGTTCATATAAGAATGTAGCATTTTATTTCCAAAGTGTAGTAAATCTTTGTTTTCTCACAGCAGGGTGATCGAACTACAAGGCTGCAATTTTTATTTGTCCATCAAGTGGGCTTTTGGTGGAAATGACACACCACCAGCAGCATGTTGTCCACGAGAGTGGGGTGGGATGGGGGGGCGAGCATAAGAGGACAAGTAGTTCTTCTATTGGTATGTACTCAGGCTTTATAGTGTTTGAAAAAATGTTCTTTCAGGTTCATATAAGAATGTAGCATTTTATTTCCAAAGTGCAGTAAATCTTTGTTTTCTCACAGCAGGGCGATCGCAGTACAAGGCTGCAATTTTTATTTGCCCATCAAGTGGGCTTTTGGTGGAAGTGACACACCACCACCAGCATGTTGTCCACGAGAGGGTGGTGTGGGGGGGGGGGGGGGGGGCCGAGCGTATGAGGACAAGTTGTTCTTCTATTGGTATGTACTCAGGCTTTATAGTGTTTGAAAGAATGTTCTTTCAAGTTCATATAAGAATGTAGCATTTTATTTCCAAAGTGTAGTAAATCTATGTTTTCTCACAGCAGGGTGATCGCACTACAAGGCTGCAATTTTTATTTGCCCATCAAGCGGGCTTTTGGTGGAAATGACACACCACCAGCAGCATGTTGTCCACGAGAGGGAGGTGAGATGGGGGGGGCGAGCAGGAGAGGACAAGTTGTTCTTCTATTGGTATGTACTCCGGCTTTATAGTGTTTGAACGAATGTTCTTTCAAGTTCATATAAGAATGTAGCATTTTGTTTCCAATGTGTAGTAAATCTTTGTTTTCTCACAGCAGGGTGATCGCACTACAAGGCTGCAATTTTTATTTTCCCATCAAGTGGGCATTTGGTGGAAATGACACACCACCAGCAGCATGTTGTCCATGAGAGGTGGGTGGGATGGGGGGGCGAGCAGGAGAGGACATGTTGTTCTTCAATTGGTATGTACTCAGGCTTTATAGAGTTTGAAAGAATGTTCTTTCAAGTTCATATAAGAATGTAGCATTTTATTTCCAAAGTGTAGTAAATCTTGGTTTTCTCACAGCAGGGCGATCGCACTACAAGGCTGCAATTTTTATTTGCCCATCAAGTGGGCTTTTGGTGGAAATGACACACCACCAGCAGCATGTTGTCCACGAGATGGGGGTGCGATGGGGGGGGGGGGCGAGCAGGAGAGGACAAGCTGTTCTTCTATTGGTATGTACTCAGGCTTTATAGTGTTTGAAAGAATGTTCTTTCAAGTTCATATAAGAATGTAGCATTTTATTTCAAAAGAGTTGTAAATCTTTGTTTTCTCACAGCAGGGTGATCGCACTACAAGGCTGCAATTTTTATTTGCCCATCAAGTGAGCTTTTGGTGGAAATGACACACCACCAGCAGCATGTTGTCCACGAGATGGGTGTGGGATGGGGGGGCGAGCAGGAGAGGACAAGTTGTTCTTCTATTGGTATGTACTCAGGCTTTATAGTGTTTGAAAGAATGTTCTTTCAAGTTCATAAAGGAATGTAGCATTTTATTTCCTAAGTGTAGTAAATCTCTGTTTTCTCACAGCAGGTTGATCGCACTACAAGGCTGCAATTATTATTTGCCCATCAAGTGGGCTTTTGGTGGAAATGACACACCACCAGCAGCATGTTGTCAACGAAAGGGGGGTGGGATGGGGGGGCGAGCAGGAGAGGACAAGTTGTTCTTCTATTGGTATGTACTCAGGCTTTATAGTGTTTGAAAGAATGTTCTTTCAAGTTCATATAAGAATGTAGCATTTTATTTCTAAAGTGTAGTAAATCTTTGCTTTCTCACAGCAGGGTGATCACACTACAAGGCTGCAATTTTTATTTGCCCATCAAGTGGGCTTTTGGTGGAAATGACACACCACCAGCAGCATGTTGTCCACGAGAGGAGTGTGGGATGGGTGGGTGAGCAGGAGGGGACAAGTTGTTCTACTATTGGTATGTAATCAGGATTTATAGTGTTTGAATGAATGTTCTTTCAAGTTCATATAAGAATGTAGCATTTTATTTCCAAAGTATAGTAAATTTTTGTTTTCTCACAGCAGGGTGATCGCACTACAAGGCTGCAATTTTTATTTGCCCATCAAGTGGGCTTTTAGTGGAAATGACACACCACCAGCAGCATGTTGCCCACGAGAGGGGGGTGGGATGGGGGGGCGAGCAGGAGAGGACATGTTGTTCTTCTATTGGTATGTACTCAGGATATATAGTGGTTGAAAGAATGTTCTTTCAAGTTCATATAAAAATGTAGCATTTTATTTCCAAAGTGTATTAAATCTTTGTTTTCTCACAGCAGGGTGATCCCACTACATGGCTGCAATTTTTATTTGCCTATCAAGTGGGCTTTTGGTGGAAAAGACACACCACCAGCAGCATGTTGTCCACGAGAGGGGGGTGGGATGGGGGGGCGATCAGGAGAGGACAAGTTGTTCTTCTATTGGTATGTACTCAGGCTTTATAGTGTTTTAAAGAATGTTCTTTCAAGTTCATATAAGAATGTAGCTTTTTATTTCCAAAGTGTAGTAAATCTTTGTTTTCTCACAGCAGGGTGATGGCACTACAAGGCTGCAATTTTTATTTGCCCATCGAGTGGGCTTTTGGTCGAAATGACACACCACCAGCCGCATGTTGTCCACGAGAGGGGGGTGGTATGGGGGGGCGATTAGTAGAGGACAAGTTGTTCTTCTATTGGTATGTACTCAGGCTTTATAGTTTTTGAAAGAATGTTGTTTCAAGTTCATATAAGAATGTAGCATTTTATTTCCAAAGTGTAGTAAATCTTTGTTTTCTCACAGCAGGGTGATCGCACTACAAGGCTGCAATTTTTATTTGCCCATCAAGTGGACTTTTGATGGAAATGACACACCACCAGCAGCATGTTGTCCACGAGAGGGGGATGGGATGGGGGGGCGAGCAGGAGAGGACAAGTTGTCCTTCTATTGGTATGTACTCTGGCTTTATAGTGTTTGAAAGAATGTTCTTTCAAGTTCATATAAGAATGTAGCATTTTATTTCCATAGTGTAGTAAATCTTTTTTTTCTCACAGCAGGGTGATCGCACTACAAGGCTGCAAATTTTTATTTCCCCATCAAGTGGGCTTTTGGTGGAAATGACACACCACCAACAGCATGTTGCCCAGAGAGAGGGGGGTGGGATGGGGGGGCGAGCAGGAGAGGACAAGTTGTTCTTCTATTGGTATGTACTCAGGCTTTATAGTGTTTGAAAGAATGTTCTTTCAAGCTCATATAAGAATGTAGCATTTTCATTCCAAAGTGTGGTGAATCTTTGTTTTCTCATAGCAGGGTAATCGCACTACAAGGCTGCAATTTTTATTTGCCCATCAAGTGGGATTTTGGTGGAAATGACACACCAATAGCAGCATGTTGTCCACGAGAGAGTGGTGTGGGAGGGGCAGGGGGGGGGGGGGGAGGGGCGAGCGTAAGAGGACAAGTTGTTCTTCTATTGGTAAGTACTCAGGCATTATAGTGTTTGAAAGAAAGTTCTTTCAAGTTCATATAAGTATGTAGCATTTTATTTCCAAAGTGTAGTGAATCTTTGTTTTCTCACAGCAGGGTGATCGCACTACAAGGCTGCAATTTTTATTTGCCCATCAAGTGGGCTTTTGGTGGAAATGACACACCACCAGCAGCATGTTGCCCACGAGAGGGTGGTGCGTTGGGGGGGCGAGCAGGGGAGGACAAGTTGTTTTTCTATTGGTATGTACTCAGGATTTATAGTGTTTGGAAGAATGTTCTTTCAAGTTCATATAAGAATGTAGCATTTGAGCTCCAAAGTGTAGTAAATCTTTGTTTTCTCACAGCATGGTGATCACACTACAAGGCTGCAATTTTTATTTGCCCATCAAGTGGGCTTTTGGTGGAAATGACACACCACCAGCAGGATGTTGTCCACGAGAGGGTGGTGGAATGGGGGGGCGAGCAGGAAAGGACAAGTTGTTCTTCTATTGGTATGTACTCAGGATTTATAGTGTTTGAAAGAATGTTCTTTCATGTTCATATAAGAATGTAGCATTTTATTTCCAAAGTGTAGTAAATCATTGTTTTCTCACAGCAGGGTGATCGCACTTCAAGGCTGCAATTTTTATTTGCCCATCAAGTGGGCTTTTGGTGGAAATGACACACCACCAGCAGCATGTTGTCCACGAGAGGGGGGTGGGATGGGGGGCCGAGCAGGAGAGGACAAGTTGTTCTTCTATTGGTATGTACTCAGGATTTATAGAGTTTGAAAGAATGTTCTTTGAAGTTCATATAAGAATGTAGCATTTTATTTCCAAAGTGTAGTAAATCTTTGTTTTCTCACAGCAGGGTGATCGCACTACAAGGCTGCAATTTTTATTTGCCCATCAAGTGGGCTTTTGGTGGAAATGACACACCACCAGCAGCATGTTGTCCACGAGAGGGGGGTGGGATGGGGAGGCGTGCGTAAGAGGACGAGTTGTTCTTCTATTGGTATGTACTCAGGCTTTATAGTGTTTGAAAGAATGTTCTTTCAAGTTCATATAAGAATGTAGCTTTTTATTTCCAAAGTGTAGTAAATATTTGTTTTCTCACAGCAGGGTGATGGCACTACGAGGCTGCAATTTTTATTTGCCCATCAAGTGGGCTTTTGGTGGAAATGACACACCACCAGCAGCATGTTGTCCACGAGATGAGGGTGGGGGGGGGGGGGGCGAACAGGAGAGGACAAGTTGTTCTTCTATTGGTATGTACTCAGGCTTTATAGTGTTTGAAAGAATGTTCTTTCAAGTTCATATAAGAATGTAGCATTTTATTTCCAAAGTGTAGTAAACCTTTGTTTCCTCACAGCAGGGTTATCGCACTACAAGACTGCAATTTTTATTTGCCCATCAAGTGGGCTTTTGGTGGAAATGACACACCACCAGCAGCATGTTGCCCACGAGAGGGGGGTGGGATGGGGGGGCGAGCAGGAGAGGACAAGTTGTTCTTCTATTGGTATGTACTCAGGCTTTATAGTGTTTGAAAGAATGTTCTTTCAAGTTCATATAAGAATGTAGCATTTTATTTCCAAAGTGTAGTAAATCTTTGTTTTCTCACAGCAGGGTGATCGCACTACAAGGCTGCAATTTTTATTTGCCCATCAAGTGGGCTTTTGGTGGAAATGCCACACCAGCAGCAGCATGTTGTCCACGAGAGGGGGGTGGGATGGGGGGGCGAGCAGGAGAGGACAAGTTGTTCTTCTATTGGTATGTACTCAGGCTTTATAGTGTTTGAAAGAATGTTCTTTCAAGTTCATATAAGAATGTAGCATTTTATTTCCAAAGTGTAGTAAATCTTTGTTTTCTCACAGCAGGGTGATCGTAGTACAAGGCTGCAATTTTTATTTGCCAATCAAGTGGGCATTTGGTGGAAATGCCACACCACCAGCAACATGTTGTCCACGAGAGGGGGGTGGGATGGGGGGGTGAGCAGGATAGGACAAGCTGTTCCTCTATTGGTATGTACTCAGGATTTATAGTGTTTGAAAGAATGTTCTTTCAAATTCATATAAGAATGTAGCATTTTATTTCCAAAGTGTAGTAAATCTTTGTTTTCTCACAGAAGGGTGATCGCACTACATGGCTGCAATTTTTATTTGCCCATCAAGTGGGCTTTTGGTGGAAATGACATACCACCAGCAGCATGTTGTCCACGAGAGAGGGGTGGGATGGGGGGGCGAGCAGGAGAGGACAAGTTGTTCTTGTATTGGTATGTACTCAGGATTTATAGTGTTTGAAAGAATGTTCTTTCAAGTTCATATAAGAATGTAGCATTTTATTTCCAAAGTGTAGTAAATCTTTGTTTTCTCACAGCAGTGTTATCGCACTACAAGGCTGCAATTTTTCTTTGCCCATCAAGTGGGCTTTTGGTGGAAATGACACACCACCAGCAGCATGTTGTCCACGAGAAGGGGGTGGGATGGAGGGGGGGGGGGATCGAGCAGGAGAGGACAGGTTGTTCTTCTATTGGTATGTACTCAGGATTTATAGTGTTTGAAAGAATGTTCTTTCAAGCTCATATAAGAATGTAGCATTTTATTTCCAAAGTGTAGTAAATCTTTGTATTCTCACAGCAGGGTGATCACACTACAAGGCTGCAATTTTTATTTGCCCATCAAGTGGGCTTTTGGTGGAAATGACACACCACCAGCAGCATGTTGTCCACGAGAGAGGGGTGGGATGGGGGGGCGAGCAGGAGAGGACAAGTTGTTCTTCTATTGGTATGTACTCAGGATTTATAGTGTTTGAAAGAATGTTCTTTCAAGTTCATATAAGAATGTAGCATTTTATTTCCAAAGTGTAGTAAATCTTTGTTTTCTCACAGCAGGGTTATCGCACTACAAGGCTGCAATTTTTCTTTGCCCATCAAGTGGGCTTTTGGTGGAAATGACACACCACCAGCAGCATGTTGTCCACGAGTGCGGGGTGGGATGGGGGGGCGGGCAGGAGAGGACAAGTAGTTCTTCTATTGGTATGTACTCAGGCTTTATAGTGTTTGAAAGAATGTTCTTTCAAGTTCATATAAGAATGTAGCATTTTATTTCCAAAGTGTAGTAAATCTTTGTTTTCTCACAGCAGGGTGATCGCACTACAAGGCTGCAATTTTTATTTGCCCATCAAGTGGGCTTTTGGTGGAAATGACACACCACCAGCAGCATGCTGTCCACGAGAGGGTGGTGGGATAAGGGGGCGGGCAGGAGAGGACAAATTGTTCTTCTATTGGATGTACTCCTGTTTTATAGTGTATGAAAGAATTTTCTTTCAAGTTCATATAGGAATGTAGCATTTTCTTTCCAAAGTGTAGTAAATCTTTGTTTTCTCACAGCAGGGTGATCGCCCTATAAGGTTGAAATTTTTATTTGCCCATCAAGTGGGCTTTTGGTGGAATTGACACACCACCAGCAGCATGTTGTCCACGAGAGGGGGGTGGGTTGGGGGGGCGAGCAGGAGAGGACAAGTTGTTCTTCTATTGGTATGTACTCAGGCTTTATAGTGTTTGAAAGAATGTTCTTTCAAGTTCATATAAGAATGTAGCATTTTATTTCCAAAGTGTAGTTAATCCTTGTTTTCTCACAGCAAGGTGATCGCACTACAAGGCTGCAATTTTTATTTGCCCATCAAGTGGGCTTTTGGTGGAAATGAGACACCACCAGCAGCCTGTTGTCCACGAGAGGGGGGTGGGATGGGGGGGCGAGCAGGAGAGGACAAGTTGTTCTTCTATTGGTATGTACTCAGGCTTTATAGTGTTTGAAAGAGTGTTCTTTCAAGTTCATATAAGAATGTAGCATTTTATTTCCAAAGTGTAGTAAATCTTTGTTTTCTCACAGCAGGGTGATCGCACTACAAGGCTGCAATTTTTATTTGCCCATCAAGTGGGCTTTTGGTGGAAATGACATACCACCAGCAGCATGTTGTCCACGAGAGAGGGGTGGGATGGGGGGGCGAGCAGGAGAGGACAAGTTGTTCTTCTATTGGTATGTACTCAGGATTTATAGTGTTTGAAAGAATGTTCTTTCAAGTTCATATAAGAATGTAGCATTTTATTTCCAAAGTGTAGTAAATCTTTGTTTTCTCACAGCAGGGTTATCGCACTACAAGGCTGCAATTTTTCTTTGCCCATCAAGTGGGCTTTTGGTGGAAATGACACACCACCAGCAGCATGTTGTCCACGAGTGCGGGGTGGGATGGGGGGGCGGGCAGGAGAGGACAAGTTGTTCTTCTATTGGTATGTACTCAGGCTTTATAGTGTTTGAAAGAATGTTCTTTCAAGTTCATATAAGAATGTAGCATTTTATTTCCAAAGTGTAGTAAATCTTTGTTTTCTCACAGCAGGGTGATCGCACTACAAGGCTGCAATTTTTATTTGCCCATCAAGTGGGCTTTTGGTGGAAATGACACACCACCAGCAGCATGCTGTCCACGAGAGGGTGGTGGGATAAGGGGGCGGGCAGGAGAGGACAAATTGTTCTTCTATTGGATGTACTCCTGTTTTATAGTGTATGAAAGAATTTTCTTTCAAGTTCATATAGGAATGTAGCATTTTATTTCCAAAGTGTAGTAAATCTTTGTTTTCTCACAGCAGGGTGATCGCCCTATAAGGTTGCAATTTTTATTTGCCCATCAAGTGGGCTTTTGGTGGAATTGACACACCACCAGCAGCATGTTGTCCACGAGAGGGGGGTGGGTTGGGGGGGCGAGCAGGAGAGGACAAGTTGTTCTTCTATTGGTATGTACTCAGGCTTTATAGTGTTTGAAAGAATGTTCTTTCAAGTTCATATAAGAATGTAGCATTTTATTTCCAAAGTGTAGTTAATCCTTGTTTTCTCACAGCAAGGTGATCGCACTACAAGGCTGCAATTTTTATTTGCCCATCAAGTGGGCTTTTGGTGGAAATGAGACACCACCAGCAGCCTGTTGTCCACGAGAGGGGGGTGGGATGGGGGGGCGAGCAGGAGAGGACAAGTTGTTCTTCTATTGGCATGTACTCAGGCTTTATAGTGTTTGAAAGAGTGTTCTTTCAAGTTCATATAAGAATGTAGCATTTTATTCCCAAAGTGTAGTAAATCTTTGTTTTCTCACAGCATGGTGATCGCACTACAAGGCTGCAATTTTTATTTGCCCATCAAGTGGGCTTTTGGTGGAAATGACACACCACCAGCAGCATGTTGTCCACGAGAGGGGGGTGGGATGGGGGGGCGAGCAGGAGAGGACAAGTTGTTCTTCTATTGGTATGTACTCAGGTTTATAGTGTTTGAAAGAATGTTCTTTCAAGTTCATATAAGAATGTAGCATTTTATTTCCAAAGTGTAGTAAATCTTTGTTTTCTCACAGCAGGGTGATCCCACTACAAGGCTGCAATTTTTATTTGCCCATCAAGTGGGCTTTTGGTGGAAATGAAACACCACCAGCAGCAAGCTGTCCACGTGTGGGGGGTGGGATGGGGGGGCGGGCAGGAGGGGACAAGTTGTTCTCCTATTGGTATGTACTCAGGCTTTATAGTGTTTGAAAGAATGTTCTTTCAAGTTCATATAAGAATGTAGCATTTTATTTCCAAAGTGTAGTTAATCTTGGTATTCTCAGAGAAGGGTGATCGCACTACAAGGCTGCAATTTTTATTTGCCCATCAAGTGGGCTTTTGGTGGAAATGACACACCACCAGCAGCATGCTGTCCACGTGAGGGGGGTGGGATAAGGGGGCGGGCAGGAGAAGACAAGTTGTTCTTCTATTCGTATGTACTCTGGCTTTATAGTGTTTGAAAGAATGTTCTTTAGGGATCATATAAGAATGTAGCATTTTATTCCAAAGTGCAGTAAATCTTTGTTTTCTCACAGCAGGGTGATCGCACTACAAGGTTGCAGTTTTTATTTGCCCATCAAGTGGGCTTTTGGTGGAAATGACACACCACCAGCAGCATGTTGTCCACGAGAGGGGGGTGGGATGGGGGGGCGAGCAGGAGAGAAAAAGTTGTTCTTCTATTGGTATGTACTCAGGCTTTCTAGTGTTTGAAAGAATGTTCTTTCAAGTTCATATAAGAATGTAGCATTTTAATTCCAAAGTGTAGATAATCTGTTTTTTCTCACAGCAGGGTGATCGCACTACAAGGCTGCAATTTTTATTTGCCCATCATGTGGGCTTTTGGTGGAAATGACACACCACCAGCAGCATGTTGTCCACGAGAGGGGGGTGGGATGGGGGGGCGAGCAGGAGAGTACAAGTTGCTCTTCTATTGGTATGTACTCAGGCTTTATAGTGTTTGAAAGAATGTTCTTTGAAGTTCATATAAGAATGTAGCATTTTATTTCCAAAGTGCAGTAAATCCTTGCTTTCTCACAGCAGGGTGATCGCACTACAAGGCTGCAATTTTTATTTACCCATTAAGTGGGCTTTTGGTGGAAATGACACACCACCAGCAGCATGTTGTCCACGAGAGGTGGGTGGGATGGGGGGGCGAGCAGGAGAGGACAAGTTGTTCTTCTATTGGTATGTACTCAGGATTTGTAGTGTTTGAATGAATTTTCTTTCAAGTTCGTATAAGAATGTAGCATTTTATTTCCAAAGTGTAGTAAATCTTTGTTTTCTCACAGCAGGGTGATCGCACTACAAGGCTGCAATTTTTATTTGCCCATTAAGTGGGCTTTTGGTGGAAATGACACACCACCAGCAGCATGTTGTCCACGAGAGGTGGGTGGGATGGGGGGGCGAGCAGGAGAGGACAAGTTGTTCTTCTATTGGTATGTACTCAGGATTCATAGTGTTTGAAAGAATGTTCTTTCAAGTTCATATAAGAATGTAGCATTTTATTTCCAAAGTGTAGTAAATCTTTGTTTTCTCACAGCAGGGTGATCGCACTACAAGGCTGCAATTTTTATTTGCCCATCATGTGGGCTTTTGGTGGAAATGACACACCACCAGCAGCATGTTGTCCACGAGAGGGGGGTGGGATGGGGGGGCGAGCAGGAGAGGACAAGTTGTTGTTCTATTGGTATGTACTCAGGCTTTATAGTGTTTGAAAGAATGTTTGTTCAAGTTCATATAAGAATGTTGCGTTTTTTTTCCAAAGTGTAGTAAATCCTTGTTTTCTCACAGCAGGGTGATCGCACTACAAGGCTGCAATTTTTATTTGCCCATCAAGTGGGCTTTTGGTGGAAATGACACACCACCAGCAGCATGTTGTCCACGAGAGGGGGGTGGGATGGGGGGGCTAGCAGGAGAGGACAAGTTGTTCTTCTATTGGTATGTACTCAGGCTTTATAGTGTTTGAAAGAATGTTCTTTAGGGATCATATAAGAATGTAGCATTTTATTTCCAAAGTGTAGTAAATCATTGTTTTCTAACAGCAGGGTGATCGCACTACAAGGCTGCAATTTTTATTTGCCCATCAAGTGGGCTTTTGGTGGAAATGACACATCACCAGCAGCATGTTGTCCACGAGAGGGGGGTGGGATGGGGGGGCAAGAAGGAGACGACAAGTTGTTCTTCTATTGGTATGTACTCAGGATTTATAGTGTTTGAAAGAATGTCTTTCAAGTTCATATAAGAATGTAGCATTTTATTTCCAAAGTGTAGTAAATCTTTGTTTTCTCACAGCAGGGCTATCGCACTACAAGGCTGCAATTTTTATTTGCCCATCATGTGGGCTTTTGGTGGAAATGACACACCACCAGCAGCATGTTGTCCACGAGAGGGGGGTGGGATGGGGGGGCGAGCAGGAGAGGACAAGTTGTTGTTCTATTGGTATGTACTCAGGCTTTATAGTGTTTGAAAGAATGTTTGTTCAAGTTCATATAAGAATGTTGCGTTTTTTTTTCCAAAGTGTAGTAAATCCTTGTTTTCTCACAGCAGGGTGATCGCACTACAAGGCTGCAATTTTTATTTGCCCATCAAGTGGGCTTTTGGTGGAAATGACACACCACCAGCAGCATGTTGTCCACGAGAGGGGGGTGGGATGGGGGGGCTAGCAGGAGAGGACAAGTTGTTCTTCTATTGGTATGTACTCAGGCTTTATAGTGTTTGAAAGAATGTTCTTTAGGGATCATATAAGAATGTAGCATTTTATTTCCAAAGTGTAGTAAATCATTGTTTTCTAACAGCAGGGTGATCGCACTACAAGGCTGCAATTTTTATTTGCCCATCAAGTGGGCTTTTGGTGGAAATGACACATCACCAGCAGCATGTTGTCCACGAGAGGGGGGTGGGATGGGGGGGCAAGAAGGAGACGACAAGTTGTTCTTCTATTGGTATGTACTCAGGATTTATAGTGTTTGAAAGAATGTTCTTTCAAGTTCATATAAGAATGTAGCATTTTATTTCCAAAGTGTAGTAAATCTTTGTTTTCTCACAGCAGGGTGATCACACTACAAGGCTGCAATTTTTATTTGCCCATCAAGGGGGCTTTTGGTGGAAATGACACACCACCAGCAGCATGTTGTCCACGAGAGGGCGGTGGGATGGGGGGGCGAGCAGGAGAGGACAAGTTGTTCTTCTATTGGTATGTACTCAGGCTTTATAGTGTTTGAAAGAATGTCTTTCAAGTTCATATAAGAATGTACCATTTTATTTCCAAAGTGTAGTAAATCGTTGTTTTCTCACAGCAGGGTGATCGCACTACAACGCCGCAATTATGATTTGCCCATCAAGTGGGCTTTTGGTGGAAATGACACATCACCAGCAGCATGTTGTCCACGAGAGGGGGGTGGGATGGAGCGGCGAGCAGGAGAGGACAAGTTATTCTTCTATTGGTATGTACTCAGGTTTTATAGTGTTTGAAAGAATGTTCTTTCAAGTTCATATAAGAATGTTGCATTATATTTCCAAAGCGTAGTAAATCTTTGTTTTCTCACAGCAGGGTGATCGCACTACAAGGCTGCAATTTTTATTTGCCCATCAAGTGGGCTTTTGGTGGAAATGACACACCACCAGCAGCATGTTATCCACAAGAGGGGGGTGGGATGTGGGGGCGAGCAGGAGAGGACAAGTTGTTCTTCTATTGGTATGTACTCAGGCTTTATAGTGTTTGAAAGAATGTTCTTTCAAGTTCATATAAGAATGTAGCATTTTATTTCCAAAGTGTAATAAATCTTTGTTTTCTCACAGCAGGGTGATCGCACTACAAGGCTGCAATTTTTATTTGCCCATCAAGTGGCCTTTTGGTAGAAATGACACACCACCAGCAGCATGTTGTCCATGAGAGGGGGATGGGATGGGGGGGCGGGCAGGAGACGACAAGTTGTTCTTCTATTGGTATGTACTCAGCCTTTATAGTGTTTGAAAGAATGTTCTTTCAAGTTCATATAAGAATGTAGCATTTTATTTCCAAAGTGTAGTAAATCTTTGTATTCTCACAGAAGGGTGATCGCACTACAAGGCTGCAATTTTTATTTGCCCATCAAGTTGGCTTTTGGTGGAATTGACACACCACCAGCAGCATGCTGTCCACGAGAGGGGGGTGGGATGGGGGGGCGGGCAGGAGAGGACAAGTTGTTCTTCTATCGGTATGTACTCAGGCTTTATAGTGTTTGAAAAAATGTTCTTTCAAGTTCATATAAGAATGTAGCATTTTATTTCCAAAGTGTAGTTAATCTTTGTATTCTCACAGAAGGGTGATCGCACTACAAGGCTGCAATTTTTATTTGATCATCAAGTGGGCTTTTGGTGGAAATGACACACCACCAGCAGCATGCTGTCCACGAGAGGGGGGTGGGATGGGGAGGCGGGCAGGAGAGGACAAGTTGTGCCTCTATTGGTATGTACTCAGGCTTTATAATTTCTAAAGAATGTTCTTTTAAGTTCATATAAGAATGTAGCATTTTATTTCCAAAGTGAAGTAAATCTTTACTTTCTCACAGCAGGGTGATCGCACTACAAGGCTGCAATTTTTATTTGTCCTTCAAGTGGGCTTTTTGTGGAAATGACACACCACCAGCAGCATGTTGTCCACGAGAGGGAAGGTGGGATGGGGGGGCGAGCAGGAGAGGACAAGTTGTTTTTCTATAGGTATGTACTCAGGCTTTATAGTGTTTGTAAGAATGTTCTTTCAAGTTCATATAAGAATGTAGCATTTTATTTCCAAAGTGTAGTAAATCTTTGTTTTCTCACAGCAGGGTGGTCGCACTACAAGGCTGCCATTTTTATTTGTCCATCAAGTGGGCTTTTGGTGGAAATGACACACCACCAGCAGCATGTTGTCCACGAGAGGGGGGGTGGGATGGGGGGGGCGAGCAGGAGAGCACAAGTTGTTCTTCTATTGGTATGTACTCAGGCTTTATAGTGTTTGAAAGAATGTTCTTTCAAGTTCATATAAGAATATTGCATTTTATTTCCAAAGTGTAGTAAATCTTTGCTGTCTCACAGTAGGGTGATCGCACTACGAGGCTGCAATTTTTATTTGCCCATCAAGTGGGCTTTTGGTGGAAATGTCACACCACCAGCAGCATGTTGTCCACGAGAGGGGGGGGTGGGATGGGGGGGCGAGCAGGAGAGGACAAGTTGTTTTTCTATAGGTATGTACTCAGGCTTTATAGTGTTTGAAAGAATGTTCTTTCAAGTTCATATAAGAATGTAGCATTTTATTTCCAAAGTGTAGTAAATCTTTGTTTTCTCACAGCAGGGTGGTCGCACTACAAGGCTGCAATTTTTATTTGTCCATCAAGTGGGCTTTTGGTGGAAATGACACACCACCAGCAGAATGTTGTCCACGAGAGGGGGGTGGGATGGGGGGGGGGGGGCGAGCAGGAGAGGACAAGTTGTTTTTCTATTGGTATGTACTCAGGCTTTATAGTGTTTGAAAGAATGTTCTTTCAGGTTCATATAAGAATGTAGCATTTTATTTCCAATGTGTAGTAAATCTTCGTTTTCTCACAGCAGGGTGATCGCACTACAAGGCTGCAATTTTTAATTGTCCATCAAGTGAGCTTTTGGTGGAAATGACACACCACCAGCAGCATGTTGTCCATGAGAGGGTAGTGTGGTGATGGGGGGGGGGGGGGGCGAGCTTAAGAGGACAAGTTGTTCTTCTGTTGGTATGTACTCAGGCTTTATAGTGTTTTAAAGAATGTTCGTTCAAGTTCATATAAGAATGTAGCATTTTATTTCCAAAGTGTAGTAAATCTTTGTTTTCTCACAGCAGGGTGATCGCACTACAAGGCTGCCATTTTTATTTGCCCTTCAAGTGGGCTTTTGGTGGAAATGTCACACCACCAGCAGCATGTTGTCCACGAGAGGGGGGTGGAATGGGGGGGCGAGCAGGAGAGGACAAGTTGTTCTTCTATTGGTATGTACTCAGGCTTTATAGTGTTTGAAAGAATGTTCTTTCAAGTTCATATAAGAATGTAGCATTTTATTTCCAAAGTGTACTAAATCTTTGTTTTCTCACAGCAGGGTGATCGCACTGCAAGGCTGCAATTTTTATTTGCCCATCAAGTGGGCTTTTGGTGGAAATGACACACCACCAGCAGCATGTTGTCCACGAGAGGGGGGTGGGATGGGGGGGTGAACCGGAGAGGACAAGTTGTTCTTCTATTGGTATGTACTCAGGTTTTATAGTGTTTTAAAGAATGTTCGTTCAAGTTCATATAAGAATGTAGCATTTTATTTCCAAAGTGTGTCAAATCTTTGTTTTCTCACAGCAGGGTGATCGCACTACAAGGCTGCAATTTTTATTTGCCCATCAAGTGGGCTTTTGGTGGAAATGGCACACCACCAGCAGCATGTTGTCCACGAGAGGAGGGTGGGATGGGGTGACGAGCAGGAGAGGACAAGTAGTTCTTCTATTGGTATGTACTCAGGCTTTATAGTGTTTGAAAGAATGTTCCTTCAAGTTCATATAAGAATGTAGCATTTTATTTCCAAAGTGTAATAAATCTTTGTTTTCTCACAGCAGGGTGATCGCACTACAAGGCTGCAATTTTTATTTGCCCATCAAGTGGGCTTTTGGTGGAAATGACACACCACCAGCAGCATGTTGTCCACGAGAGGGGGGTGGGATGGGGAGGCGAGCAGGAGAGGACAAGTTGTTCTTCTATTGGTATGTACTCAGGCTTTATAGTGTTTAAAGAATGTTCTTTCAAGTTCATATAAGAATGTAGCATTTTATTTCCAAAGTGTAGTAAATCTTTGTTTTCTCACAGCAGGGTGATCGCACTACAAGGCTGCAATTTTTATTTGCCCATCAAGTGGGCTTTTGGTGGAAACGACACACCACCAGCAGCATGTTGTCCACGAGAGGGTGGTGTGGGGGGGGGGGCGAGGGGGGGGGGGAGAGCGTAAGAGGACAAGTTGTTCTTCTATTGGTATGTACTCAGGCTTTATAGTGTTTGAAAGAATATTCTTTCAAGTTCATATAAGAATGTAGCATTTTATTTCCAAAGTGTAGTAAATCTTTGGTTTCTCACAGCAGGGTGATCGCACTACAAGGCTGCAATTTTTATTTGCCCATCAAGTGGGCTTTTGGTGGAAACGACACACCACCAGCAGCATGTTGTCCACGAGAGGGTGGTGTGGGGGGGGCGAGGGGGGGGGGGAGAGCGTAAGAGGACAAGTTGTTCTTCTATTGGTATGTACTCAGGCTTTATAGTGTTTGAAAGAATGTTCTTTCAACTTCATATAAGAATGTAGCATTTTATTTCCGAAGAGTAGTAAATCTTTGGTTTCTCACAGCAGGGTGATCGCACTACAAGGCTGCAATTTTTATTTGCCCATCAAGTGGGCTTTTGGTGGAAATGACACACCACCAGCAGCATGTTGTCCATGAGAGGGGCTTGGGATGGGGGGGCGAGCAGGAGATGACAAGTTGTTCTTCTATTGGTATGTACTCAGGCTTTATAGTGTTTGAAAGAATGTTCTTTCAAGTTCATATAAGAATGTAGCATTTTATTTCCAAAGTGTAGTAAATCTTTGTTTTCTCACAGCAGGGTGATCGCACTACAAGGCTGCAATTTTTATTTGCGCATCAAGTGGGCTTTTGGTGGAAATGACACACCACCAGCAGCATATTGTCCACGAGAGGGTGGTGTGGGGGGGGGAGGGGCAGGGGGCGAGCATAAGAGGACAAGTTGTTCTTCTATTGGTACGTACTCAGGCTTTATAGTGTTTTAAAGAATGTTCTTTCAAGTTCATATAAGAATGTAGCATTTTATTTCAAAAGTGTAGTAAATCTTTGTTTTCTCACAGCAGGGTGATCGCACTACAAGGCTGCAATTTTTATTTGCTCATCAAGTGGGCTTTTTGTGTAAATGACACACCACCAGCAGCATGTTGTCCACGAGAGGGGGTTGGGATGGGGGGGCGAGCAGGAGAGGACAAGTTGTTCTTCTATTGGTATGTACTCAGGCTTTATAGTGTTTGAAAGAATGTTCTTTCAAGTTCATATAAGAATGTAGCATTTTATTTCCAAAGTGTAGTAAATCTTTGTTTTCTCACAGCAGGGTGATCGCACTACAAGGCTGCAATTTTTATTCGCCCATCAAGTGGGCTTTTGGTGGAATTGACACACCACCAGCAGCATGTTGTCCACGAGAGGGGGGTGGGATGGGGGGGGGGGCGAGCAGGAGAGGACAAGTTGTTCTTCTATTGGTATGTACTCAGGCTTTATAGTGTTTGAAAGAATGTTCTTTCAAGTTCATATAAGAATGTAGCATTTTATTTCCAAAGTGTAGTAAAGCTTTGTTTTCTCACAGCAGGGTGATCGCTTTACAAGGCTGCAATTTTTATTTGCCCATCAAGTGGGCTTTTGGTGGAAATATGACACACCACCAGCAGCATGTTGTCCATGAGAGGGGTGGGATGGGGGGACGAGCAGGAGACGACAAGTTGTTCTTCTATTGGTATGTACTCAGGCTTTATAGTGTTTGAAAGAATGTTCTTTCAAGTTCATATAAGAATATAGCATTTTATTTCCAAAGTGTAGTAAATCTTTGTTTTCTCACAGCAGGGTGATCGCACTACATGGCTGCAATTTTTATTTGCCCATCAAGTGGGCTTTTGGTGGAAATGAAACAACACCAGCAGCATGTTGTCCACGAGAGGGGGGTGGGATGGGGGGGCGAGCAGGAGAGGACAAGTTGTTCTTCTATTGGTATGTACTCAGGCTTTATAGTGTTTGAATTAGAATGTTCTTTCAAGTTCATAGAAGAATGTAGCATTTTATTTCCAAAGTGTAGTAAATCTTTGTTTTCTCACAGCAGGGTGATCGCACTACAAGGCTGCAATTTTTATTTGCCCATCAAGTGGGCTTTTGGTGGAAATGACACACCACCAGCGGCATGTTGTCCACGAGAGGGGGGTAAGATGGGGGGCGAGCAGGAGAATACAAGTTGTTCTTCTATTGGTATGTACTCAGGCTTTATAGTGTTTGAAAGAATGTTCTTTCAAGTTCATATAAGAATGTAGCATTTTATTTCCAATGTGTAGTAAAGCTTTGTTTTCTCACAGCAGGGTGATCGCTTTACAAGGCTGCAATTTTTATTTGCCCATCAAGTGGGCTTTTGGTGGAAATATGACACACCACCAGCAGCATGTTGTCCATGAGAGGGGTGGGATGGGGGGACGAGCAGGAGACGACAAGTTGTTCTTCTATTGGTATGTACTCAGGCTTTATAGTGTTTGAAAGAATGTTCTTTCAAGTTCATATAAGAATGTAGCATTTTATTTCCAAAGTGTAGTAAATCTTTGTTTTCTCACAGCAGGGTGATCGCACTACAAGGCTGCAATTTTTATTTGCCCATCAAGTGGGCTTTTGGTGGAAATGACACACCACCAGCAGCATGTTGTCCACGAGAGGGGGGTAAGATGGGGGGCGAGCAGGAGAGGACAAGTTGTTCTTCTATTGGTATGTACTCAGGCTTTATAGAGTTTGAAAGAATGTTCTTTCAAGTTCATATAAGAATGTAGCATTTTATTTCCAAAGTGTAGTAAATCTTTGTTTTCTCACAGCAGGGTGATCGCACTACAAAGCTGCAATTTTTATTTGCCCATCAAGTGGGCTTTTGGTGGAAATGACACACCACCAGCAGCATGTTGTCCACGAGAGGGGGGTGGGATGGGGGGGTGAGCAGGAGAGGACAAGTTGTTCTTCTATTGGTATGTACTCAGGCTTTATAGTGTTTGAAAGAATGTTCTTTCAAGTTCATATAAGAATGTAGCATTTTATTTCCAAAGTGTAGTAAATCTTTGTTTTCTCACAGCAGGGTGATCGCACTACAAGGCTGCAATTTTTATTTGCGCATCAAGTGTTCTTTTGGTGGAAATGACACACCACCAGCAGCATATTGTCCACGAGAGGGTCGTGTGGGGGGGGAGGGGCAGGGGGCGAGCATAAGAGGACAAGTTGTTCTTCTATTGGTATGTACTCAGGCTTTATAGTGTTTGAAAGAATGTTCTTTCAAGTTCATATAAGAATGTAGTATTTTATTTCCAAAGTGTAGTAAATCTTTGTTTTCTCACAGCAGGGTGATGGCACTACAAGGCTGCAATTTTTATTTGCCCATCAATTGGGCTTTTGGTGGAAATGACACACCACCAGCAGCATGTTGTCCACGAAAGGGGGGTGGGATGGGGGGGCGAGCAGGACAGGACAAGTTGTTCTTCTATTGGTATGTACTCAGGCTTTATAGTGTTTGAAAGAATGTTCTTTCAAGTTCATATAAGAATGTAGCATTTTATTTCCAAAGTGTAGTAAATATTTATTTTCTCACAGCAGGGTGATCGCACTATAAGGCTGCAATTTTTGTTTCCCCATCAAGTGGGCTTTTGGTGGAAATGACACACCACCAGCAGCATGTTGTCCACGAGAGGGGGGTGGGATGGGGGGGGCGAGCAGGAGAGGACAAGTTGTTCTTCTATTGGTATGTACTCAGGCTTTATAGTGTTTGAATTAGAATGTTCTTTCAAGTTCATATAAGAATGTAGCATTTTATTTCCAAAGTAGTGTAGTTAATCTTAGTTTTCTCACAGCAGGGTGATCGCACTACAAGGCTGCAATTTTTATTTGCCCATCAGGTGGGCTTTTGGTGGAAATAACACACCACCAGCAGCATGAAGTCCACGGTGGGGTGGGGGGGGGGGGGGGGGGGGGATGGTGGGGGCGAGCAGAAGAGGACAAGTTGTTCTTCTATTGGTATCTACTCAAGCTTTATGGTGTTTTAAAGAATGTTCATTCAAGTTCATATATGAACGTGGCATTTTATTTCCAAAGTGTAGTAAATCTTTGTTTTCTCACAGCAGGGTGATCGCACTACAAGGCTGCAATTTTTATTTGCCCATCAAGTGGGCTTTTGGTGGAAATGACACATCACCAGCAGCATGTTGTCCACGAGAGGGGGAATGGGATGGGGGGGGCGAGCGGAAGAGGACAAGTTGTCCTTCTATTGGTATGTACTCAGGCTTTATAGTGTTTTAAAGAATGTTCGTTCAAGTTCATATAAGAATGTAGCATTTTATTTCCTAAGTGTAGTAAATCTTTGTTTTCTCACAGCAGGGTGATCGCACTACAAGGCTTCTATTTTTATTTGCGCATCAAGTGGGCTTTTGGTGGAAATGACACACCACTAGCTTCATGTTGACCTCGAGAGGGGTGGGGGGGAATTTGGGGGGGGAGGGGGGGTGGGGAGCGGAAGTGGACAAGTTGTTGTTCTATTGGTATGTACTCAGGCTTTATAGTGTTTTAAAGAATGTTCATTCAAGTTCATATATGAACGTGGCATTTTATTTCCAAAGTGTAGTAAATCTTTGTTTTCTCACAGCGGGGTGATCGCACTACAAGGCTGCAATTTTTATTTGCCCATCAAGTGTGCTTTTGGTGGAAATGACACACCGCCAGCTGCATGTTGACCATGAGAGGGGGGGGAATGGGGGGGACCGAGCGCAAGTGGACAAGTTGTTGTTCTTTTGGTATGTACTCAGGTTTTATAGTGTTTTAAAGATTGTTCGTTCAAGTTCATGTACGAACGTAGAATTTTATTTCCAAAGTGTAGTAAGTCTTTGTTTTCTCACAGCCGGGTGATCGGTTTACAAGGCTGAAGTTTTTACTTGCCCATCAAGTGGGCTTTTGGTGGAAATGACACACCACCAGCAGCTTGTTGTCCACGAGAGAGGGGGGAGGGGGGCGAGCGGAAGAGGACAAGTTGTCCTTCTATTGGTATGTACTCAGGTTTTATAGTGTTTTAAAGATTGTTCGTTCAAGTTCATATACGATCGTAGCATTTTATTTCCAAAGTGTAATAAATCTTTGTTTTCTCACAGCAGGGTGATCGCACTACAAGGCTGCAATTTTTATTTGCGCATCAAGTGGGCTTTTGGTGGAAATGAAACACCACCAGCAGCATGTTGTCCACGAGAGAAGGGGGTGGGGGGGGGGGGGGGGGGCGAGCGGAAGAGGACAAGTTGTTGTTCAATTGGTATGTACTCAGGCTTTATAGTGTTTTAAAGAATGTTCGTTCTAGTTCATATAAGAATGTAGCATTTTATTTCCAAAGTGTAGTAAATCTTTGTTTTCCCACAGCAGGGTGATAGCACTACAAGGCTGCCATTTTTATTTGCCCATGAAGTGGTCTTTTGGTGGAAATGACACACCACAAGCAGCATGTTGCCCACGAGAGAGGGGGGAGGGGGGCGAGCGGAAGAGGACAAGTTGTTTTTCTATTGGTATGTACTCACCCTTTATAGTGTTTTAAAGATTGTTCGTACAAGTTCATATAAGAACGTAGCATTTTATTTCCAAAGTGTAGTAAATCTTTGTTTTCTCACAGCAGGGTGATCGCACTACAAGGCTGCAATTTTTATTTGCGCATCAAGTGGGCTTTTGGTGGACATGACACACCACCAGCAGCATGTTGTCCACGAGAGGGGGGGTGGGGGGGGGGGGGGTGGCGAGCGGAAGAGGACAAGTTGTTGTTCTATTGGTATGTACTCAGGCTTTATAGTGTTTTAAAGAATGTTCTTTCAAGTTCATATAAGAATGTAGCATTTTATTTCCAAAGTGTAGTAAATCTTTGATTTCTCACAGCAGGGTGATCGGACTACAAGGCTGCAATTTTTATTTGCCCATCAAGTGGGCTTTTGGTGAAAATGACACACCACCACCACCAGCATGTTGTCCACGAGAGGGGGGGGTGGGGGGAGGGGTGAGAGCGGAAGAGGACATGTTTTTCTTTTATTGGTATGTACTCAGGCTTTTTTAGTGTTTTAGAGATTGTTCGTACAAGTTCATATAAGAACGTAGAATTTTATTTCCAAAGTGTAGTAAATCTTTGATTTGTCACAGCAGGGTGTTCGCATTACAAGGTGGTAATTTTCATTTGTCCCTCAAATCAGGTTGTGGAAAGTGGCTAAGTTCCATTACTGTTAGTTATACAAGAACACACACAACTTCATTCCTCAAACCAATACACAGTTTTCTCTTTAAAACAACGAAGATTAATTCTCAGCTGAGGGCCCAAGTAACCTTTCCAGAATAAGCTTAAACGATTGCTTTTAAAACACCAGGATTTAAAGTAATGGTTGAAGGCCTTACTTAAGCAAAATTACAATATCTTTTCGGCTAAAGGCTAAGATAATATTTCAGATCAGCTAAGGAAATTCTTGAAAGGCTAAGCATTAACAAATCCCGGCTAAATGACGTATTAAGGAAAATTCAAGTTAATTCTTTGGAATTCCCAATAAAAAATTTTTCTATACATAATAAAAGAGAGGCTTTAAGGACAAGCTTTTACACAGTACAACAGAAAAACATCTTAAGAGAACTTGACATTTGACTCTCCATCCAAGATAGCATGCTGCGTCCCTTGATACCCCATATGATCGTACTTTTGACAAGAAGCATAGATGCGGTACGAGGAGCGATTCTAGAAGTCGGTCAAGGGAGGGGCTAATGGTTGTGAAGGTGGTGATGGAGACTGGAATATCGCTTCACAAAAGGAGAGTTTGGGTTCTCAACTGGCAAAGTGGTAAAATTTAGTGTTGCTTAAAGTAGTTTTTGGTAACTGTTTTAGAGTTCAGGGTAAAAAAATGTGTTTTAGTAAATAATAAGACGCCTATTTTAAGTTAAATGATATTTATTGGTTTTGATAGTAAGCTATTTTTCACACTTATTCTTTTGTTAAAATGTGTTTGAAATACATTGCAACCTATATAGCTACATAATTATTAAAGAAAATGATTGAATCTGTTGGAGTAATATATTCGCTGATTTCTGAAGTCATTTCATCCAGCGTGATATCATACACCATGGGGAGGGGGACTATAGCCTCATAGCCTCCATAGCCCACCCCCTTCCCCGCTGCCGCTGCCACCGCCCCTGTGCGGTACTGAGCCAAATGCTTTTCGGAAACCAAGAAATACTGCATCTACCAGGTCGCCTTGATCCGAAGATTTCAGTATGTCATGTGAGAAAAGTGCGAGTTGTTTCACATGATCGATGTTTTCGAAACCCATGCTGGTTGGCATTGAGGACATCATTCTGTTCGAGATACCTCATTATGTTTGAGCTCAGAATATATTTTAAGATTCTACAACAAATCGATGTCAAGGATATACGGTAGTTTTGTGGATCGCTTCAACAACCCTTCTTGTAGATGGGTGTGACCCATGCCTTTTTCCAAGAACTGGGCACGGTTTTTTGTTCAGGTGATCCATAACAGATTATAGTTAGCGTAGAGTCTGACAGGGTTTTCATTGGTGCTCGGAGATTTGTTCAATTTCAACAATTTCAACTGTTTCTCAACATCACTGAGACTAATGCTTATTTCATTCATCGTTTCAGTGGTATGAGGATTAAATTAGAGCTATTATTCTGGGTTTTCCTCTGTAAAGGAACATTTGAAATTGGAGTTAAGCATTTCAGCTTTTGCTTTGTTACCCCCAATATCAGTTCCTGTGTCATTGACTAGGGACTGGACACTAACTTTGGTGCCACTAACAGCCTTTAGATATGGTCAGAACTACTTTGGATTTTGTGAAATGTCATTTCAATATTCTGCTATGGTATTCATTGAGTGAGGTTCTCATAGGGAGAAATTGGAATTGTGTCATTCGACAATCTCAAAGAACCACTGAAGACATAATGAAAAAGAGACAGATCGAAAGTAAGAATATGAAAAACATGAAAAAAAGAAAGAAAAACGGGTCGTTGCAGCGGACTCTCTTGCAGAGGATCTGTGTTCAATTCTCAGTACTCTGCTTCCACGAAATTTTTACTCGGTGAGAGGACTGGAACGAGTTGCACCCACCCCTTGATACCAACTGAGGAACTACTTGAGTGAGTAGTAGCGGCTCCCATGTCTAAAAAAAGTAGTCTACAACAGCCATGAGAGCCGTGTAATGATCCCATTTTCCTCCATACCACACCCGGGGGGGGGGGGGGGGGGGGGGGGGGGGGAGGTGGGAACTAACCCATCTCGTTTGCCTATTACGGCATCTGAATGACGTGACATGGCCGGTGTCTGATACAGAAAAACCTCAAGAAGGGGGCGCTAAAGGTATCTTCAGCTACCTTTACTTTTACCGTAATGAAAAATAATCAAGTCACATGCAAAGTTTAATTCTCGAATAAACAGTCTATTCGCACTAAAAATCCAACGCTAGTAGACTTAGCACTAAAACACACGATCACACCCCGCGTATTTAGAATATCACTAAGCAGAACACTGATTGAAGTCCATGGTAATAGCCAGTAATCGCAGTTGTTCACTTTTATCACTTCCAAGTTATCGCAACGATTGTAGCATTCAAACTGACTACCTGGCAGCGACAATATATGTGGCTCTGATTGTTTAGAGAACATTCGCAGCTAGAATGTCTGCTTCCAGACTTTTATGTAATGTGAACAGAAATACCTACTGTGAAACTGACAAGCCAATATGTACATTACGACGCTTTATGTAAGGGCGAGTTTCCAATAATGACGTCATCCGGCAATTTACGTGTGTGGAACTCTTATTGTCGATTCCGTTCCTTTCTAGTGCATTCGATGTTTTTAATGCATTCCTATGTTACAATTCGTTTTTAGGAATCTTCTCGAAAGTCACTATTACCGGGGATAGACACATCAATAGTTTCCCATACCTAACTCGTATTACGAGTTAGGTATGGGAAACTATTGTTACATTATTAGTAAAAATATTGTTAATGAGTCTCTATGAATCACTATTACTAATACTTCGAAATCAACTGGTAACTCTCACTGTTGAGAAATCTTCACACTTGCACTCGCTACAACTAGAACCTTTTACTTATTCATTCTTGTCTTAATATTTCTCCTGCTGAATGTAAACTACCTTCCTATTCGGCGAATAGTCCGTATTTACAACGCTAGGTATCGAAAAGTTCTCTGTAGCAGAAAACAGTAGCATTTTCGCGACATATCTCGAACAACGTATGGAGGTCGCTTTAATGGCCGCGACTTTTCTCGTAGGTATGTGTTAGCTCTGCCAGACAGAAATGTATAAAATACGTTGTCGCGAAAGCGCGTACTACGTGGGAAAGTACAGCTACTCGCTTCAGTCGAGTCGACTGGCGAAAGAAACGAACTAGTAGCGTGCTTGTGAGAGGCGGGGGCGGCGCGGGTGGCAATGTGTGCCACCCTGCAAGGGGGGGAACAATCATATTTTACTCTTTGATGTGTTATATGTATGGTAGTTTATGTTTTCTCTTTGATGTTTGCTATGTAACATTGCTGAATAAATAGTCTCTAAAAATGTGTGTTCCTGGCAATATGGTGTATTGTGTATTTGATTAAAAGGTCAACTTTATAATCTCACAGAGGACTAATTAGAGTCAGTATCTAATAGGTTATGGGCCCAGGAGGGATTAGTGAACTTTGCATACCAAAGAAATAAACTGATAAATCAAGGTTACATAATTTTCGCGTGTGTTCAACGCGTTGTTGTCGTATTTTCTTTTTGCAGAGAAACTTTCACGATTTATTTATTATGGCAATTGAGAATTCGGGTGTCAAGATTACTAGTGATTTAGTAAGTCAGCGATTAATTCAAGAATCGACGAAACGTCAGTTTGCATCCACAAATGAGACCACAGATTCGGCACTGGTAGCTAGTAAGCAGGACAGTAAACACCAGAAGAGAAATATCCAACGTGACGTGCGAAATATCAAGCCTTTTAAGTGTTATAAATGCCAGAAACCTGGTTATAAGGGGAATGAGTGTAGAGCAAAGAAGAACCCAAATTTTCAAATTCTGCGAATGCAGTGAGTACTGAAAACGAAACTGTGTTAATGGCTTTAACTGCATCTTCGCGTCATAGTGATGGCTGGTTTGTGGATTCCGGGTGTTCACGACACATGACGAATCAGAGAGCCTCGTTCAACACTTTCCAATCGCCCACAGCTGCTAAAGTGACAGTAGCAGGTAACAGCAATCTTCAGGCTATTGGAGAGGGCGATGTTCATCTTCGAGTTACTTGTGACGACAAGAATAAACAGCTAACTGCTACTGATGTTGCGTGTGTTCCAAACCTTGCTTACAACCTGCTGCCGGTTAGTCAGATGACAAGACGTGGATTGTGTGTATTGTTTGACAATGTGCAGTGCGGTATATACAATAAAAGTGATGTAATTGTTTCTGGAACACCAGTAGCAGCTGCAACTCAAATGAATGGTATGTATCGATTAGGTGAAATGCATCATTACGAAAATGTTGTAGAAATTGACAGTTATGAATTGTGGCATCGAAGATTGGGACATTTGAATCGTGTAAGCATACATTTATTACAAGAATGGCTGATGGACTGAACTGGTCGAACGTCAATTTAGATCCGTGTATTCCCTGCATAAAAGGTAAACAGTTTCGACAACCTTTTCCTAGAACATCAGGTAGAAGAACAAAAGATCTACTTGACATTGTGCATTCTGCTGTTTGTGGACCAATGAGCATGGCTTCGTGGGGAGGATCACGATATCTTCTCACTTTTACGGATGATCTGTCAAGAAAATCTTTTGGTTATATGATAAAATCAACAACAGAAGTCTGTGGCACATTCATGGAATTCAAAGCAGGAGTAGGAACTGGTCGAAAAATCAAAATACTTCGAACAGACAACAGAAAAGAGTTCGTCAATCTGCGCATGAAGTTATTTTTACAGACGAATGGAATTAAACTTGAAACAACAACTCCTTACACGCCAGAACAGAATGGTGTTGCAGAGTGATGGAATTGAACTGCACCCACACACACACGCACGCACACACACACACACACACACACACACACACACACACACACACACACACATACAGGCATTCAATCAATCATTCTTCCCGCGCTCCATAAGTGAATGGAACGGGAAGAAGCCCTAATAACTCGTACAATGGGATGTACCGTCTGCCAGGCACCTTACTGTAGTTTGTACAGATGTAGATGTACAATAAACCGAGCGTCAATTAAATTATTAATCATCGTTGTCACAAATGTTTGACTGCTTTTTCTCTCCTCTCGCAGCAATTTCAGCTGTGCTTTTAAGCATACTGCAAAGTTGCGTATTTCGTTGTGGTACAAGAAACCAGTAAGACTCCATAAAAGCGGTACCTAATTCTCGTTAGTACGCGAGTGCCCAGCTACGAGTTAACAGGTGCAGAACCGCATTTTGCCTGCTGATGTGTGCGCCGCTGCCTGTCGTAGGTTTCGGCAGAGGACTGCAGGTCGGTTGGGTGACATCGTGGTGTTTACAAAACCTAATGTCGAAGTTTCGCTAAGTCCCAACCAACCACAAACTTTGTCGCATGTCCTGTGTTGACGAGATCACGTGCCCTGATAACAGGTTCTGTAGCAGGCAGTGTTGCCCGGGCATTCGTGCGCGCGTTGTTATGAACTGTAAACTTACTCCAACCCATATATAGCTAATTAGTTTCGGAAGCGCTGTGTGGTTGATATGTGAGAATGGTTTCAGAAAACATCGTAGCAGATCTTTTGAATCGTTTTCTCGGAGACTATGTCGAAAATTTGGGCAAATCTCAATTGCAAATTGGAATATTTGGAGGTGAGCATGGCGATATCGGGTGCGTCGTAGTTCTATTGCGTAGCGCTATTGTAAAAAATTTCCGTAAGGCACGGTATGTATTTTCTTTTTATGTGTTGTAATCCCATACATGTTATTCAATATTTTATCAGGTGACGTCGTCCTGCAAGATTTAATTTTAAAACAAAGTGCACTCAATGAGTTAAATTTGCCGGTGAAAACTGTGTATGGGCATTTAGGTAAGTTGCCTCTTTCGAGTTTTTAAGTAACATCAATTCGGCTGTGGTTCATATTTTATAGAAGCAGCCTTCAGTGGTTCCCACTACCAGCATTTGTAGAATTAACTTAAGTCGTTCCACATTTCTTCAGGTGAAATTTCTGGAATCAAGATATTTGTGAATGCTTGAATGAATGACCAGTAAAGTTAGTAGTTGCGGAGGACCCCTTCTCAATTTTACTTCGCGGTTTCGTAGTTTTCCTACTATATATTGCATGCCACCAAGTCCAGTAACTCAACTCAAAAAATCCAATATTTGAGAAAGTCGACTTACACAATATAAAACTTATATTGAAATTATATAACCTTTCTTTAAGTTTAAAGTAAGCGTTGTTGGCAGTAAATTCCATTATATTTTTCGTGTATGTTGGGCACTCCCCACGTATTTTTGAGTGACAAACTAAAAAATGGCGTTTTTCGACCTGGGTCACTTTCTTGTGGGTGTGCTATCTATACAGTACAGAGCGGAAAGTGCTGAAAACTAGACCCGCAATTTCTTTATTTAAAAAATAAAAATAAAGTAGTAAAAATCAACTTAAAGGCACAGGATACTTATTTTATATTACCATTTATATTTTACTCTTAAAAAAAATAATTAAAATTATTTTAAGAAAAGTGTGAGTTCTGAAAATAACTGCCCAAATTGAAGCCTCCAAAAAATAATCGTAGTAGTACCAAATAAAATGTGAAATTGCTACCAAATAAGTGTACACAATCTAATTTCAGATGAAGTGTAGTATAGCGCCAATCAGAAGATTGGGTCATCAGAAGCGTCCGATCCCGCGCGTCGGCTTTGACCCATGACGTAAGGGTGTTGTCGTGTGTGACGTCATGACGGCGCGGAGTTTGGTTTGTGAGTGAGGCGTGTTTGTAGATGTCGTCGTGTTGTGGTTTGTTGTGCTCTCTGGTGGTATGTTCAGGGTTTTCGTTCGTGTGGTGTAATGGGCTCAGTTTGCTTTTGCTCATTATCCAGAATTGTTAGTGTCAGCTGTGTTTTAGTGGAATTCATTTAAGTGAGTTAATGATTTTGTGTGAAGGTTAATTTAGTGTTGTTCGCTGTACATCGTGTGGTAATTTTACTAAAATTAATCTGTTGTTGTTTATGTTCTTCAATGGATGTGACGGATAAAATTAACAGTGCGCAGGTCATGGGAAGTGTTCGATCCCAATGTGTGAAGGAAGTGGGTTTTAAGGGAGAGGGTAAGGAGTCATTCCAATCCCGGGAGCGGAAAGACTTACCTTAGGGGGAAAAAAGGACAGGTATACACTCGTACACACGCACATATCCATCCACACATACAGACACAAGCAGACATATTTAAAGACAATCCGCTCCCGGGATTGGAATGACTCCTTACCCTCTCCCTTAAAACCCACTTCCTTTCGTCTTCCCCTCTTCTTCCCTCTTTCCTGATGAGGCAACAGTTTGTTGCGAAAGCTTGAATTTTGTGTGTATGTTTGTGTTTGTTTGTGTGTCTATCGACCTGCCAGCGCTTTTGTTCGGTAAGTCACCTCATCTTTGTTTTTATATATAATTTTTCCCACGTGGAATGTTTCCTTCCATTATATTGATATCATTAATTTGTTTATATTTAGTTTGCCCCCACCCAAAAACCCCTTATTTCCCGCGCTTGTCCCATTAGTGTCATTAGGCTTTTTGTGGAAACTGTGTGTGTTTGTTTTTCGATGTATTTTCGCCCTCATAATGTGTACGTACCATACTGGAATCGTGGTTTATGGTCGTTTCCGCCATATTTGTGACGTCATGGGTCCAAGCAGACGTGCGGGATCGGACGCTTCCGTATTTCCCTATATTCCACCATTTATATTTTACTCTTAAAAAAATTATTAAAATGTTATGAAAAAATATTTTGAAATATATGTTAGAGTTTGGAAAATAATTACCAAAATTGGAGCCTCCAAAAAGTAATGATAGTAGTACCAAATGTGAAATTGCTATCAAATAAGAGAACATGATCTAGTTTGAGATTGTGTAGTATAGCACCAATCAGAAGATCATAGAATTTCTATCTCCTTTGCTGAAAGCAAGAGCCATGTAGTAGACATACCTACAGGCTTTCTTTCTGAGTGTTTGGTTTTTCTGCCGTTCAAGGCAAAGACTAACCCAATTTTTCCCAGCAGTTTAATCTCTAAAAGGGTGTTCGGTATTAATTCTCTAGCAACTATACAGCAATGCTTAGCATGTCATTATGAGTAAGCCCAATGAAAGGCACTTCCATAGCAAGGCAATACTAAATCAGCTCATCAAATTTTTACCCAAAATTGTAAGTCTACCTGTTTTTGCTGCTTCCTCAGGTGTACTGTTTATCATATTGGACAACTTCATAAGTGTTATTTTTGGAACAGTAAACTGTTTACTGAACTTTTCCAATGCATCTTTTTCTCCACTGCATCAGTAGCTTGTCATTTAAGGAGGACCACTTTCTTTGATCGGGTCTAGTGTAGCAGGGGATACAACCCGTCGGCTTTGGACAATGTCACAAGTCGCCAGAGAGCAGTTTACCATTTTCGCTTTTGCTGTTATGTTTCAGTTTCGTTTTTTTACTGATTGCTTAATAAAGTGGATCTGTTTATTCTATCTCGTGAGATTTTTTTTGTTTTTAAGCCAAAAAACACTTATCAGCTACTGAAGGGAGCTACAACACTAAGAAGAATTGCTTCTCGATTGGCGACTTGTGATGTCATTGTCCAAAGCCGACAGGTTGTATCCCCTGCTACACTAGTCCCCTTTGATCTTCCTTCCCCACTACCATCTTTGAATCTACAAAATAATTCTGAGTGAATAACCGTGTGTTCACTAATATAGGGAGACTTTAAACATGAAAAGGTAACGGATCTGCTTCAGGTACTGAAAGGAGTCCAGTTTACACAACTACAACCTACATCACGTTAACCAAATAAATTAACCAAACATCTAAAGGGACTGATCATAAACATTAAACTTGAATCTTACTATATAGGAACACAAAAATAAGTTGAAGGGTTTATCTGCCAATATCTTGGGAAAATAATGAAAAATGTAATGCAGTGCAAAATATTTTCACAGAGTAATTGCATACATTAATTGTCAGTAGGAATTAATTTATATAAATAAGGCAAGAAGAAAATTTGATCTGGACTGGAATTCGAGCTCCGGGTATTCGAGCTCCGGGTATTCAGCGTACTAGGCAGATGCGCTGACCACTATGTCGGCCTCTACAACTAATGAGCTAGGACACTGCATCAGTGTGTGGTATAAGTTGAGAATTTGTGTCCAACAAGTAGTGATCTAGGTTAGTCCATGTGGGTATGATGGCCACTGTGTCTGGGTGGCATAGTGGTCAGCACATCTGCCTAGTAGGCTGGAGACCTGGGTTCGAATCCTAGTCTGGCACAAGTTTTCAACTTGCTCCATTGATATAAATCAATGCCCATTGACAGCTAACGTCTTTAATCCTTTGTGTCTTGATTCATAGTGGCTGCAGGATCAAAATGTCTTTTGGACATCTGCAAAATCTTTGTTGCCACAACATGTAATGGTGAAAGTGGGCAACTTTTGCACTCCATTAAATGGTGGTAGAAGCAGAAGTTACTATCCACACTTGATTCCTGCAGAGTGCGTGACAATACATATCTAGGAGACCAAGGGTTCCACTTAAGCAGATGAGTGGGGGAGGAGGCATTTTTGATGACTTTACACTTTTTAGGATCAAAATACCCATCAGAGATGGGTCCATTACCTGTTACAAATTTTCTGAATTTACCTTAAGGTTCTGGATTTTAAAATGAAAAGTGATTTAACCATGGCAAAGAGCATTAATATACCGTGTGAACATAAACATTAGCCTACACGCCAGGTTGGCTTTTACCAGAATCTTAGAAATTCATGTTCATTGACCTCATCAACTAGCAACAAAATTATCACCATTCAACCTAACCTAGACTTTGCGTTACATTGTGTATCAGTCTGTCACCCCAAGCAAGATTTCAGGGGCAGTCCAGTATCACGCTCTGACCAAATTTCTTCGACAAAATGTTAAATCAGTTGTCTGTGTCTTCCTAAATTCCTCTATATGATTGTAGTGTTCCTAATATGTCAGTTTTTCATGCATCTACATTTATTTATTAATTTATTTGAATAGCCATTCATTCCAGTCATGTAATGGCATAAAACAGACTGTAAGATGTTGTTTGTTTGTGGTGCTTGTTGTCCAGACTGGTACTATTCAGCTTATCCTTTGCAAGTCGTCTTCTCTGCATTACTACTGCTGCTGTATCCATTTGAGTCTGCTTAGTGTTGCTAAGAATTGATCTCCTTGTACAACTGTTTAACCTCTACACTTGATTTCAGTACCAAACTTAATATTCCTTGACACCTCAGGGCATGTCCTTGGCAATCTGACATGTCTTCTAATCAAGTTGTGCCAGAAAGCTTTTGTCCCCAATTCAACACAGTACTCCTTCGTTAGTTACTCAGCCTACTTATCAAGCCTTCATAATTCTTTTTTAAACCACATTTAAATAGCCTATTCTCCTATTGTCTGCCCTGCCAATCATTTGTGTTTCACTTCCGTATAAGGCTATACTCCAAACAAGTATTGAATGTTGACAATGAGTGTATATCTCTTAATGTTATTGTTGTATATATGGATTCAGAATTAATGTGGAACAGTCATACAGAACACACATATGACAAGTTGTCATGTATTAATTATCTGTTGAGTAAAGTGTGTATCTTTTTGAAAAGCTTTCCGAGTTCCTGTTACGCTTTTTTCCCACTGTCAACAGGGTGGGATATGTCTGGAGTATCCATACATACATATCCAGCAGTCACAGGCCCTGCAGACCATGTGTTGCTCCCACAAACTGCCTCCATTCCTTTGTTCTGTGCCCAGTTCCTCCAGGTGTCTTCAGTCCCTAGGCCTACAAGGTTATTCACCAGGTCACCCATCCAGCACAGCCTTGGATGTCTCATGGAGTGTCTGGTGTTTGTTTGCCCACAAATGCCCTCTTCAACTGTCTTCTGGCATCCAGGCTACGCTGCCTGCCCACTGGATTCTTCTGCTCTTCACCTTCTGTAGGATTGTTGGTTGTTGACCGAAGAGAGCAATCTGTCTTTCATCATTCTTCTCCATTCTCCTTTGTCTAACATCAGTCTCCATGTCTTCCTCATTACTCTTATTTCAAATATTACTAATTTTTCCTTTATCTGTTTAGTCATGTTCCAGGTTTCTGAACGGTACACAACTGCTGGGCATATCACTTTTACATATTCTCATCTTAATATTTATTGATACTGATTTTGAGCTGAGTGCCTCCCTGAGGGAAAACTGGCATTACATTCCCACTGCTAATCTTTTCTTGATGTTCATTTCTGTATTGTTGTTGCTGGCAAACAAAGATTCCAAATTAGGACTCATCTGACCAGGCCACAGTTTTCCTGTTGCCTAAATTTAACTGATAGGCTCACAAGCCCAGCAGAGACATTGCAGGCACTGTGGTGCTATTAGCAAAGGCACTCACATCAGTTGTGTGCTACCATAGCTAATAAATACCAAAATCTGCTGCACTACCCTACTGGATATATTCATCGTGCATCCAAGATTGATGGTTATTTTATGCAGTAATGTTTGTCCGTTAGCACTGACAACTCTATACAAATGCCGCTGGTCTGACATTAAATGAAGGCCATCAGCCAGATGTAATGCCTGAAATTTTATATTTTCAGCAAACTCTTGACACTGTGGGTCTCAGAATATTCAATTCCCATACTATTTCCTAAATGGAGTGTCCATGCATCAAGCTCCAACTACGATTCCACATTCAAAGTCTGTTAATTCCCATTATATAAACCTTTTCACATGAGTACAAATGATGGCTTTGCTAATGTACTACCTTGTGGACATGATACTACCACCATCTGTATATTTGTGTATAGCTACCCCATGGCTTATATCGCCTCAGCATATGCAGCTGCATTTTTTATGTAAAGAAAAATTTTAACAGTTACAGCCTTGAGGAGTCCATTCATAATCATAATACTCATTAAGCATTGATAGACATGCCTGAAACATGACTTAAAAAACATGACTGGCAAGCATGAACACATGGGAATAAAGCTTTTTAACACTTTACCTGTGCAGGCGCATTGCATCTCCTAATACCTTTAAAAATAATATACAAAAATGGCCAGAAGAAAAGGTTTTTACACTCTTAAAGAATTTTGAAGTAGCTGAATAATATATTCAAGACCAGGATAATACTGGGTGACAAGTGGTGTGCTCCAGAGTTTATTTTTGGAGGAATCAGTAGTACCAGGATTGGATGTGATGGTCCAGAAAATCTGTTTTTGAACTAGGTTGTTAGGGCAATGAAGTTCAGTGAAGGTTGAGATGAAATTGTTGTATTGTTGTAAAGAGTCTGCATCCAAACAAATACATTTGCCTCATATTCCAAGCCTGTGTGGGAGCAAACATTTGACACTGGAAAGATGGCAACTGTCAAAATGTATGTACTGTAGTTAGTAGGTTTAATGTGGACAGAAGTGTGTAACTTGTCTTCAGTGTGGATTAGATCAACATAAAGAAAAGTGACATGGGACTCAGGGTAGGACTATGTGAAATTTAATTGGGAGAAGGAATTTAGTGTGTCCAGAAATTTTAACAGGTCAGCCTCACCATGAGTCCATACACCAATGACGTCATCAATGTATCAAAAGCAAACCAGGGGCTGAAGGCTTATGGATCCCAGAAAGTCCCCTCCCTCCCCCCCCCCCCCCCCCCAAAAAAAAAACAACCCATGATTTCCCATAATCATACCCTGAAATGAGATCCATTCTGTCTGGGAATTTGCCCACCACACATAGAATACCTTTTTGTTGCCCTCCGAATCTCCGCAACATTCCTGTCAGACGCTATGCTCCTTCCGCACTCTTCTCCCTACCCTACGGCTCCTACCCATGTGACTGTCACCACTGCAAGACTTGCCCTATACACCCTCCTACAACCAGCTATTCCAGCCCTGTAACTGGCAAAATATGTACCATCAAAGGGAGAGCCACCTACGTAATGAAACATGTCATATACCAGCTGCTATGTAAACACTGTTTGGCCTTTTACGTTGGCATAAGTGCCACCCAGTTGTTAATCAGCGTGAAGGGATGTAGGCAGAGGGGATATACCAGCAACATGCAATATCCTGTAACAGAGAATGCTCTACAAGACAGTCATTAACTTGGTGACTGTTTCACCACAGGTGTCATCTGAATTCATATCCCAGACTCTGCTTTCTCAGAACTCCACAGGTGAGAACTGATGCAACATGTCCCTGGTTCTCGCCAACTACCTGGTCTTAATTTATGTTAATTGCTTACATTTCAGCATTTATGTACTGTAACTACTCCTTTCATCACTCCATTTTAGTTTTGTACAACTCTCATTTTCTGCCATGTCTATTTTTCCCATCCCCATCCTACCCCTGTTACATACAATGACAGTTTTTACCCTTATTAACTCATACACAGTGTTTCAGTAGTAATCTCTGTCTTGCATATTACCCTGTCTTCTACATTTAAACTCTCAGGTTTCAAACCTCATCCACTGCAGTCCCCAACGATCAGTCTTCCCTTCACATCCCGACATGGGGTTCTTGGTGACTTTCCTGAACAAGTACCCCTTTTCTTAAAACTCTCCAGTCTTTTTTCCTTCACCTCTCTTCCTTCCCCTTCAACCATTCTGCCAGGAGGAGGAGCCACTGTCTCCAAAAGTTAAACCTTTGTAAGTGCACGTGGATTTTTTTTGTCTGCCCATTTGCATTACATTGTCAATGTTTTGTTGTTACATTTGATTGTGTGATGCACTAGGGTGTATAATGTGTTGCTTTTGCTATCTTTCCAGAATTTGTCCACAGATAGAGGTTTTAAATTCCCTTACACAGTGCTGCAGTTGTGTCTGGTGAATGATAGTGTGCACTCCTGTTGAAATATTGGTGGCTATTGAGATCACCCTTCTGCTGGCCCGTAAATTATTTGAACAACTTATTACTTTCTTCTTGAATTAAGAGGCTATTCTGGGTATCAAATATCTTGCATATCAGGTGAATGGTGTTATTATGTTTTTGAACCCAATACTTTACATGTCTCCTGTATCTTGGATGCCAGGTGAACTCATTTTGGTATGGCCTGTTCCCCAAGCATCTCAATATTTCTGCAGGATGTCACCTACTCCATGTGCCTTGTTTCAACTTAGGCTTTTCAGTCCTCAGTCACATAATTGTCAAAGTATAGCAGGTCTTGTCACCTCATCTTCCCAGTCCTTGACATTGTTTTGTTGTTTCTTTCCTTTGTACAGCCTTTTTGTATGTTCCTTAGACCTATCACTCTTGCCCTGTTTGCTTGCTTCTGATAGTTCTCTTAACATTCATACAGGTGCTTCAGTTTTCTGCAGAGGTCTGTTAAATTTTCTTAATAGCAGCATTTGTATTTCCCTTGGACACATGGTCTTCTTCTGTTTGGATTTTTGCTCTGATCATTCTTGCTCATCATACTGCAGTTGCTGACAGTCAAAATATTCAGATATCTGTATTCCCTTTTGCCTCCTTGATTTCCTGCATTTATGTATTTTGTTCTCTTGTATATTAATTTCACTATCTCAAAGCGAGAATTCACACTAGAAAACTTTAAAGTTATGTGAGGGGAACTTTATCCTCACAACACAAAATAGATAGCCAAAGTAAAAAAACACAACATTCACCACAGTAGTAAAAACTGTGTAGTTGAGGAGAAACTGAAAATGTACGCGGGTCATTTTGGGTGCAATTCTAGATATTGTCCTTACCTTGCCTCCTCAGATTCTGTTTATATTTGTTTTTGAGATTCCCACACTGGTTGTAAGTAATTCCACAATTTCTTAGCTACTGACAGGCAATATACTTTTTACACATGGTCACCAAAAGCTATGATAGGTCTAAATTTTGTGACAAGGATGCAAAAGTTTCATCATTTTTTAGATGTGTGCGGGTGCATTTGTGCATTTTTGTTTTTAGTTATGCTGCATTCCTGGTACACTTGTTCAGCAAAGTGAACAATAAGAGGTATACATGTTTCAATGGTTTTGATGTAGTATCTCTAAGTTATTAAGAAATTTCATTGTAATGAAAACTGTAATAAATTCAGGTAGGATTATTTCCTGTAGTATGACTGCTAGCATCACCATAGACCTACAGTATAATAAACTGAGCTTTCAAAGTTGTGATGGGTGTATCTATTCTTTTGTTTATGCCTGCCAGCAGCTACAGCAATCTAGTAGCATGACGATGTCTCATTGTGTCAATGTCACATTATCTTTTGTTTCTCCTAACCCATTGGACAGTTGCAATTCCACATGACCACAAAGGGCCAGGAATATTTATTTATTTAGCATCCGTATCATCATACAAATGATATGGGACTTGTCATACATAGAAATTAACAATATAGAATATAGAAAATGAAATTGTCTACAATTGGATTTGTCATACACAGAAATTAAAATATAGAATGTACAAAATGAAATTGTCTATAATAAATGACATCAAACTTAGTTTCTTTCCATATAAATGGTTCATAGTAATTTGTTTCTCAGTAACAATATATAACTAGTATTATAGGTGGTAAAGTATAATAAAAGCTGAAACAAATGAAGATAGAAAATTTTGGAGGTTAGTTTGTAAAGTCATTTTCTTGGACTTCAAGATATTCATTTATTGAGTAGTTACATTTATCAACTAAAATTTTTTTTAAGTTCCAATTTAAAATTTGTTTTGTCCTTTAAATCTTTAATGTACTGAGGCAGTGCATTATAGAGCTTAATGCCCATGTGGCTTACATGCTGCTGAGTTTGTGTTCTTCTTAATTGTTCTGTGTGGAGATCATTCTTGTTCCTTGTGTTATAGTTGTAACAGTCTGCATTTGTTTGGAGATTACTTAGATTAGCTTTGTTTAAGAGTACAAATTTAAGTATATAGACTGATGGCAGAGTAAGTATTCCTAACGTTTTGAAAAGAGGTCTGCAGTGAGCTTGTGTTAGACTGTGGGTAATTATTCGAACAGCCCATTTTTGTAAAATAAAAATGTATTTCAAATTAGATTTTGAGCTGGCCCAGAACACTATTCCAAATAAGGCAACAGAATGAAATTTCCGATGCCTTCAAGAGTGCAAACAATTGCAATAACTCTCAGTGCAAAGCAGGCTGAGTTGAGTGTGTGTAAGAAATTTTACATGGTGTTTCCAGTTCATAGCTTCATCTACATGCATTCTTAACACTTTTGCAAACTGCACTCTCTCTATTAGTCTGTCATCCAGTTCTAGATTAATGTCTTCATCCTGAATCATTTTACCAAACTGTATGTAATTTGCTTTCTTTGCATTGAGTGTAAGTTTATTTGCACTGAACCAAGTCTCAATACTTTTTAGGATTTTGTCAGTAGTTGACTGTAACGAGTTTTTTAAGGTCGCTCACTATCAGACTTGTCATCTGCATATAGTACAATTTTGGCTGTATCATATTGTAACTGTAAATCATTGACATGAGTAGTGGCCCTAAGATGCTGCCCTTGGATACTCCTAAAGGAACTTCTTTTGCTTCTCAAACTAACCTTATTTTTTTATTTGAATTTACGGTGGTGAGCTCTAGAATCTGAGATCTGTTCTTGAGACATGACTCAAACCACATTATAACTCTTCCTCTAATACCTACTGCTTCCAGCCTATCAAGGAGGATTTCATGGCAGACCGCAATGAAAGCTTTAGATAGATCTAAATTGATTCCTACTACACTTTTGTTTTTCTCCAAATTTTTATTTCTTGGGTGTAGTCTATGACTGCAGTTTCTGTGCTTTGTTTTGCATGAAAACCATGTTGATTATTATTCCAAAGTTCATTATTGTCTAGGTAACTAGTGACTCTCAGTTTTATCAGTTTCTCTAATATTTTGGAGGAAGCAGAAAGAAGTGATATGGGATGGTAGTTTTCTATTTTATGTCTGTCTCCATTTTTAAATATTGGCCTCACTTTTGAGATCTTCAGTCACTGAGGAAACACACCTTCACTAAAGGATAAATTTGCAATATGTGCTAAAGGTTTTGCAATCTGCACTGCAGTCCTTATTATGATTGAAACGGGTACTTCAACACCTGCTGACATATTTGGTTTTAAGCCTGTGGATCTGAGTAAGTTTTAATTTCTTGGTTCAGTCTTTTCATGGTTACGCTGGAAATCCTAACACCTGTAGTTATCCGAGGTTTGTGTGTCTTCATCATTCATTGCTAATGTTAAATCCTCTAGTAATTACTATCGGACACATGTTCACTGAGAATATACATAGCAGCTGTTTGAAGGTTGTGGCTGGCAGCAGTTGGAAACATGTCATAATCATGAAGACTACTGACTTGGGCCAATGTGTATCCCCCTCTGCGGGTCTTGGGATAAGAATAGGCCCGAGGTATTCCTGCCTGTTGCAATTGGCAACTACAAGGAGTCTCTCATGTTTCGGCCTTATGTGGTGGTCACCTGTAGGGACTGACCACTGTTTTTCAAAGTTCTCCTGAACAGTTAGCCAATTGGGGAAGGGCACCTTACATGGTGCATCGTGTCTATTGTGCCTTGAGATCTTTAGCTCACTTTCTCATCATCGCACCGCAGTCCAGCTCATTCTCCATCTCTTGGGCTAGGATGCCTTCCTGGGTGTGTTTTCCACCACGCACTATGCAGTGTCGCTTTTTGCGCCAATGATGACCGTGGACTTCTTTGCACCTCATATACAGCACAGTAGCCAGACCATTGTGGTGGGGCTGTCATGTACCCTTTTGGTCGTAGCCCCCTGACAACATAGTGATCGCTCTGCTGATGCCTGTGCTGTTAACTCCCGATGTATGCCAAGGAGTAGATGCCAGTCATTCTGGGGCATCTGGACTCCCGGCAATGGCCATCCTGCCAGGTGGCCTTTGCTGCGGCTGGGTGGTACCTGTGGGGAGGGCCCCTGGTCAGAGTGGGTGGCATCAGGGTCGATGACTAGCGATAAAGTGTACCACGCCATCATTTGCTGGTGATCAAACACCAGCAATCTCTAAGCCCTCCAAGTCCCAGTACAATGCAAGAAAGTACGACCCTAAATCATTCCCCTCCCTGGCCCCATCATGGGAGGAATGCCAGGCTAAGGATGGCAGCAAACCTTATTCACCCCAGTACCTCGTATGTACAAGAACTGATGGGGACTCCTTTGTTTTGACGAAGCCACAGTTTTTTTGTAGGGCGTTTAGTGAGTGTATCAGTGAGTGTATCAGTGAACAGTGATTATACGGTTCTTACTCCAGTGCATATACGTGTGTTTCTGTCACAGACACTTTGAATCGTGTGTTTTGCAGGGATTCGATTTATTGGTGTTTACTAGACTGACTCTTGTATTTTGCAGGTGTTCTATTTATTAATTTTTTTTAGACTTTGACTCTCGTATTTTGCAGGTGTTCTATTTATTGTTTATTTTAGACTTTGACTCTTGTATTTTGCAGGTGTTTTATTTATTGGTGTTTTTTATTAGATATTGACTATTGTACTGTTTTATTGATCAATGTTTGTTCTTGTGTGATGTATTAGATTTGTGTTATTTTGTTTCGTAAATTCATTCATGTGGCATTGCTTCGTTTATCAGTCAGATTGCTATTCATTCTCATTGGACTGTGATCGATTAGCCTTTGCATGGGGCATATTTATTGTGAGGAACCCCTTTAGGGTAACAATCACATAATTATTGAAGTTTCAGTATAATGACACAGTGCCCATTGTTTGCTAGCTAATTGAAATATAGGAGAGTGATTAAATTGTGCCACATAGTTATTTTAATTCTACAAATTACTAGTTTTATACGATATAGAAATTTTTTGCGATAAACACTTTGTAAAACATGTTTTTTCTCTTATCATTTTTTTTGCTTTTGCGGATTGTGCATTGTAAAGTTCTGCTTTATAATACTGATGTTATTTCATGTTCTTTTTTTTAATTGCTGTGGCATCTTTGCTATTTTCATAAATTTTACTTGTTAATAAACAGTCATAAATTTTCCTGTGATCAGTTGGCTCTTGCAATGAGCAAATACTGGTGAACTCCATAAGGGTAACAACCAGAAATTGTTTTCATATTAATGACACAGGAACCATTGTTTTTACTTGCTGACCGAATTAGGTCTACAATATCTTTTAAATAGGTGTCACAGATTGTTTTTTTGTTTCCTCCTTGAAATTGGTAGATTCTAAAGATGTGTTGAAATTATTGTGTTTCAGCAAGTAGCTGGTGACCTTTTGCCTTTTTTTTTTACACTTTTGGTTTAAGTAGGGTGTGAGAAGCCTGCTTGGGAATGTCCTAGCATGGCCAGGAAATTCCCTGCACAGTCTTTTCCCGGAGCGTTGGGGTTATGAAAGGTCTCTGTTGGATTCCTTTCATGTTTAATTTGTTGAATCTGTTGTCATTTATGGAGTAAATTCCTCTCCTAAATTTACTGTGGCGTTTCTGACTATCTGGGAGGAGACTGAGTAGTGGAACATGTTACCTTTACACGTAAACAAGAACGATCTGTCACGCTACTACACTTTAAAACACAGTTTATATGTAATTCATGTCACACAGTCTCATACGGAACCTACATCCGCTTTCTGTTATATACTGTATATGATAAGATACTGTCATCCCCCTTCCCTTCTGTGTGAGAGGATGAATGATCAAATGTGTTTGTAGTTGCATGCTTGAGGGTAGCAGACAAGGCTGTCTGCTAGAGAACAGTAGGACCAACGTCGGAACAGGTAGCTACGCTTTCTTAAAGCAGAGAGGTTTCTATCCTTAGTATGGTTCTGTCCGTCCGTTGTCATGTTGGTATAGGAAGCTGCCCCTCTGGCCACTTCCATTTGTCTTTGTGAGCCACCCTCAGGAAGCACGCTCGGCAGTAGGCAGTTGCTGTGGGACCGTGGCGAGCATCTGAAGTGGTAAGATCTCCGGCTAAGCGCGTGTCTGCTAAGTCCGTAGGACAATGGATTTCTTAAGTTCAGCCTAACTGAAAACTTAATACCTTGATTTCAGATTTAGCTCTAAAATATCTAATGCTATCTTAAATTGCAGCGGAGTGTAATTCTCGTGTGAAGTTCAGATTATTTTGCGGTAGTTGCTTTGTCATTACTTTGTGAGTAAAGTGGAACCACGTGTTGATCAGTAACTCTAAGTAAGTTCATCAATCTTAAATGTGAATGCTTGTGTGATTATAACGTCTCGTCTTGACAATATTTTACAATATAGCAACTTTTCTTTATGCTTTTCTTTATGTTCAACCCACATGGAGTGTACTTTGCGAGACCAGTACCACGTGCTTATATAACTGTTTGACCCATCAGGTTAATAGTAAGACGTTAGTAACCAGTTCAAGGTTTTTCTTTTGTCAATTGCTTTTCGATCGAATTTATTTTAATTATCAAAATTAGTGTGGAGTTATACGCTTTCTGTAAACCAAGTTGACCACGTGGAGCATGTGGTGTAATCATCAAAGTAGCCTTCAGCTATTCTTTTTGGGAAGGTTTCACAAAGAGTTAATATGAATTTAGTATACCAGTGTGTGGTAATTACATGACGGACAGGATTGTGTTACGAACGTAATTTCTTTGGGTGAAAACTGAATCTGTTGGTTGTGGTTAATTTCTTCTTGCTTATGTTTCAACGTTCTTTGGGTGTTGTTTTGTGAATGAAGGGTTGTATGCAGTCTCCCAATCTTGGCTCCATATTTGATGTGTTCCGTAAGATTAAAATCTCACATTTTTACAATCCTTAAACAAGGCACCAGCTCAGTTATAACTCACGTATAATATGCTGAAATTTCAATGAACAATCTTAAAATAAATTTCCAAATATAAACTGATTTCTTTCTTTTTCTTTAAATTCTCCTTTTTATATATAGATGTATTACCGGTTGTTGTATGACTGTAAAAGATTATAATCAATGTTAGTCTGATTGGTAATGTGGTAAACCTAGACTAGTTACCTGGTGAAACAGTTGCGCAGTAATGCACGGTTAACTTCTCCCCAGACAGCTCACAGCTTTTAACCCGGTTTTATTGTCAGTCAGTACTGCTTTCATCATAGCGAAATTCTTGTAGCAATATTACAACAGTAGCAACTTTACAGAATCTAACTGCGATTTCAGTCACAGTTAGCAGTCGCAAGTAGTATTTTACATTCAAAGACGTGAGCCATCTATTGGTCGAATTTAGCACTGCTTTCTGCGATTTCCGTGACAAGTCGCAACTAGCAACTAAAAAGCGCAGTTAGCACTGCCATCTGTTGAGCAAAGTTCATACTACGCTATTCGCTACCGAGTCAAACTGCGATTTCTGTGACAAATCGCAGCTAAGAGTCGCAAGTAGCAACTAAAAAGCGCAGTTAACATACTTTTCCTAGTGTCATCTGTTGACCGACGTACGTACTTCGTTATGAGAGCCTTGTGCCTCAGGAGATCGATGTGCTGTGTGTGCATATGAAGGGCTTATTTCAATAGTGGTACAAGTCCATTTTTGTTAATTTTGAGATATAGAGTCGTAAAGTTAAATGAGTGCTGAAAAATCTGCAGTTGAGATACCAGAAATATTCAAGCATATGGCTTCTTGCTAGAGATAAACCTTTATTTATGTTTGTTTGGATCACTAATTTCAGAAGCATTATAGACAGAAAAGTGTAGGTAATGGACTTGTACCACTAATGAAATAAGCCCTTCATATTATATGACGACATGCACATTCAGCATCAGTTATGGTTGGTCAAATACTGCTGTGACTCTGAATGTATTATATTAATAAGAAGCAACATTGCCTTTTTCTCCTGAAAATGTCAAGTAACGTAACAAATGTGTTTGGTTAATACACCACATGCCTACAGGACTTTGCAATGTTAACACAGCAGAGCTCAGACATCTGTATAAGTGTAGAGAAATGAAAACAGTCATATGAATGCCTCACTTTTGTTCCGACACAGTTCAAGACTCGGGAGAAAAGTTTTACACCTGGTGTTCTACATGGCAACTTCACACACAAGAACTTTTTGCCGACACTACTACCACCTACATAAGTAAGCTTTTCCTGTGTCACTTTCAAGTAATGCACTTAAGCTATTCCTGATTTAACTGGAAGATCTGTACTTCCCACTTTCATATCAACAGCCTCAAAATGCATGTTGTAGACTTCGGGATATGTTACAGGTCAGTGTCACACCAAGATTGTGGAGAAAGGGGGGGGGGCAAGATTGTGGAGAAAGGGGGGGGGGCGGCACGTCGGTATCCAACAAGTGTTTACCAATAAATAAGTGGCGGAAAATTACGGGTATAGGACGGCTTAACATGTGGAAAATGAGATTTTTATTATTCGCTCAATGAATTTAACGTTTATTATTCCTTTAAAATCGCACAACAACTTCAATAAAACACTTTAATCAGTCACACACTTATTTCATAATTATTTCACTTTTAAACTTCAAATTCTCTAAGAGCTGTCTTGAATCTTCACGAGTCTCTCTCAACAGCCTTCATGTGGATAGATATGTACAGCAACCACTAATCAGTCAGAATTGCGTCTGCAAAAACACAAGGATTATTAAACAATTTTTGCTGTCACTAATTACTAGCAATATAATTGACAGAGTAGATTGCTAATATTTGCTATATCACATTTGCTAATATTTGCTATATCACATTCGCAAGAACGATCTCACTGAAGTAATTTAGTCCATCAAAACGCTTAGAAACTAACCTCTCGTCTGACGAAAACGGTCTAAAGACTGGCAATTTCTTCAGATCTGTTGACAATGATATCTTGAATTATCACTTTACTGAAATGTAGTTCAGGTACCTATGAACATAACAATATGTTAGAATTCATTTTCTAAACACGAACTATTACGGTACTGTGCGGCTACTTACATATTAATTACACTATTAATATTTTCACTGTTGTTTCTTTAATACAAAATTAAGCCCAACAGAAGAATAAACGTAAAACATACTTACCAATGACAGGTTTGTTGAGATGCAATTTTCTGTGTGGACAGATGTAACTTTTTCATACGGTGGTACGTCGCAGAAGTAGCAGGAGTCACAGAAATCGTAGAAGTCGCAGAAATCGCGGAAGTAGCACAAATAGCAGTGGCGGAGGGATACGCGACATAGGTTCCTTAACTGCGACTCCTAACTGCGACAAATCACAGTTAAGAATTGCGCTCTGATTACCTTAATCACTCCTGATGCAACACGCCACGCTACGCAATCATAGTCTTCAAACATATAATGACCCTTTACGATATAGGTAGAGACCGAATTTAGGTTGTCCCCTTGTATATCGCTATCTTGTTCACACAGTACATGTGAGCGCATTCTTACCAATTGATACTTTTAGCTGGCTTGACCTCACTACACGTTTTTCCATACGATAGACATTCTGTTTTTCTCTGTTCCAGCTAGTGCTGCTATCAGGAAGCCATCTTTTCTTTTGAAATCTATAAGTTTTCGTTGCACTCGCTTACAATCGCAACGTAATACGTCTTTGCGCGCTCAGATGGCTCTGCTGCTTCGCATATCTGCAGTGGCGTAGCTCGCTCTAAGCATTTGGCGTTGCTTGTCATCGCACAACAGGTCTCAAGGTGCGTTTACAAGGGCCATATTTTACGGAAATGTGCAGCCGCAATAGCGCTGTCATCAATGTTGCTGCAATAAACGCTATTACTGCGGGATGACTGGGCAATATTTCAGATCGAACAGGCTACAGCAAGTAGTTTCTGACGTCTTGCTGAAGCGTTGCTGGTTTTGTCCACAGGGGGAGGAGACTGTTTAAGGGGACCACACCCTGCCTATTTAACCCATGTTAATTTAGGCAAGTATTTGACCAATTTCTGAAAAAATTATTTGATGCAGGACTTTAATATTTTTACTGTTTGTTACATGATGCTAATAGTCAACTGTACTAAAATCTACTGTATCCATTTTATAGTTTTTAAGAAATACTATTTTAAATTTATTAACAAAAATATTAATTTTTTGTGCAGAAAATATTTTTTTTGTGATCTTCCTAATGGGGAATGTTAATGAATGTAGTACCAGAGGTGGCTTTTTATGTTATGCAAGGACTGAAAATTTCATTCATTTATCTATGATAGTTTCTGATATAATGGGGCATATGTACTGAAAATTTTAGTTTGCGGGAAATTGACTTTAAAGAAAAAACTTTTGAAATTTGTTACTTACAGTTAATTAAAACTGTCTTGCTGCATATGATGGCCCTTGTTTGGCCTCTAGCAGGTCTTCCAGCTTTTTTTCACCTTCCTGGATGTCTGTCTTGCTTTCTTGGCCATATTACATGCAGACCTATCTGCATTACCTATCCTCATTTTATCGCAATGTTGCAGCCCAGTGATCATATTTTCACCAGCATTAATTCCCAGCTTTTTCAGTACCCAACACTTTCCAATATTATCACAGTTGAATGTAATAACAGCATCATGAACTCCTAGTTTCACTGTATGCATGCCTACAAATACAGTTTTAGGAAGGCTGTTCCAAATCATGCTGTTGAAACATTCATTTGGGTTGTGTGTCTGCCCATGCAGACATTTCATTACGTCAGGATGAGCCAAGTCTCTGAAAATAGGTTTAATTGCTGTAATAACAGCAGCAGGAAGAGAATGGTGGTGCAGTCAGTTTTTCAAATTTATTTGGTGGTTGATGTAAGTTCATCACTGAACAAAATGTTCTCCCTGCAGCCATGCTCTTGCCAATAGATTGTATGTTGTTTTTTTTTGTGGTTTTTGGGCGCAAAACGTCTATGGTCATTAGCGCCCAGACCGTGATGTAGGAAACAGGAAAAAAACCAAATTTAAAACCAGCAGCAATGGGAAGAAAGTCATAAAATTTGAGAAACTGAAGGCAGAAGGAATGCTTAAAAATCCACTATAGAAAGGGGTTGGTTGTCCCCAAAAAAGCTTCAAATGACTGACGTCATTTCACTGTCACGAATAAACTGGAGAACGCAGTCGGCTGAGCGCGTGTCATCTGCTAAAATCGACGATAGATCAGGCGATAGCTGTAGACGGGAGCGTAACGGATTAAAATAGGGGCACTCAATTAAAAGGTGTCTCACCGTCCACATCTGAGAGCAGTGGGGACAGAGTGGGGGAGGATCACTGCTTAAAAGATGTCGATGGCTAAAAAGACAGCGCCCTATCCGGAGTCTAGCTAAAATTACCTCCTCCCGACGACGCGTTCGGGAGGAAGAGGTCCAAGCGCAAGGAAGGGCTTTCACTTCCCGCAATTTATTATGGGGAAGTGTTGACCAATGCGCATGCCATAAATCAGCAACTTGGCGACATAAACCGCTCCGTAGATCGGTAATGGGAAGCGACTGAATAGCTGGGCGAGGAAGAGAGACTGCAGCCTTGGCCGCTATATCGGCCGCCTCATTCCCACAGATACCAACGTGTCCCGGGAGCCAGAGGAACGCCACCGAGACGCCCCCCAGGTGGAGCAAGCGCAGACAGTCCTGAATCCGGTGGACCAGAGGGTGCACATGATAAAGAGCTTGGAGACTGAGGAGAGAGCTGAGAGAATCTGAGCAGATTACGTACTGTATCCGCTGATGGCGGCGGATGTAGTGGACAGCCTGGAGAACAGCGTAAAGCTCCGCAGTATAAACCGAACACTGGTCGGGAAGCCGAAAGTGATTGGGGGTGTCGCCAACAATATAGGCACTCCCTACACCTAACGATGTTTTCGAGCCGTCGGTGTAAATAAATGTGGCGTCCGTCATTTGTGAACATAGAGCAGCAAATGCCCGACGGTAAACAAGTGTAGGGGTACCATCCTTGGGAAATTGACATAGGTCTCGGAGCAAGTCGATCCGGGGACGGAGCCAAGCCGGTGCTGTACGCCAAGTTGTCAAGAAGGTTTTAGGAAAGCGTAAGGAAAGAGAATGGAGCAGTTGATGGAAGCGGACTCCCGGGGGTAGTAGAGAGGAGGAGCGGCCTGCATACCCCAAAGGAGGCGTCGAAAAAAAGGTCATGGGCTGGATTAGCAGGCATGGAAGACAGATGGCTAGCATAACTACTCAGAAGGACTGCCCGCCGATTGGACAGCGGAGGTTCAGCAGTCTCAGCATAAAGGCTTTCCACAGGGCTGGTGTAAAAAGCTCCAGACACTAAACGTAATCCACGGTGGTGGATAGAGTCGAGACGCCGAAGAATAGATGGCCGAGCAGAGGAGTAGGCTATGCTTCCATAATCCAATTTCGAGCGCACTAAGGCGTGATAGAGGCGGAGAAGGACCACTCGGTCCGCTCCCCAGGAGGTACCATTCAGGACACGGAGGGTGTTAAGGGAACGCAGACAGCGAGCCAAAAGATAGGAAACGTGGGAGGACCAGCACAGTTTTCTGTCAAACATAAGACCCAAGAATTTAGCGACGTCGGAAAACGGAAGGTTGACAGGACCTAGATGTAAGGAGGGCAGAAGAAACTCCTTACGTCGCCAAAAATTAACGCAAACGGTCTTACTGGGTGAGAAACGGAAGCCGGTTTCAATGCTCCACGAGTGGAGGCGATCGAGACATCCTTGAAGACGTCTTTCAAGAAGGCTGGTCCGTTGAGAGCTGTAGTAGATCGCAAAATCGTCCACAAAGAGGGAGCCCGAGACGTCAGGAAGGAGACAATCCATAATTGGATTAATGGCGATGGCAAACAGTACAACACTCAGCACGGAGCCCTGGGGTACCCCGTTTTCTTGGGAGAAAGTACGGTAGAGAGTAGAGTTCACCCGCACCCTAAATGTGAGCTCTGCCATAAATTCGCGAAGAAAAAGGGGCAGCCGGCCCCGAAAGCCCCAAGAGAACAGTGTGCGGAGGATGCCTGTCCTCCAACAGGTATCATATGCTCTCTCCAGATCCAAAAATATTGCTACCGTTTGGCGTTTCCGGAGAAAATTGTTCATGATATAAGTGGAGAGAGCAACAAGATGGTCAACTGCAGAACGATGCTTTCGGAGTCCGCATTGGGCTGGTGTTAAAAGACTGCGGGATTCCAGCCACCAAGCTAAACGGTAATTCACCATATGCTCCAAAACCTTACAGACACTACTCGTGAGAGAAATGGGGTGATAACTAGAGGGGAGATGTTTGTCCTTTCCAGGTTTCGGAATGGGAACGACAATAGCTTCCCGCCATCGCCTGGGAAAGGTACTGTCGGTCCAAATTCGATTATAAAGGCGAAGGAGGCAACGCAGACTATGGGTTGATAAATGCAGCAACATTTGGACATGGATACCATCCGGTCCTGGGGCGGAGGAGCGAGAAGAAGAGAGGGCATGTTGGAGTTCCCACATGGAGAAAACAGTATTGTAGCTTTCGTGATTTTGAGAGGACAAAAGCAAGATGTCGCACTTCCGCTGCATGTTTCTTCGGGAGAAACGCTGGCGGGTAATTGGAAGAGCTCGAAATCTCAGCAAAGTGCTGACCCAGTGAGCTAGAAATTGCGATGGGGTCCACTAAGGTATCATGCGCGACAGTGAGCCCAGAAACCGGGGAGAAACTAGGCGCGCCTGAGAACCGTAGAAGCCGACTCCAAATTTCCGAGGAGGGAGTGAAGGTGTTAAATGAGTTAATTAAGAATTTCCAGCTTGCCTTCTTGCTATCGCGGATGACGCAACGGCATCGCGCACAGAGCTGCTTATATCGGATACAGTTCGCCAAAGTTGGATGGTGACGGAAAATGCGAAGAGCACGTCGCCGCTCACGTATTGCGTCACGGCATGCCTCGTTCCACCAAGGAACTGGGGGGCGCCGGGGCAATTCGGAGGTGCGTGGTATTGAACGTTCCGCAGCTGTGAGAATAACGTTGGTAACATGTGTGACCTCATCGTCGACGCTGGGAAAGCGACGGTCATCGAATGTCGCTAGAGACGAAAAAAGTGTCCAATCGGCTTGGGCAAACTTCCAGCGTCGCGAGCGCATATATGGCAGTTGAGGCTGCAGTCTAAGAACACATGGAAAGTGGTCACTCGAGTGTGTATCAAGGGCGAACCATTCAAAGCGCCGAGCTAGCTGAACAGTACCGACCGCAAGGTCCAAATGAGATAAATTTGTCGTGGAGGCAGACAAAAATGTGGGGACCCCAGTGTTGAGGCAGACTAGATCCGCTTGGTAGAAGACGTCTAGCAATAGGGAGCCACGTGGACAAGGATGTGGAGATCCCCAAAGCGGGTGGTGGGCATTGAAGTCCCCAACCAGCAAATAGGGGGGTGGAAGCTGATCAAGAAGATGGAGATAAGCTCGTGCCATTGGTGTGGACGATGGAATGTATACTGTACAAAGAGAGAACGTGTATCCAGAAAGGGAAAGACGGACAGCGACAGCTTGGAAGGAACTGTTTAAGGGGATTGGGTGATAATGGAGAGTATCATGGAGCAGAATCATGAGTCCTCCATGGGCTGGAGTGCCTTCAACAGAGGGGAGGTCATATCGGACGGACTGAAAATGAGGGAGAACAAAGCGGTCATGGGGACGCAGCTTTGTTTCCTGAAGATAGAAGATGACCGGCGAGTGGGATCGTAAGAGGATCGACAATTCATCCCGATTGGCTCGAATGCCGCGGATATTCCAGTGGATAATGGACATAGGGTGAACAGAAAATGGAGGAACGTGACAAAGGGTGCTGTCAACTCAACGACTGCTCAGTGCTTGCGACCGACAGCATGGAATGGCATTCAGTCGAAGGCAGAAGATCCTGATCCATAGGTTGGTCAGGAGCAGCTCCTGCCACCAGCGATCGACCGGTTGACCGGCCACCAGCAGTGCGCCTCGGCGACACAGAAGACGGCCGAGGGCGATTTCCGCCAGGTGGTGCTGTAGATTGGACACGCCTTGGCAGCGAAGGAGAGGAACTGTGTTTCTTCGTAGCCTTCTTGGAAGTATGATGTTTAGATGAAGGAGGAACCGATGGTTGTGAAGTTGCGGTACGTAAAAACTCTTCACGAGAATGCTCTTTTTTCGAAGACTTGGCGTCAGACTTTTGGGCTCGAGATTTAGCAGAACCCGACGAAGGGTGAGCCATTGAGTGGGCAGGCGAAAGTGGTGAGGTTGAACGGGCGATCTTTGCGCTGGCTGATCTGACGACCGTGGTACTAAAGGTGAGGTCGCAAGTCTGCGTGGCCGCCTCCTTTGTTGGCCGAGGAGAAGCAAGGACAGTGCTGTATTTTCCTTTCTAAGGCATGGTGGGCTGTCGACTGGCGAATAATTTTCGAGCAGCAAAGTTCGACACCTTTTCCTTCACTCTTATTTCCTGGATGAGCTTTTCGTCCTTATAAACGGGGCAATCTCGAGAGGAAGCAGCGTGGTCACCCATACAGTTTATGCAGCGAGGGGATGGAGATGGACAATCACCCTCATGGGCTTCCTTGCCACACGTAACACATTTGGCCGGATTGGAACAGGACTGGCTGGTGTGATTGAACCGCTGGCATCGATAGCAACGCGTAGGGTTTGGGACATAAGGGCGAACGGAAATTATCTCATAGCCTGCTTTGATTTTTGATGGGAGTTGAACTTTGTCAAATGTCAAGAAGACAGTGATGTTCGAGTCAACCCTTTTCATAACCCGATGAACAGCCGTGATGCCCTGGTCATACAGGTAGTGCTGAATTTCTTCGTCAGACAATCCATCGAGGGAGCGTGTATAAACGACTCCACGCGATGAATTTAAGGTACGGTGCGGTTCCACCCGGACAGGGAAGGTGTGGAGCAGAGAAGTACGCAGCAATTTTTGAGCCTGGAGGGCACTGTGTGTTTCTAACAACAGGGTGCCATTCCATAATCTGGAACAAGACTTTACAGGACCCGCAATTGCGTCGACACCTTTCTGAATAATGAAAGGGTTGACCGTGGAAAAGTCGTGACCTTCGTCAGACCGAGAAACAACAAGGAACTGTGGCAACGATGGAAGAACCGTCTGTGGCTGAGACTTAGTGAACTTACGTTTGTGAGCAGACATAGTGGAAGGTGAGGAAACCATTGCGGAAGAATCCCCCATGATTACCAGCGTCTCCGATGGCGCGCTCCTCCCTTCTGGGGGCCCTCACCGAGGGCACACCCGCCTTAGGTGATTGTTCACACCTCAGGTCACACCTCCCGACAAACGGACAGAGGGACCAATCGGCACTTTCGGAAGGTATCAGCTCGGGTAATCACCCCTCCCTGGGCCTGGCCGTTACCAGGGGGTACGTACGTGTCCTACCTGTCTACCCGGGGCGGGGAATTACGCGTTACCCCGTCACCGGCTACGCATGGAAATGCGTGGGTCGGCCTTCAGACACGCACAGGGAGGAAAAAGGAGAAAGGGAAAGGAAAGAAGAGGGGGTCTCAAACGCCGCAGCGGAGAAAGGGGCAAGGAGAAGAGGGAAGGAAAGGAGAAGGACAGAGGAAGGACGAGGACTTGTAAGTGTAGAAAGCAAGGAATTTGGAACAGTTTCGAGCGTCCGTCTCCGGACGTAGGCACAAACCATACTCCCAGAGGGGGAGAAAGGGAAGGAAAGAGCCAGAGGCGAGGGGGGGGGCCAAGATGGGGGACGTGGAGGGATGCGGAAAGGGAAGGGAAGGTATGCAGCCCGGAAAGGAAGGAGGGCCACATTAGCTCGGGGTCCCGTGCTCGCTACGCACGTGTCCACAAAAGTGTTGTGGACCCCCTGGGGGGTAGATTGTATGTGGCACATAAACACACTTGGTAGGAAAATGCCCTTTAAATGCTCCAAAAAATTTCAGCAAAATCCTTTTCAGAGTACTCAAATAAAATCTTAATCTATCGAAATACGATGAAAATCGAAAATAAATTTTTTTTTCGAAATGAACCACTGTGTGGTCCCCTTAACTTGTTTGTGCCATGTCTTCCTCAGTCCTTGTCTTTAAATGGTTCCCAATTTTGAGTACTGCGGAATAATACAGACCGTCTGAGAATGGTTCTGATGGTTTGTGAGCAGGATATTGGAGACTGCAGAGCATTAAAAATATTGACGCTTGATTCAAGGCACTATTTGCCTTATTGTTGAGCCATTTTCCCCACAGATAGTTTGACCATCTTGTTGTTGCTGAATTTTTATCCCCGTAATGCCTCCTTGAGAGGACCAAATAAATGAAAATCCGAGGAAGCTAAATCTGGACAGTAGGGAGAAAGACATAGTGTAGCGTGACCAGACGTTGTCCCATCAAAATACAGGATGTCCCACTTAAACCTCCCTGATTCCAAGGACCCAGGAGAGAAAAGCACAGTAGATACAATGAAAAATGCACCACATTGTAGAGCATCTCAAAGAATTTATATTGCCACGTCACAAGTGCCAAGTGCAGCATGGTCGTATGAAGTGAAAATGGCGACTCCACAGTGGCATGTGCAAGCAGTAGCGTGGATTGCAGAAACAAAATCGCCGATTATTAGATCATCGTTTAATGTATGAACGTGATACACCTGATTTGAAAACAAGGAATAGTATAGGAAATTTCTAACAGGAAGTGTTCTGAAACATTCTGGCAGTGCACGTTATGGAGTTTCAGAAGAGAGAGTGGTGTACATCAGACGAACGTTTCTCAGAAGCCCACGTAAGTCAATTCGTCAAGCATGAAGGCAACTTGATGTACCACAATCAACGTTGCATCGTGTAGTTCACCAGCGTCTTCGTCTGTGTGCTTACAGAGTGCAAATTCTGCGACATCTGACTACGAACGACAAACCACGCCGACAACAATTTGCTGCAGCGTATTGGTATGGATATCAGCTTCCTGGAACGATGTTTATTCTCAGGTGAGACAACCTTTCATTTATCAGGACGGGTTAATAGGGATAATGTTCGGATTTGGGGTTCGCAAAATCCGCACGTTGTCATTGAACATGTTCGTGATAGCCCTAAACTAAACGTCTGGTGCTGCCTAATGCATGGCAGGATTGTTGGACCGTTCTTCTTAGCGGAACGAACAGTGAATGGGTCAGTGTATCTGGACATGTTGGAGCAGTTGTGTACCCTCAGGTACAAGACTTGCAACCCAACATCGTATTTCAAGATGGAGCTCCGCCGCATTGGTCAACTGCTGTTCCCAAGTTCCTGGATAGGAAATTTCCCAGTCGTTGGATCAGATCCATTGCCTAGCCACCACGTTCACCCAACGTCACGCCGCATGATTTCTTCGTGTGGTAATTTGTGAAGGACTGCGTGCATGCGACGAAAGTGGTCGATATTCCTACGTTGCGACATTCACTAATGCGATTGCAAAAATAACAGAGGAAATTTTACAAAGAACTTGGCAAGAAATTGAATGTAGACTCGATATTCTTCGTGCTGCAAATGGTTAACATGTAGAGGTGTATTGATGTTAAATTCTTTGAGATGCTCTACAATGTAGTTCACTTTTTATTGTCATATCTATTGTGGCTTTTTCTTCCTGGGTCTTTGAAATCAGAGTGGTTTTAGTGGGAATCCCGGCGTATGCGGTATGTATGTCCCGTCCCATCTTTCAATAACCACCCGTTTGTTTTGAACTGGTTTGTTTCTAACAAGGGAACCTTGTGATGTTACAAAATCAAAGTGATGTTGTTATTCAATGGAAAGTTGGAAATTGAGATTTAGCTTACTGTTTTATCAATCACAATTGGCGTAAGAATCATGGATTGACGATTGTCATAAAATATTGCATTATGAGATGTGATTAGTTTTCACTTGCAGTTTCGCGTGGCTTGAGGCAGTCACAACTAGCGTGCTATTGATTAAGAAATCGCATTATCGTCTTTCTAATTACTTCATGATCGTAGATACGATCATACCCGGTTGTGAAGTCATTGTTATGACAAAACTATTTCCTAAGGGACCAGAAAGTTCTTAAGGGCGCAAAAACAACTGTAACATCACACAAAAGGGAAATTCGATATTAAAGCTGATGTAAGAAGACGATAAAACAGTTTTCTTTTTATCAATGTAACACTCACATTGGACTGCTGATCTTGGTGTCTGTAATATTAGCAAAATGCATAATTAAAATGAAAATAATACTGAGGAGATGATAGGAATGAGCACTGCTAAATGATTCAGTATTCCCAGAACAAATATTTATTATAAACTAAAACATATATCGTACCTTAAGCTTAGTACTACAATGACGGTAGATTTTTATGTCCGTATCATGTCCACTGAGCGCTCTTTTACATGGCCATTGTCTTCTTTGAGTCGCTCGTGCGTCGTCACGGTAAGTTATAACAGTTCTTTACACTTCACTCAAACTTAGACATAACACGTTTTTATACATTTAGTAGAAAATTAGATCAGACTGCCACAGATCTGCGTCCGTCTTACTTGAGAAAAACAGTACAAGTCTCTTTTTAGCGCTCAAGGCTTCATTTGTTCTCCAACGAACAAAATAGTGAAGGATCGCATATCTATCCTTATTTTTCTGTTTGCCGCCCAAAGACGACGAATTACATTATTTAGATAATTCCACAGTCGCCATGCGACTCCTCATTATACATTAATCATTATTTACAAACAAGTATTTGCCTTCTGGCTGGAAGTATTAACTACTCGTATTTGCTGTTTTAATGAAGTCAAAAATAGCGAATATCACAACCTCCCCATCGCACCCCCCTCAGATTTAGTTACAAGTTGGCACAGTGGATAGGCCCTAAAAAACTGAACACCGATCAATCGAGAAAACAGGAAGAAGTAGTGCAGAACTATGAAAAAATAAGCAAAATATACAAACTGAGTAGTCCATGTGCAAGATAGGCAACATCAAGGAGATTTTGAGCTTAGGAGCGCAGTGGTCCCGTGGTTAGCGTGAGCAGCTGTGGAATGAGAGGTCCTTAGTTAAAGTCTTCCCACGACTGAAAAGTTTAATATTTTATTTTCAGACAATTATTATCTGTCCGCCCATCTGTCCAATGTGATCAGTTTTTTGGGAGTGTTTATCACATCCACAAGAAAACCTAAATCAGGCAAGGTAGAAGAAGCTTCTTACCCATTCGCCAAGTATACAAGATAGGTGTGTCGACAACATATTCCTGTCATGTGACGCACATGCCGTCACCAGTGTGGTATAGTATGTATCAGACGTGTTTCCCTGTGGAGGAATCGGTTGACCTATGACCTTGCGATCAAATGTTTTCGGTTCCCATTGGAGAGGCACGTCCTTTCGTCTACTAATGGCACGGTTTTGCAGTGCAGCCGCAAAACACAGACACTAAACTTACTACAGTGAACAGAGACGTCAATGAACGAACGGACAGATCATGACTTTGCAAAAATAAAGAAATTAAACCTTCCACTCAAGGGGAAGACTAGAACCAAGGACCTCTCGTTCCGCAGCTGTCCACACTAACGACGGGACCACGGCGCTCCTGAGGATATATTGTCCTTGATGTTGCCTATCTTGTGCATACACTACTCAGTTTGTATACTTTGCTTATTTTTTTCATAGTTCCAGATAGCTTCTTCCTGTTTTCTCGATTGATCTGTGTTCAATTTTTCAAGGCCTATCTACTGTGCCAACTTGTAACTAAATCTGAGGGGGGTGCGGTGGGGAGGCTCCCTTGTAAGTAGCGTGTAACATAAGCAAATGTAGAAGAAAATACACTCTTTGATTAACTAAATTGGTTGAAGTACGATTTTATACGTTCTTCACCTATTAGTACGATATCTTTATGCATTCAGCGATCTTACGAATTTGTTACTGTGAAGTCTTGCCCCACTAATGCGCCGAAATATCGTGACAGGACGTTACTAATATCCAGCAGTTACTAATATCCAGCAGTTCTCCCGTATATTTATGGAACAATCAGCACGCTGGGAAAAGCTCTAAACCCACAGCATCCATATTAGTGGTGGGCAGGAAATCGCGTATCTGTTAGAAATCACAGTGACTGAGAAGTCACAGATATCACAGTAGCAACTTTACAGAATCTAACTGCGATTTCAGTCACAGTTAGCAGTCGCAAATAGTATTTCACATTCAAAGACGTGAGCCATCTATTGGTCGAATTTAGCACTGCTTTCTGCGATTTCAGTGACAAGTCGCAACTAAGAGTCGCAAGTAGCAACTAAAAAGCGCGGTTAACAGTGGCATCTGTTGGCCGAAGTTCGTACTACGCCCATCTCTGCGGTACGTTATGGAGTCTAACTGCGATTTCCGTGACAAGTCGCAACTAAGAGTCGCAAGTAGCAACTAAAAAGCGCAGTTAACATACTTTTCCTAGTGTCATCTGTTGACCGACGTACGTACTTCGTTATGAGAGCCTTGTGCCTCACGAGATCGATGTGCTGTGTGTGCATATGAAGGGCTTTTTTCAGTAGTGGTACAAGTCCATTTTTGTTAATTTTGAGATATAGAGTCGTAAAGTTAAATGAGCGCTGAAAAATCTGCAGTTGAGATACCAGAAATATTCAAGCATATGGCTTCTTGCTAGAGATGAACCTTTATTTATGTTTGTTTGGATCACTAATTTCAGAAGCATTATAGACAGAAAAGTGTAGGTAATGGACTTGTACCACTATTGAAATAAGCCCTTCATATTATATGACGACATGCACATTCAGCATCAGTTATGGTTGGTCAAATACTGCTGTGACTCTGAATGTATTATATTAATAAGAAGCAACATTGCCTTTTTCTCCTGAAAATATCAAGTAACGTGACAAATGTGTTTGATTCTGCTTCCAATATGACAGTTTTGGTTAGTACTCCACATGCCTACAGGACTTTGCAATATTAACACAGCAGAACTCAGACATCTGTATAAGTGTAGAGAAATGAAAACAGTCATATGAACGCCTCACTTTTGTTCCGACACAGTTCAAGACTCGGGAGAAAAGTTTTACACCTGGTGTTCTACATGGCAACTTCACACACAAGAACTTTTTGCCGACACTACTACCACCTACATAAGTAAGCTTTTCCTGTGTCACTTTCAAGTAATGCACTTAAGCTATTCCTGATTTAACTGGAAGATCTGTACTTCCCCACTTTCATATCAACAGCCTCAAAATGCATATTGTAGACTTCGGGATATGTTACAAGTCAGTGTCACACCAAGATTGTGGAGAAAAGGGGGGGCGGCACGTCTGTATCCGACAAGTGTTTACCAATAAATAAGTGGCGGAAAATTACGGGTATAGGACGGCTTAACATGTGGAAAATGAGATTTTTTATTATTCACTCAATGTATTTAACATTTATTTTTTCTTTAAAATCGCTCAACAACTTCAATAAAACACTTTAACCAGTCGCACACTTATTTCATAATTATTTCACTTTTAAACTGCAAATCCTCTAAGAGCTGTCTTGAATCTTCACGAGTCTCTCTCAACAGCCTTGATGTGGATAGATATGTACAGCAACCAGTAATCAGTCAGAACTGCGTCTGCAAAAACACAAGGATTATTAAACAATTTTTGCTGTCACTAATTACTAGCAATATAATTGACAGAGTAGATTGCTAATATTTGCTATATCACATTTGCTAATATTTGCTATATCACATTCGCAAGAACGATCTCACTGAAGTAATTAAGTCCATCAAAACGCTTAGAAACTAACCTCTCATCTGACGAAAACGGTCTAAAGACTGGCGATTTCTTCAGATCTGTTGACAATGATACTTTGAATTATCTCTTTACTGAGTGACTGAAATGTAGTTCAGGTACCTATGAAGATAACAATATGTTAGAATTCATTTTCTAAACACGAACTATTACGGTACTGTGCGGCTACTTACATATTAATTACACTATTAATATTTTCACAGTTGTTTCTTTAATACAAAATTAAAGCCAACGGAAGAATAAACGTAAAACATACTTACGAATGACCGGTTTGTTGAGATGCAATTTTCTGTGTGGACAGATGTAACTTTTTCATACGGCGGTACGTCGCAGAAATCGCAGGAGTCACAGAAATCGCAGAAGTAGCAGAAGTCGCAGAAATCGCAGAAGTAGCAGAAGTCGCAGAAATCGCAGAAGTAGCAGAAGTCGCAGAAGTAGCAGAAGTCGCAGAAATCGCGGAAGTAGCAGAAATAGCAGTGGTGGAGGGATACGCGACTTAGGTTCCTTAACTGCGACTCTTAACTGCGACAAATCACAGTTAAGAATAACAGATACTGAAAAGTAGCATTCACAGAAATCACTGATATCGGAAAATCGCAGTTTAGCCCATCACTAATCCATATCATTAAGACTAAAGACCACTCTGTGGCCCTTGTATTTACTTTGCTTTGGTTGTTAATAGTGAGGGGAGGGATTGGGATGGGGAAGGAGCAAGGTTATGTTGGAATACCCGCAGATTAACTGCAGGCAGGGAGGAGGAAAATCACGTACATTTCGCATACCTACGAGTTGTTCTTGTCTGCTTTATCTAACAAGCTTGTTCATACAATATGTGAGCGCAGTCTTACTAGCTAGTGCGTTTATCAGACTCTAGCTCACTACGCTTGATGCCATACAATAGACAGGTTTGTCTCTTTTTCTATTCCAACTACTAGTATTTTCACAAAGGCAGTTATTTTTTTATCTAAAAGCTTTTCTCAGGTCCCTGAATGACATACGTGCCCTCCACGCCCATAGTCGCAATGTAATACGCCTTCGCACGCACAGATGGCTCTGCTGCTTTCGCATATCTGCAGTGGCGTAGCTCGCTCCGTGCTTTCTGCGTTGCTAGCCAACGCTCACCCGGTCTCGAGGTGTGTTTGCATGGACGAAATTTTACAGCAACATGTGGCCGCAATGATGTTTCGTAAGTGTTGCTGCAATAAACGGCAATATTTCGGGGTGACTGGCAATATTGCTAATTGAACAAGTTATTGCAAGTAGTCCGACGTATGTTATCATGATTGTCCCCATAAAAATATATTTTGACAATTTGCTTTACTTTTTTAACTCACTGTCATTAGCATTAACTATTTTCATTTGCCTTTCCTCTAAAAGCAAGTCAACAATGGTAATGAGGCAGTTTTTATTCCAAACACGGACCGTTGTACTAAAGTGGTCTGAATATCGATAATCTGGAATTCCTGCAACACAGTGATTCTTATAGGCATTTCCGTCATGCGAAACATCTTTAACAAAACATTCTACATCACTACTACTACCGAGACTGTGGATTGTATAAACACTTTGTCCAATTTTCGAAACATACCGAACACGTCAAAAAATTCGTGATATTCTGTAGATCTTACTCTAATAATAGACTTATTAAGCGAAGTAGCTTATATCATAGTACCTGTAAGCTGTTTCTGATTATCCATTCCAGTCCAGAACATTAGTAAATAACCCCCTCCTCCGGAAATGTGAAATATAATTACAATATTGGTAAATTCAGTCTGCTGAAAAGAATGGATATAAAAATTTATAGCTGTTTGTATACTGCTGCAGTTGGATATGAACTTCTCGAGAGACGTATATAAAGCTCCGCTAGTTATAGATAAAATTCAGCTCCACATTAATGAAGGAAAACCAGTGTCCTTGATGCTGCGAACATCGGTGATAAACACGAGATTTACACCAATTTATCTGCGCAGCCCTCTACATCCAGAAACTAACAGAATTAGTCAGTGAAGGTAATAAGAACTAGAGCATTCTCGTCTTAAAAAAATGAGTTGTAATTCGAGAAGAATATAAACTTAGCTACGTTTACAGTTAAAGGGTATATTTTCGAGGACTTTATTGTAAAGTGAACTGTAGGTCCAAAAAACTGCATAAGCAGCTTTGGTACTTGGGCACATTCTGAAAATTTTTTTTACCTACACAAGATTAAAAACTTAAATAATTATCAATTTTCAATTATGTGTGGAATGAATTAAACAGTTTTTTGCCCTACAAGACGAATGTAAGCTTTCGCTGTATGCCTCCAGGAAGCACTATATCGGCACAAAGATACGCTGCCCACATACACAACTTATGATGTGCCAAGAAAGCATAATTTCGTTCACTAAATGTTGACCTGGTCAATTTTACGACTGCTGAAGAGTCATGAAAGGCAACAGTCATTGCAACGTTACAGAATACTCAATGGTGCTAACCCACCGTAATTTCATTCACAAAATTGCGCTCTGGTTAGTGTAATCGCTCCTAGGGCTGAGGCTACGCTTTTTGCAATATCGCAATACACTGAAGGAGTTGACGCAATTTCTGTTCTTTGAATTATTTATAGAGTGGGACGAGGAGCGTGAAGGAACAGAGGTATTCAGGAATCGCTGTTAAGTTGTAAGCAGGAATAATACAGGAAAAATTTACGTGTTTTCATGAACATACACTAGGCGATCTTGTTCACACAGTACGTGTGAACGCATTGTTACTAACTGATATCTTTTTCCAGAATGTAGCTCGCTACACGCTCTGCCATACAACAGACATTTTGTTTATGTCTCTGTTCCAGCTACTGCTGCTTCCTACATTCAGAAACGCATTTTTTAAATATATAATCTTTTTTTTATGGTGTATACGCCCTGGGACACCCGGCAATATCCTGGGAATTTTCTCATCCGGGAGAAAACTAGGAAAACAATGGGATTTTTATAACTTTGACTGGTAACAACTGATACTCTTTAAAAGAATATTACTGTTTTCAGCTACTGGAGAATAATACTGCAGCAATGAAACAGAAACAAGAGGTAAAACGTAAATAAATAAAACTCACGTTGGAAAGGAAATGCGCCATTTACAACAACAAAATATACTACACATGCAAACGCCAGCCAACAACAAAATGTGTCAAAGGCTTTATAACGAAGACCATGTAATACTTCATAACAACAAACTACATCCGACGTGCGTGATGTTACACCTGTATTGTAAACAAGTGCATTAAAAGTTCTAACATCTTCAAATGATTTAGGAACACAAAAGTGAGTAATTTCAGTATAACTGAGAAATCTACATCCCTTGCATACATAACATACATGCATATTATCATTTTATCACCACCCCATACCCTCCTCTTACATTTTTTCTTCAGCATTTACCCAAACATAGTGCAAAGACACGTCAGTATATTGTTAAACATGTGACAAAAATCAGTTTCATTTAATGCAAATATGAAGATGCATTTTTTAAAGAAAAATGTTGCTTACATTGATCCAACTTAATGGCCGTTCTCAAATTTGGGTACTTAATCAATTTGAACTACTTTATTACCATGTGTTCTTTCATCCCCTACTTCTGTAGCTGCACTACCATATCCTTTATATATGTATTTGTAAATGTATTTAACACTTTAAACTGTCATGCAAACTTCAACATTCAAATGGCAATCAAATTTAGGAAGTATGGATTGTACGGTATAAAATAACGACTGTCAAGTGATTGTCCTCAAACATTAATGCTAATACCACTAAGACACCCTCTGTACAATCGATATTGGATATATCTTGTCACCAATGTCTCAATTAATTCAATTATTTTAGCCTTGAATACTTACACAATTATTTCTGAATGGAAATTAGCAGGTTTATGCTGATAAATTTCCAGTCAACTAGGATTGCAAGTCATTGTAAAAAATGTTTTCCCAAAATGTTGAACAATGGACATGACATCCAAGTAGTTCTGATACAGATTTCTTGGAGAACCATTAAATGAAGGAGGCAAAATATCTCATCTTGCAATATTTGCAGTATCAAATCAGGTTTACTAGTAAACAATAATGTAAGTTGATATGAATTTCTGACCTTAGGACAGACTGATGTTTCTTACAAAATAGCCTCCTACCTTAAATATGTACATACATTACAAAAATGCTCTGCAGAAATAATTTTTGTGAATGATGTAAAAGGCTGCAATCATCTTTAATTGAAAGGCAATAGCATGTATATTGCAACACAGTCATTTTATTTCTAGGTAGCGGATGTATTTGATGTGTTATGGAACAAATTAGCTTGCCATTCAGTGTCTCCATTAGAAGATAATTGATCTAGTGAGGAATCTAAAGGCGAGTGTTTTGGACTGCACCAGTGTTTTTTTTTTAAACACACTGCATTTCCTTCAAATAGTTCCAGCAGTCACATCTGTTTGAATTGTCTCATTGTAAAGCTAGATGTCTATTTTTTTAGTAAATACAGTAACCATACAAATTTCTATATTTTCATTCTCCACTCTTTCACAAAAAGTGATTGGTGTGTTATAATTCAACAGGAATTTTAGTATTACATTGTTATCAGTATAGCATGACTGATGAATCTTCATTCAGTCTATAGCAAAGAGCAGCATCGATGTCATAAAAATATAATTGTGTATAAGATGGTGAATGATCATACATAGAAGTCATTGGAATTGACCTATGATAAAAAATATCATGAATATTAGAGAGATATAATCCCTATAAAGCTCTGTGTGAAGTTTTGGCTTCAGAAATGATCATAGCAAATCCTGCATCATGCTGCAAATGCTGAATTATGGAAATAATTCTTTGATTTCTCTTAAGTTCTTGGATCATTTGACATGCATCCTTGATAAAGTGCATAGAAAAATGCCTTCTAGTCATAGCCTAAAACAAATATAGTTTTTGTGTAGCAGTGAAGTCAGAAGTCATAGTTATTTAATTTTAAGTAATTAAAAATTGCAAATTTCGTTCAGACTATCTGGTAACAGCAGCAAATGACCACAAAATTACTCTTACAGAAAAGTAAGTGAAATAATGATGCCAATATACAATGTTATTTAGTCTTCATTACTGTGATATTCTGATTTCCAATTAACCTAGCAGTGATCGCATTGTAGCTGCCTGGTATGCCTGTGTTACTATAACTGAACCACACGAACATGAAGGTCCCTAGAATGCAATTTCACAAGACGTTGTTACTTTTGTGTGTCATTTTTACCATAGTATCTGATGGGTACACAGTGGGCGGCACTTCAACTATCGCTGTTCACATATTGGAGATTTTAATGTGTGATAGAGAAGGTGTCATGATTATGAAACCATCTATTTCACAAAGATTACTTCACATATGGTTCTTTTAGTTTTTTTTTTTTTTTTGCACATTTATGGAAAGGTACCTTTAGAGTTATTTAGGATTCATTGACCACTTTGTATAATTAATATTAAAAGTTGATACTTTAGTTCCTGTGTGCATGTATAACATTATGATACTGTGATACAAACTCGCTCATGAGAACTTATAGGGTACTTTCCCTTGACGTACAATCAATAAATTCGGCAAGAAGAAAGGTTTCACAATACAAGTAAAGGAAAAAATAAGGAAATTGTTAATTTGTAGTTATATCATACGATAACAAATTCTTTTGCTATTGGTTGTTTGATTTCAAACTTGAAATTAAAACATTCATGAAAGTCTTGGAATCCATGGAAGCAATATCTTGCCACTGTCAATCTTGAAAACAAGCAAATATCGTTGAGATCCTCTATTCTGAGAATAGATTGACTGTCTGTATACATTATTAAGTTTTGTACGGAACCCTCAGTGTGTAGGTCCTAAGCGCACAATTTATTATTCCATAACCAGACTATACTTAAGACTTACATGTCTTCTACCACGATCAGACATAGAAAGATAAGTGAGAGCATAAATGACAAGTGAAGCTAAAACATAATCTTGACAAACAAAATAATTTAGTGAATCATTATTTCTCACACATTTGGTTATGATTAAAAAATAATGGTACAATGTGTTGCGATGCCTGTTGGTTGAAGCAAGAGCAGGTAAGAGGTCATGGCTTGAAGGGAAGGCCTCACCTGAAGTCATTTCTGCAGCTGCACACTCTCTGAACAGAACTTTAGCTGAACTATCAAAAGGAAAACTTGAGAGATAGTGTTTAGGATAAAACCTAATGTTAAAATTGCAGTCTGTATGGAAGTAGATTTTTGTTTTTTACATCTACCAGAACAGTTGAAAAATTGATAGTGGATCATAAAGTAGTGTTGGGAATTTTAATAGGCTACACCAAAGTTTGTCACTGAGAATTGAGCAAGTATAAACTTATGGTTGCCCGACACATTGATATTGTGGAAGAAGTGGTCAGGTGTATTGATACTAGAGGACTGTTATACAGGAGACGAACGTTTTAGTGATTCTGAGTGAAAATGCGTAGAGAATGAGTATAAATGACCAAATTATCCTTATTGAATTAAAAATATGGCTTTCAGCGAGTCTCGAAAGGCGAACGAAAGCAGCTTGCAGCTGGTAGCCGAGCATGTTACCTGAGAACTGGTTTTTTCCTACAGTGGGTGAAATCATTTTGTTGTTGAATTGCTGCCAAATGTCAGTCAGACGTGTGCTGTTGGTGTAAGTGTTTCGGTGTGTTGAATTTGTACAAATGATTTTTCTATAGGTTTTTTTCTGTCGCAAGTAGAGAGTTAAAGTCTCCCATTAGTATTTTCACGTCTCTTGGTGAATTTTGCTCATAGTTTTTTCGAGTGTGTTACAAAATTTTTCGACATTTTAGGTGTTTTTCCTATTTTCGATGTTGGTCGGGGCATGTGCATTGATGAAGGTATATTTTTTATTGGGGCTCTGAATGAGCATAGTCATAAGTCGATTGTTGACGGGTGTGATTTCTTTGACAGATTTGATAATCGATCTGTGTTCGAGAAACGCCATGCGGAAGATTGGTGCGCATTTTGCTACCTTTTGTTGTTTTGCTCTTGAAGATGCGATGGTTCCCGTAATGCAAGGTTTCATTGTCAGTTAGTCGTGGTTCTGGAAGAGCTAGCATGAGAATTTTTTGTCGGTCGGTTTCTTATGTTTGATTATGTAGTTTTCGCGTTTGGATCAATGTATCGATATTTAGTTTGCAAATGCATGTTTTCTGCTTGTAGGGAAATTTACCATAGATCTGAGGTATTCTCTGCCGTGCTAGGCTGGACGCCCCAGAATCCGAAAATCCAGCTGCCGCTTTCCGACCGGCGGGTTGCGTACGACCTCGGGTAAAGTTGACGTTGCTTGCACAGTTCATGTTTGTTTCTGTTTCGTTGGTATGGCCTGGGTGATACCAGGACCAGACAGGACCAGAGGGTGCTGAAGCCTTAGGAAGACAATATTTTCAGCCGCGCTCATTGAGCTAACAGACGGTGACCAGAGTACTGGTGATTTTCACTGAGACATGTCTGGATTTTGTGTTCAACGGATTGAGTAGCCGTTCAGAATTGTGTTATTATTTTGTTCACCACAAGTATTTGATTTCCTCGCTACCACCGATATGTAGGACAATTTCCCCTATCCGCCGCACTGGATTATCATCATCATCATCATCATCATCATCATCATCATCATCATCATCAAGTCCGATATGGTGTGTCTTCCCACCACTGAACTAGATGTGTATTGTTCGATTCAGTATTTCCGTCACATAAATGTGGATTATAAATACGTTACATTGCTGCTAGTAGGCATATTTCTCACGTTTTCTTAGACAGTTGCTAAATGTTACTCCATCAAAGGAATTACGTGCCCAGTATTGTTGCAATACAGACGTTCAAATTATCCGATTTCTGTAATTTCATTTCGGTACAAGATCGTTCTAATCGGATTCAGCCAGTCAGTCTTAATGTGGATATCCAACTACGACTCTCATCACACGATAAACTGGGTAAACCACATTCTTAATCGGCTGTTGAATCTGGATCACTTACCTATGACAGGACCTGAATTCTTAAACGCTATGGAAAATACCAATACAATGTGCTAATTACACAAACGTTATTTCAATATAAATATATGAAGTAACGAGATGACTATTTACTTACAGGAGCAGAGCCACATAGATCATAACAGAACTGTGCAAGATTGGTTTCAGGGCCAAGAGAGGATAAATCTGTTGCCGTTTGTTAGACGATCACCGAACATCGACCAGGTAGAAAATATGTGGGCAGAGGTAACAAGGTCATTGCCATGTGGACCTACAAATGCAAGCGACCTTTGGACTAACATAGAAAACGTATGGTTGGAAGTAAACCATGACGCTACACTATAGATGACTTAATGAAGTCAATGCCCCTACGCCTTCGAGAAATCTTATGTAATGATGGTGAGTGGCTTGGTTACTAAAAGTGTACTCATCTACAAAATCCATGTAGGCAATTATCAGATAATCGGTCAAGCTTTGCTTTGTCGCAGCTCTTTAGAATACAAGTCCACTTCCTTTCAATCTTCTCCTTACAATTCTTGCAATGCAAGGTAATTGAAAAATCTCATCCACTCAACGCCAACTGAGGAATTGACTGGAGTGCGCGTGTGCGCGCGTGTTCACGCCCAATCTGAATCAAAAAATTGGTTCAAATGGCCCTGAGCACTATGAGACTTAACTCCTGAGGTCATCAGCCCCCTAGAACTACTTAAACCTACAGACATCACAAACATCCATGCCCGAGGCAGGATTCGAACCTGCGACCGTAGCAGCCGCGCGGTTCCGGACTGAAGCGCCTAGAACCGCTCGGGCACCAGGCCGGCATCTGAATCAGTACTATTAAGGAAATACGGAAGCGTCCGATCTAACCCGTCGGCTTTGACCCATGACGTCACAAATATAGCGGAAACGACAATTCCAATATGGCGGATATAGAAACGTTCCATACGTATCACAAAGACGAAAACACATAGAAAAACAACACACACAAAGGTTTCACAAGAACAATCTGCTAACATTGATAGCAAACAAAGATAATAATAAACAAGTGGTACTCAAGGCCAGGCAGGGGGGGGGCTGCGCCCCCCCCTGACCCCTCCCCCCCCGCCAAAAAAAAAAACTCCCAACCTAACCTCGTATTCAGGGCTACGCTACAGATCAATGTGTAGGTCAATCAAAAGATAAAAAAAAGAAACAAATAAAAAAAAGAAAAAAACAATATTGATTCATTAGACATGACGAGTAGCGACAAAACTCCGCGCCGTAATGACGTCACACACCACAACACCCTTACGTCACGGGTCAAAGCCGACGCGTGAGTTCGGATGTTTCTGTTGACCCACTATTAACATTAGAGAGACAACCAACAATAAATATTGCATCAAATATGACTCTAAAGTATTTTAATGCGATGGTACGTTAAAAACTGAATTTTTACCCAACTCACGTGCTGCATATTACGTTAAGTAAGTAAGATGTATTAACTCCATAATATCGTTAGGAGAGACAGTGCACTCCTGTTGTCGCAGCTCGTAAGTGCAGCGACTAGCAGTGCCCAATGCCGCCGCGATTTGTTTCCGTTGGCTGAGCGCGTACACTGCAGCAGCCACTTCGCCATAAACAGAAAGAAATCACCTTGGCTCTGACTGCAATGAACAGACATCACAACCTCCATGTTCTTATAGTAACAAACGTGAGACTCAACTCACAAGTGCCATGGAGGAATTGCAACGGGTATTATCAGAGTATTTATCAGTGATTTGAATCCCAAAAATATGGGAACATTCTCACAAAGTAATGTGAGATGATACCAAACTTTATCTAAGACGCAAAAATTAACTTCAGAGATTCCATGCACGCAGTAGTACCACATAAAGAAATATTATGTCTTGGAAGCGTATATTTCATTTTCTGTTCTCATATCAACGCCCTTGTTAAAATATGCAGTGAGAAAATGAACACGAAAAACTGAAGTTCCTGAGGAGCATGTAAGTCATTTCCTCATCTCATATTATAGGTTTTGTTTTATTATGAAGTAAAAAATAAACAGTTTAGGGGTCTGAAGCATAATATGACACCAGATTCTTATCATAGGCGCTATCGGAGAAGCAAAAAGCCGATACATGCCCATTCTTTTGTCCAACAGTATGTTTCCTTTCATGCATTACTACCGCTTGGAGATTCTTATTTAAAGATTTGTGGGCATCAAGTTCTTCAGCAGAATAAGCCTTATGTTATTGTGCAATTACAGTATGGGAGAAATGCAACAAAGACGAGTTCCCCTAGAGCAGTGAGGATATTTGCACATGTCTGTGTTCAGCAGTGACTGCCAACTGCCATAACACTTCAGATAATTTTGCTCGAGCGTTGTCTTACGATTCCGTTATTGAATTTGTATCTGCTTGCTTGTAGCTCGGCTACAAAAGAATTAAAAAATTGGCTTTCAGCGAGTCTCGAAAGACGAACAAAGGCAGTGTACACCTAACAGGCAAGCACGTTACCTAGGAGCTAGCGACCACATGAGATATCTCTGACTTACGTGTTAGCCCAGTTTGCTACGGCAGGTAAATCGCAACATAAGAGACGAGAGTAGTTGTATTTCCCGTGTGGAATGACTTCCCTTGACTCAAAATCATTAACTGATACCTTTGTGTCACATTTCAAGAGAAGATCACATTATTAATTGAAATGACACGATAATGTGAAGTGATATTAGCAGGATAGTTCTGTGCCAACAAGGAATTAACTCGTCGGTCACAGAGTTGCCAAACTTATTCTGCACTGTTGCCAAGCTTCAGTTATACAGCCAGGAAAGATACCAGCTGATGTGTTCTATGAGTGACCTCGGAAGTGACTATAGCTTCGTCTCAGAGTTGCGGGTGGCAAGCGCCGCAATATCCTCATTATATGTCAATAAGTCTTATTCGCGTTTCTGTAACTAGGTTTAGGCGCTAGAGTGTACTTACTTGTAACACATCGATGCAATGAGTGCAAACTAAATGTCATAAATTAATAACTGCAACAATTATTTTTGATTTACGGTCTTAATCGGACCGAAACTTTGAAAGCGTATTCACCAGACGCGATCACAATTTTGGGAGATTTTCCAGTGGTTGAGTTGGCAACGTATCTTTGCTGTACAATATTGTTATTGAGATCACTGTCATTGGCACATCCGCCAGAAGACAGGCATGGCCTGGCTTTTTGTTGTCATCTTTTCTGACAGATATTCTGCCTTTGCTCGAAACATGAAGACCTAAAGTGAACTCGAACATTCCATATGGCAAAAATTTGATGATTCTATTCTTACAGCTCTAACATTAAAAAAACAGTTACAATAAGCGGCAGAAAAGCGCCTGTGAACCAACAATTAATAATGCAGTGATAATTAGTGGAACCTGACAAATTCCATCTGTCAACTGATAATTGCGATAAACTACTTTTTTCACCAGCACAGCACTGCAGTATGAGCTCGAAGGTTTCATAAAACTCCTATACTTAATTTCGTTGTGATCGTTTTCAATGACAGTAGGGGAGGAGCAAAACCATCTGACTCGAAACATACTTTTCCAGTGGGATTTGAATCTTCGGCTACAGTTGCAGTAGCACGTCCAGTGAGGTATCAAGAATGTGAGCAATCACTCATTGCTGCAGTATAGGCTAGGGCAGAAAGAAGCAGGTTTCTGACAAAGTAAACGATGAGAGACACTGTCGCTGTCACTTATTAAAGAGGAATTGTTAAGAAAATTACAACTATATCAAATGAAATGAAATGAGTAGGTTGATGCAGCTCCAGTCCGGCACTATCACTGTGTTGCCAAACATTTTCCGAATAGCACTTAAGATAAAAGTGTGTGTGTGTGTGTGTTAGAACAACGGCATCATATGAAAATTTGTGCCTGACCAGGTTCAAACCCTGAGTCATAGTATCTTTTCTTTCAGACATGTCCGAAAGATCAGACACCACATATATATCCATATTCAGGGTGTTTCAGGAGGAATAGTAGATATTTTAGCAGGTGGTAGTACAGACGAAATGCATAAAAAAAATTCCAAATAAATGTGTCCACTTTCTATTGAGTACAGAGATACAGCTGTTAGTACTTAACCCTAACAAACTCAAAGGAAAGGCAAATGTAGATGTTCAAAGTTGATCTTCAAAAATTCCCCCATCAATTGCAATTCACATTTGACTTCCCTTGATAACACCATGTGTAGCTCTTATGAGGACGTCTTTGCATTCTTTTATGAGGGCCGCACTATTCATAATCCGAACGATCAAATCGGCTCTTGGGTTTACTTTTTCTTTGTACACTTCACCCTTAACCATCCCTGCTGACAAAAATCCAAAGAGATAAGGTCCGGGGACCTTGGTGGCCAAGAAATATGCCCATATCTACTGATCCATCTTCCGGGAAATGTTAGGCTTGGATACTTTGTCACCTGACGACTAGAATGTGCAGGAGCCCCGTCTTGCTGGAGGAACAAACGCATTCTTGTAGCCAAAGGAACCTCTTCCGTTAACGGTGGAAGCTCATTTTCTAGGAAGTGTAGACAACTGGGTCCTGTAAGGACCAACATACGAAACGAAAATGCATTCAACCCCTGCTATATGTACTCAATAAAAATTGGACACTTGTTATATGGCATTTTTTCTGCAATTTTTTTATACTACCCCCTCCTACAATATTTACTACTCCTCCTGAAACATCCTGAATAATTATTCAGGTCTCTACAGGTCATCGAAATTTTTCAGTTCTAGACATCGTCCGAACCCTCGCGGGAATACAGAGTGGCCACTAGCGACTCGAATAATGTATGAGAGGGGAGGGGGGGCGGAAGGTACCACGCATGTGGTATGCGGCAAAGACGGGAATTCGCGTCTGACGAGGATCGTGTGTAGATAGGTGCTGCAGAGAGGTTGGCTGCTGTGTCCCGATAGTGCCCACCATCGGAGGTTCGACTCCTCCCTCTGGCATGGGTGTGTGTGTGTTGTCCATAGTTTAAATTAGATTAAGCAGTGAGTAAGCTTAGGGACCGATGACCTAAGCAGCTTGGTCCCATAAGATCTTACCACAAATTTACAAAATTTTAAATCCAAAATACTGCATCTCGGTTCTTACAGTAGCATTACAGGTGTGCACTGGTTAGATCTAACTGAAGAGAGACTCCAACTCGGATTGTATCTAAGGGCGAATCCCAAGCTCATGGCTACGAACAATTGGGAGTGGATACTTAATGTCATCGGAGCCTTGTTGAAGGACCATGACATGCGTTCGTTAGACTGACTGCAGAAAGTTTAGTTTATAAATACATACATATTTAGCAAAATATATGATGTCGCAGCAGTCTTACCGATACCGCAGGTCACTACACGTAAAATACTAGGTGCAGCGTGTTGGTATACGTGGAAACAAAATATCTTCAAAGTATCCTTCCACACAGTGACTTTGCAGAGGCAAAACGGAGGACTTGCAATTAGACGTTAAATCTAGATGTGACACACTGTTTCTAACTCGTGCTTTCATAGTAATACATGCCACTAGGACAGGCATCACAAAACTTCTATTCTTCTCGTTAGATACTGGGGATAGGAACGCTCCTGTTAATATAGCACATTTAGATGCCAGCCTACATTACGTCCGAAAGTACTATGTCGATTGCAGCTGTATAAGACTTCTACCAGCACAAACCAACACTAGAACCGCCTATGATTATATTACCAACATGGTCTTCACATCCCAATTCAGGTAAATTAACCTACTAAAAACTGGATGAACGTCTGGAAAAATATCCACAATAAAATTCTACCAACTAGAGTCAGTGCAGTATGGTACGACGTTGTAAACGAAACCACATCCACAGCGGAACGATTATGGAAAATCAAATTGAGACCATCTCCATACTGCGACAAACGTCGGCTTGTAGAAACTGAAGCGCACATGTTCTTTTGTGAAAATAGAATCAGAATTTGGAACTGCAATAGGAAGAAATCAGCACTATCAACAGAACCGCAGAAAGTCATATACCGATAACTGAAGCTTTACAACCCGACTGGAAATGTTACCCGTCCGCAAAGAATAACAGTTTTTCGTGGCTTCTGGGACAATTTGTATTTTACGTGTTAACAAAAAAGCTCCGAACTTAGAAGAGTACATATTTTATATCGCAGAAGAATGTTTTAAGCTTAAGAAGAATAACAAATATATGGAATGGTTTCAAAATTTTGTCTATTGCTTTATGTGGGCTACAAAGATGTGGACAGTTTTGTTGATTAGAAGCAGAATACTATTCTTTCACTTTTTTTTATTCCTGGAATCTTCTTTTACGTTGGTTCTAAAGTCAGAAGTGTTCGAATTTGGCAAAACCCCTCCGGCTCCGAAATTTCTTTCATTCGTTGAAAAATACACTCCTGGAAATTGAAATAAGAACACCGTGAATTCATTGTCCCAGGAAGGGGAAACTTTATTGACACATTCCTGGGGTCAGATACATCACATGATCACACTGACAGAACCACAGGCACATAGACACAGGCAACAGAGCATACACAATGTCGGCACTAGTACAGTGTATATCCACCTTTCGCAGCAATGCAGGCTGCTATTCTCCCATGGAGACGATCGTAGAGATGCTGGATGTAGTCCTGTGGAACGGCTTGCCATGCCATTTCCACCTGGCGCCTCAGTTGGACCAGCGTTCGTGCTGGACGTGCAGACCGCGTGAGACGACGCTTCATCCAGTCCCAAACATGCTCAATGGGGGACAGATCCGGAGATCTTGCTGGCCAGGGTAGTTGACGTACACCTTCTAGAGCACGTTGGGTGGCACGGGATACATGCGGACGTGCATTGTCCTGTTGGAACAGCAAGTTCCCTTGCCGGTCTAGGAATGGTAGAACGATGGGTTCGATGACGGTTTGGATGTACCGTGCACTATTCAGTGTCCCCTCGACGATCACCAGTGGTGTACGGCCAGTGTAGGAAATCGCTCCCCACACCATGATGCCGGGTGTTGGCCCTGTCTGCCTCGGCCGTATGCAGTCCTGATTGTGGCGCTCACCTGCACGGCGCCAAACACGCATACGACCATCATTGGCACCAAGGCAGAAGCGACTCTCATCGCTGAAGACGACACGTCTCCATTCGTCCCTCCATTCACGCCTGTCGCGACACCACTGGAGGCAGGCTGCACGATGTTGGGGCGTGAGCGGAAGACGGCCTAACGGTGTGCGGGACCGTAGCCCAGCTTCATGGAGACGGTTGCGAATGGTCCTCGCCGATACCCCAGGAGCAACAGTGTCCCTAATTTGCTGGGAAGTGGCGGTGCGGTCCCCTATGGCACTGCGTAGGATCCTACGGTCTTGGCGTGCATCCGTGCGTCGCTGCCGTCCGGTCCCAGGTCGACGGGCACGTGCACCTTCCGCCGACCACTGGCGACAACATCGATGTACTGTGGAGACCTCACGCCCCACGTGTTGAGCAATTCGGCGGTACGTCCACCCGGCCTCCCGCATGCCCACTATACGCCCTCGCTCAAGTCCGTCAACTGCACATACGGTTCACGTCCACGCTGTCGCGGCATGCTATCAGTGTTAAAGACTGCGATGGAGCTCCGTATGCCATGGCAAACTGGCTGACAGTGACGGCGGCGTTGCACAAATGCTGCGCAGCTAGCGCCATTCGACGGCCAACACCGCGGTTCCTGGTGTGTCCGCTGTGCCATGCGTGTGATCATTGCTTGTACAGCCCTCTCGCAGTGTCCGGAGCAAGTATGGTGGGTATGACACACCGGTGTCAATGTGTTCCTTTTTTCCATTTCCAGGAGTGTATATGGCTTCTTTACAGACCTCATATGCATCCAGTGCATAACACAAATTGAGAATATGTTTCTGAATGAATGTTTGTTATGTATTTATCCGTCACCCTTTTGACTGTTATAAGTTATGTTCTACAAAGAACGCACGCCATTGCAGGTGGCAATCTGTAATTTATTTTACCTTAATTACTACTTCAATTTTTTTCTACAATTTAAGGCGCACATGGCAACAAACATGGAATGTACGGGAATAACGCAGTTACTCAGTAGACAGGTATTGGGGAGGCATTGTGGCCAGGCCTCGGATCTTCGACCCCTGCCCTCTTTGCCTCCGCCTACCTGGTGCTGAAAGTCTTCCCAAACTTCTTTTAAAAAAATAGTGCAGTGGTCAGCGCCTCTATCTAATAAGGAGGAGGTCCAGGTTCGAAGCCCGGTCGGTCACAAATTTTCATCTGCCTTCGTTGCTGTATTTCAACGCGCTGTGACAGTGTGGACATTCGTCCTTCGATATTTAAGATGCAATTGTGTTTTGAGACAACAGAGATGATTTGCGAACATTTGTATTGCCATCAATGTAACGGGACATCACCGGCATCCAACCCTTAGACATTGCTTTGTGACGACGCTAACCCATGACACATACTTGCGAATCAGATTGTAGCGCATATTTAGTCAAATAACGAAAGGTCAGTATACAAGTATTTACGAACAGTAGAAGCACGACTGCAGCGAACTGATCACTTGACCAACGTAGAGTACCTGTGTAATGAGTCATTCCAGCTGCATAGCTGAGGGTAATATTTGTTAAGCAATTCACTGCAGAATTAATGTAATACCCGCACGATGATCTCTGTAGTCACACTGTATTAATAAAAGCTCGCGGATGGAGTACTATGTTCGTTAAATCGGATTACTCAAGCTGATACCAAATAAGGAGAAGCGACGACGCCACCACACTATCTTTACTTAAGTAGGTAGTCGGCGCTAAATTATGTGCGCCACCAATAACGTCACTGTAAGCAGTTTGACAACAACAACAAGAACAACAACAACAACACAACTACTGATGACCTGTACCATTACCAACACAAAGTTGTAACTCGCAGTGATTACAAGTTGCTGATGTTTGTCAAGAATAACGGCAAGCGCCTCATAAATGTGAAGTTCCAATTGCATTACGCCTTGGACAGAGAGAATCCTAAATAAAAGTAATAGGTCACCCAGCGAAGAGAATAGTTGAAGTACTGTCTCAGCTTCTTGCAGTTCGTTATTAATGCAGTTCCCGATGGTGTCACAATAACGGGTTATTTTGGCTATCGGAATACTCATATGGAAATTATTAAAGTGTAATTGCTGGAACGCTCAACTACCTTAATAACACGTCATTCTGGATTGAATACAACTCGGAAAGTGACGTTAATTTGACGTTTCCGTCCATCTCCTGCAGCTGCAGAAATGACTTCAGGTGAGGCCTTCGCTTTAAGCCATGATCTCTTACCTGCTCTTGCTTCAACCAAGAGGCATCGCAACACATTGTACCATTATTTTTTAATCATAACCAAATGTGTGAGAAATAATGATTCACTAAATTATTTTGTTTGTCAAGATTATGTTTTAGCTCCACTTGTCATTTATGCTCTCACTTATCTTTCCATGTCTGATCGTGGTAGAGGATATGTAAGTCTTGTGTATAGTCTGCTTATGGAATAATAAATTGTGCACTTAGGACCTACACGCTGAGGGTTCCGTACAAAATTATGTATACAGACAGTCAATCCATTCTCGGAATAGAGGATCTCAACGATTTTTGCTTGTTTTCAAGATTGATAGTGGCAAGATATTGCTTCCATGGATTCCAAGACTTTCATGAATGTTTTAATTTCAAGTCTGAAATCAAACAACCAAAAGCAAAAGAATTTTTTATCGTATGATATAACTACAAATTAACAATTTTCTTATTTTTTCCTTTACTTGTATTGTGAAACCTTTCTTCTTGCCGAATTTATTGGTTGTACGTCAAGGGAAAGTACCATATAAGTTCTCATGAGCGAGATTGTATCACAGTATCATAATGTTATACGTGCACACAGGAACTGAAGCATCAATTTTTAATATTAATTATACAAGGTGGTCAAAGAATCCTAAAGAACTCTAAAGGTACTTATCCATAAATGTGAAAAAAAAAAACTAAGTAGCCTTTGTGAAATAGATGGTTTCATAATCATGATGACACTTTCTCTATCACACATTAAAATCTCCAATATATGAACAGCAATAGTTGAAGTGCTGCCCCCTGTGTACCCATCAGGTACTATAGTAAAAATGACACGCAAAAGTAACAACGTCTTGTGAAATTGCATTCTAGGGACCTTCATGTTCGTGTGGTTCAGTTATAGTAACACAGGCATACCAGGCAGCTACAATGCGATCACTGCTAGGTTAATGATGGAAGTCAAAATATCACAATAATGAAGACTATATAACATTGTACATTGGCATCATCATTTCACTTACTTTTCTGTAAGAGTAATTTTGTGGTCATTTGCTGCTGTTACCAGATATTCTGAATGTAATTGGCAATTTTTAATTACTTAAATAACTATGACTTCTGACTTCTGACTTCACTGCTACACACAAACTATATTTGTTTTAGGCTATTACTAGAGTGCATTTTTCTATGCACTTTATCAAGGATGCATGTCAAATGATCCAAGAACTTAAGAGAAATCAACGAATTATTTCCATAATTCAGTATTTGCAGCATGATGCAGGCTTTGCTATGATCATTTCTGAAGCCACAACTTCACACAGACCTTTATAGGGATTATATCACTTAAATATTCATGATATTTTTTATCATAGGTCAGTTCCAATGACTTCTATGTATGATCATTCACCATCTTATACACAAATATATTTTTATGGCATCGATGCTAATCTTTGCTATAGACTGAATGACAAATCATCAGTCATGCTATACTGATAACAAAGTAATACTAAAATTCCTGTTGAATTATAACACACCAATGCTTTTGTGCATTCTTTCACTGTGATGAAAGATTTTTGTGAAAGAGTGGAGAATGAAAATAGAGAAATTTGTATGGTTACTGTATTTACTAAAAAATTAGATATCTAGCTTTACAATGAGACAATTCAAACAGATGTGACTGCTGGAACTATTTGAAGGAAATACAGTGTTTTTTTTAAACACCGGTGCAGTCCAAAACACTCGGCTTTAGATTCCTCACTAGATCAATTATTTTCTAATGGAGACACTGAATGGCATGCTAATTTGTTCCATAACACATCAAATACATCCGCTACCTAGAAATAAAATGACTGTGTTGCAATATACATGCTATTGCCTTTCAATTAAAGATGATTGCAGCCTTTTACATCATTCACAAAAATTATTTCTGCAGAGCCTTTTTGTAATGTATGTACATATTTAAGGTAGTAGGCTATTTTGTAAGAAAAAGCAGTCTGTCCTAAGGTCAGAAATTTATACCAACTTACATTATTGTTTACTACTGAACTTGATTGATACTGCAAATATTGCAAGAAGAGATATTTTGCCTCCTTCATTTAATGGTTCTCCAAGAAATCTGTATCAGAACTACTTGGATGTCATGTCCATTGTTCATCATTTTGGGAAAACATTTTTTACAATGACTTGCAATCCTAGTTGACTGGAAATTTATCAGCATAAACCTGCTAATTTCCTTTCAGAAATTATTGTGTAAGTATTCAAGGCTAAAATAAAGGAATTAACTGAGACATTGGCGACAAAACACATTTTTGGTAAAGCTTAGGCAATCATTTACACTACTTAATTCAAAAGAGTGTTGCTTCTTGCCCATATTTTAATCATTTTAAGTGAAATCTGTAATACAGTAAACATTTGTGATATTGATGACGTCCTATGTGCAGAAATTCCTGATAGTCAAACACACTGTAAACAATGTGTGTATGTTACAAAAGATTTGCTGCTTCAACCACATGGTGCACTTAATCAAAATCCTGTGTGTATGAGAGATGGCAAATGCACAAAAAATTTCCTAAATATTTTTATCAAATCACATGAAAAATTACTGTGCAAGTATTCAAGGCTAAAATAATTGAATTAATTGAGCCATTGGTGACAAAATATATCCAATATCCATTGTACAGAGGGTGTCTTAGTGGTATTAGCATTAATGTTTGAGGATAATCACTTTGACAATCGTTATTTTGTACCGTACAATCCATACTTCCTAAATTTGATTGCCATTTGAATGTTGAAGTTTGCATGACAGATTAAGTGTTAAATACATTTATAAATACATACATAAAGGATATGGTAGTGCAGCTATAGAAGTAGGGGATGAAAGAACAGATGGTAATAAAGAAGTTCAGATTGATTAAGTACCCAAATTTGAGAAAGGCCATTAAGTTGGATCAATTTAAGCAACATTTTTCTTTAAAAAATGCATCTTCATATTTGCATTAAATGAAACTGATTTTTGTCACATGTTTAACAATATACTGACATGTCTTTGCACTATGTTTGGGTAAATGCTGAAGAAAAAATGTAAGAGGAGGGTATGGGGTGGTGATAAAATGATTACATGCATGTATGTTATGTATCCAAAGGATTTTGATTTCTCAGTTATACTGAAATTATTCACTTCAGTGCTCCTAAATCATTTGAAGATGTTAGAACTTTTCATGGAATTGTTTACAGTACAGTTGTGACGTCACGCACGTCGGATGCAGTTTGTTGTTATGAAGTATTACATGGTCTTCGTTATAAAGCCTTTGACACATTTTGTTGTTGGCTGGCGTTTGTATGTGCAGTATATTTTGTTGTTGTAAATGGCGCATTTCCTTTGCAACGCAAGTTTTATTTATTTACGTTTTTCCTCTTGTTTCTGTTTCATTTCTGCAGTATTATTCTCCAATATTTTTTTTAAAGAGTATCAGTTGTTACCAGTCAAAGTTATAAAAATTCCATTGTTTTCCCGGTTTTCTCCCGGATGAAAAAGTTCCCGGGATTTTGCCGGGTGTCCCAGGACGTATACTCCATAAACAAAAGATTATATATATATTTTTTGTTTTAACAAAAAGATGCGTTCCTGAAAGTAGGAAGTAGCAGTAGCTGGAACAGGGACATAAACAAAATGTCTACTGTATTGCAGAGCGTGTAGCGAGTTAGATTCAGAAAAAAGATATCAGTTAGTAATAATGCGTTCACACGTACTATGTGAACAAGATTGCTTATGTATGTTCATGCAAATGTGTAAATTTTTCCTGTATTATTCCTGCTTACAACTTAACAGGGATTCTTGAATACCTCTGTTCCTTCACACTCCTCTTCCCACACTATAAATAATTTCGAAGAATAGAAATTGCGTCAACTCTCTCAGTGTATTGAGATATTGCAACAAGTGTAGCCTCAGCCCTAGGAGCGATTACACTGACCAGGGCGCAATTTTGTGAATGAAATTACAGTGGGTTGGCACCGTTGAGTATTCTGTAATGTTGCAATGACTGTTGCCTGGCATGACTCTCTAGAAGTCCTGAAATTGACCAGGTCAACATTTAGTGAACGAAATTATGCTCTCTTGGCACATCGTAAGTTGTGTATGTGGGCAGCGTACCTTGGTGCCGATATAGCGCTTCCTGGAGGCATACAGCGAAAGCTTACATTCGTCTTGTAGGGCAAAAAACTGTTTAATTCATTCCACACGTCATTTAAAATTGTTATTTAATTAAGTTTTTAATCTTGTGGAAGTAAACACAATGTTCAGAATGTGCCCAAGTACTGAAGCTGCTTATGCAGTTTTTTGGTCCTCGAAAATATACCCTATAACTGTAAAGGTAGTTAAGTTTATATTCCTACCGAATTACAACTAATTTTTTATGACGAGAATGTTCTAGTTCTTATTACCTTCACTGACTAATTCTGTTAGTTTCTGGATGTAGAGAGCTGCGCAGATAAATTGGTGTAAATCTCGTGTTTATCACCGATGTTCGCACGATCGAGGACACTGGTTTTCCTTCATTAATGTGGAGCTGAATTTTATATTTAAGTAGCGGAGCTTTATATACTTCTCTCGAGAAGTTCATATCCAACTGCAGCAGTTTACAAACAGCTAGATGTTTTTATATCCATTCTTTTCAGCAGACTGAATTTACCAATATTGTAATTATATTTCACATTTCCGGAGGAGGGGGATATTTACTAATGTTCTGGACTGGAATATCAGAAACAGCTGGAAGGTATTATGATATAAGCTACTTCGCTTAATAAGTCTATTATTAGAGTAAGATCTACAGAATATCACGTATTTTTTGACGTGTTCGGTATGTTTCGAAAATTGGACGAGGTGTTAACACAATCCACAGTCTCAGTAGTGGTAGTAGTAGTAGTAGTAGTAGTAGTAGTGACGTAGAAAGTTTTGTTAAAGATGTTTCGCATGACGGAAATGCTTCTAAAAATCATTGTGTTGCAGTAATTCCAGATTATTGATATTCAGACCACTTTAGTATAATGGTCCGTGTTTGGAATAAAAACTGCTGATTACCATTAGTGATTTGCTTTTAAAGGAAAGGCAAATGAAAATTGTTACTGCTAATTACAGTGAGGTAAAAAAGTAGAGCAAACTGTCAAAACATATTTTTATGGGGACAATCATGATAACATACGTCGGACTACTTGCAACAACTTGTTCAATTAGCAATATTGCCAGTCATCCCGAAATATTGCCGTTTATTGCAGCAACTCTTGCGGCCATACGTTGCTGAACAATTTCGTCCGTTTAAAAACACCTCAGGACGGGGTGGGCGTTGGCTAGCAACGCAGAAAGCACAGAGCGAGCTACGCCACTGCAGATATGCGAAAGCAGCAGAGCCATCTGTGCGCGCCAAAGCGTATTACATTGCGACTATGGGCGTGGAGTGCACGAGTGTCATTCAGGGACCTGAGAAAAGCTTTTAGATAAAAAAAATAACTGCCTTTGTGAAAGTACTAGTAGTTGGAATAGAAAAAGAGACAAACCTGTCTATCGTATGACATCAAGTGTAGTGAGCTAGAATCTGATAAACGTACTAGCTAGTAAGACTGCGCTCACATATTGTATCAACAAGCTTGTTAGATAAAGAAGACAAGAACAATTAGTGGGTAGGCATAATGTACGTGATTATCCTCCTCCCTGCCTGCAGTTAACTGCGGGTAATCCAATATAACCTTGCTCCTTCCCACTCCCATTCCCACCCCTCATAATAAACAACTAAAGCAAAATAAAGACAGATGCCATGTAGTGGTGTTTAATCTTAATGATATGGATGCTGTGGGTTTAGAGCTTATACCGGCGTGCTGATTGTTCCATTTAAGTGATGGGTTAAACTGCGATTTTCCGATATCAGTGATTTCTGTGAATGCTACTTTTCAGCATCTGTTATTCTTAACTGTGATTTGTCGCAGTTAAGAGTCGCAGTTAAGGAACCTAAGTCGCGTATCCCTCCGCCACTGCTACTTCCGCGATTTCTGCTACGTCTGTGACTCTTGCGATTTCTGCGACGTACCACCGTATGAAAAAGTTACATCTGTGCACACAGAAAATTGCATCTCAACGAACCTGTCATTGGTAAGTATGTTTTACGTTTATTCTTCCGTTGGCTTTAATTTTGTATTACAGAAACAACTGTGAAAATATTAATAGTGTAATTAATATGTAAGTAGCCGCACAGTACCGTAATAGATCGTGTTTAGAAAATTAATTCTAAGATATTGTTATGTTCATAGGTACCTGAACTACATTTCAGTCACTCAGTAACGTGATAATTCAAAATATCATTGTCAACAGATCTGAAGAAATTGCCAATCTTTAGACCGTTTTCGTCAGACGAGAGGTTAGTTTCTAAGCGTTTCGATGGACTTAATTACTTCAGTGAGATCGTTCTTGCGAATGTGATATAGCAAATATTAGCAATCTACTCTGTCAATTATATTGCTAGTAATTAGTGACAGCAAAAATTGTTTAATAATCCTTGTGTTTTTGCAGACGCAATTCTGACTGATTAGTGGTTGCTGTACATATCTATCCACATGAAGGCTGTTGAGAGAGACTCGTGAAGATTCAAGACAGCTCTTAGAGGATTTGCAGTTTAAAAGTGAAATAATTATGAAATAAGTGTGTGACTGATTAAAGTGTTTTATTGAAGTTGTTGTGCGATTTTAAAGGAATAATAAATGTTAAATACATTGAGTGAATAATAAAAATCTCATTTTCCACATGTTAAGCCGTCCTATACCCGTAATTTTCCGCCACTTATTTATTGGTAAACACTTGTTGGAGAGTGACATGCCGCCCCCCCCCCCCTTTCTCCACAATCTTGGTGTGACTCTGACCTGTAACATATCCCGAAGTCTACAATATGCATTTTGAGGCTGTTGATATGAAAGTGGGAAGTACAGATCTTCCAGTTAAATCAGGAATAGCTTAAGTGCATTACTTGAAAGTGACACAGGAAAAGCTTACTTATGTAGGTGGTAGTAGTGTCGGCAAAAAGTTCTTGTGTGTGAAGTTGCCATGTAGAACACCAGGTGTAAAACTTTTCTCCCGAGTCTTGAACTGTGTCGGAACAAAAGTGAGGCATTCATATGACTGTTTTCATTTCTCTACACGTATACAGATGTCTGAGTTCTGCTGTGTTAACATTGCAAAGTCCTGTAGGCATGTGGAGTATTAACCAAAACTGTCATATTGGAAGCAGAATCAAACACATTTCTTACGTTACTTGATATTTTCAGGAGAAAAAGGCAATGTTGCTTCTTATTAATATAATACATTCAGAGTCACAGCAGTATTTGACCAACCATAACTGATGCTGAATGTGCATGTCGTCATATAATATGAAGGGCTTATTTCAATAGTGGTAAAAGTTCATTACCTACACTTTTGTCTATAATGTTTGTGAAATTAGTGATCCAAACAAACATAAATAAAGGTTCATCTCTAGCAAGAAGCCATATGCTTGAATATTTCTGGTATCTCAACTGCAGATTTTTCAGCACTCATTTAACTTTACGACTCTATATCTCAAAATTAACAAAAATGGACTTGTACCACTATTGAAATAAGCCCTTCATATGCACACACAGCACATCGATCTCGTGAGGCGCAAGGCTCTCATAACGAAGTACGTACGTCGGTCAACAGATGACACTAGGAAAAGTATGTTAACTGCGCTTTTTAGTTGCTACTTGCGACTCTTAGTTGTGATTTGTCACAGAAATCGCAGTTTGACTCGGTAGCGAATAGCGTAGTATGAACTTTGCTCAACAGATGGCAGTGCTAACTGCGCTTTCTAGTTGCTACTTGCGACTCTTAGTTGCGACTTGTCACTGAAATCGCAGAAAGCAGTGCTAAATTCGACCAATAGATGCCTCACGTCTTTCAGTGTGAACTACTACTTACGACTGCTAACTGTGACTGAAATCGCAGTTAGATTCTGTAAAGTTGTTACTGTGATATCTGTGACTTCTCAGTCACTGAGATTTCTAACAGATACGCGTTTTCCTGCCCACCACTCTTCCATAAATATACTGGAGAACTGCTGGATATTTCGGCGCATTAGTGGGGCAGAACATCATAGTATAAAGTTCGTCAGTGAGATCGCTCATTCAAGGGTTGGATTCCCTCTCTTCTTCATCGAAGAGTTTCACTGCCTGGGCTACTCTCAGGGTGCGCCTTCGACGTGGAAGATCCTTGCCGTGTCGTCTGTTTGCCGCCGCCGCCGCCGCCGCCGCCGCCGCTTGGTCGCCGCCTTCCGGTCCTTGCCGCCGCCGCCGCCGCCGCCGCCGCCTGCCGGGGCTCGTCGCCCGTCGCCCCCGCCTGGTCGCCGCCTGCCGGGGCTCGCCGCCCCCGCCTGGTCGCCGCCTGCCGGTGCTCGCCGCCGCCGCCGCCGCCGCCGCCGCCGCCGGTGCCCGCCGCCTGCCGGTGCTCGCCGCCGCCGCCGCCGCCGCCGCCGGTGCCCGCCGCCTGCCGGTGCTCGCCGCCGCCGCCGCCGCCGCCGCCGCCGCCGCCGCCGCCGCCGCCGCCGGTGCCCGCCGCCATCCGGTGCCGCCTGGTCGCCACCATCGCCGCCGTCCTGACCCTGGTCTACGGCCGTCTTAGTCTTCATCCGTCTTCGTCTTTGTCTGTCCCCGGTTTCTGTCCTCTCCTCTTCGTTCTGTTCGTTCTTGTTTCTCTCTCCCGTCATGTCCGCCCCCACCACCACTGTCACTACTACCACCACCGCCATTGTCTATACCTCCCCTTCCGCCGCCTCCACCACTATAACTTGGTGTGCCCAGTCCCACCTCCCTCCTTCCATTCCACCCCTCCTCACTGTCCCTTCACGCTCTATCTTTGTCGCCCCCTCTCCCGCTTCTTCCTCCCGCTCCTCTCGTTCTGATCCCTTCCCCCCACTCCCCCAGCCTGTCACTGCAGCTCCAGCTCGGGTGGTGGCCCGTCGGGCCACTGCCCACGCCCCGCTCTCCCCGTCACCTTCGCCATCACCGCCGCCTCTGCCGCCGTCATCGTCATCGTCGCCTTCACCGTCACCGTCACCATCTCCGGCGCCGACTCCGGCCCCGGGACCTGCCCCTCCCCGCCACATTCCCGTTGTTCCCATCCCCCACACCTCCTCCACCGCCGTCAAGCGCCCCGGTGGCACCCCTGCTTCCTCTGCTTCCAAAAAGGCTGCACCTCGTCCTCCTTCCCCCACCCTTGATGCCATGGAAGTCTCCCCGCCTGTCCCTGCCCCCTCATCCTCCTCCTCTCTCCCTTCCTCCTACCGCTACCTCCTCTCCCGTCCTGATCCCTCTCTCCTTGAAGCCCGGAACCTCACCCTCTTCCTTCGCCAGCATTGTCCTGGTGCCCCCATCTCCCTCCTCACTCCTCGCCGAGATTCTGTTCTCATCTCCTCCCCCAGCCCAACCCTCCATACTGACATCCTCTCCCGTCTCCCCATCACCCGTTTTGGTCCCAACGCCTCCCTTACCCCTGCTCCTTCTCCATCTCCTACCCGCCAACCCCAACCCCCGCGTCGCCCGCCGACCCTCACCGCCGTGATCACGCGGCTCAGTCCGTCGATCACGGAGGAGGAGGTGTTGGCGGAGCTCCAGGCCCATCCCACACTGGAGGTGCGGGCGGTCCGCCGCATTTTCAACTCGGCCGGCCCCACCCGCCTTATGCGGGTTTTCTCTGAGGACGCCCCCTCCATTGACCGTCTCCTGAAGGAGGGTGCCCTCCTCTTCCACCAGCGGTACAAGGTCGACCCATCCCGTTCCCCTCCTCAATCCCTGCGCTGCCAGAGGTGTCTGCGCTATAATGCGCACCCCACAGCTGAGTGCCGCGAGGCCCCCACCTGCCCGCATTGTCGGCAGGCGCACTTCCTCCGGCAGTGCCCTAACCTCCAATCCCCTCCCTCCTGTAATACCTGCAATCTCCCTCATCCCACCTACTCCCAAAAGTGTAAAGCCCGACCCCCTCCAACCACTCCTGAACTCACCGTACCTGTCCGTCCTCTGGACGCCCCCACCCCTCCTGGCAATTCCCTTCGTCCCCCACCCACCGCTTAGGACATCATCAGGTTCCTCACCATCGTCCTCCAGAATGTTCATCCCTTTCAGCGCCCTCACACCCTCCAGCAGATCTCCCTTGCTGCCCGTTCCATCTTCCAACTCAAGATGTACGCCACCTACTCCAACAACCAGGCCCATTTCACCTTCTCCCGTCTTGACACCCTCGTTTAAATCCCAGTCATGGCGCGACAGCAACGTATCCTTTTCAACAACATACGCTCCCTTCCCGCCAACAAAAACCTGTTCCTGCACACCCTTGCCACCCACCGCGTGGATGCCTTCCTCCTCAATGAAACCTTCCTGCAACCCCACCACACAGTCCACACTTCGCCCTACCTCCTCCACCGCTCCGATAATCCCCTCCCGATTGCGCGTGGCGGAGTTGCCATTGGTCACCACCGCCAGATCCCCGTTCGGCTCCAACCTCTCCTTCCCGACCCCACCGAACACCTGATCCTTAGTCTCTTCTTCCCCGGCCTTACCGTTACCTGCGCCACCATCTATGTCCGCCCCAACGCTCCTATTCCCTTCGACTTCCTCTCCCACGTCGATCGTACCTTTTCCTCCTACGTGATCGCCGCCGACCTCAACATCCATAGTCGTTCCGCTGCCCAGTTACGGCGATGGCATCGGTTCCTCTCCACCCTTCAAGGTGACCTCGTCCCCATCCCCCGGCATACCCGTCCTGAATCCAACTCCACTCCTGATGTTATCCTCTCCTCCCCCAACCTCCTTGGCCGCATCACGGTGGATGTCCTGGAGCCTATTGGTAGCGACCATCTCCCTGTCCTCCTCACCGTTTCAGACGGTCGTCGCCCTCGCCCCGACCCTCGTACTGACCCTCCCCCTAAGTATGTCCACGACTATTCCCGAGCCGACTGGAATGCCTACCGGGATACCCTTTCCACCCAGGTCGATAGCCACCCTCTCACCTACCACCACCCTGACGATGTCACCCATGCCGCCTCCTTTCTCCAGCGGACCTTGTCTGAGGCCGTGGAGGCCCACGTTCCTACTGTCGCCATCCACCCCCACCGTCCTACCTTACCCCCACAGGCCGTTCTCCTCCTCCGTGAATCCCGTCGTCTCTACCGTGCCTTCCTCCGCACGCGTGACCCGGACACACTACGACGCCACCGGCAACTCCAGCGACACGTTCGTAATTTGCTCGCGGCTAAGAAACGCCGGGACTGGCGACAGACATGCACCCGTTTAAATGCAACCCTACCAATCAACTCGTCCAAGTTCTGGTCGGCCTTCCATCGCCTTACCGGAACTAAACCCTCCCCCTATTCTCCTCTTCTCCATGATGATCACCCTTTCCCTGACTCCCTTAGTAAGGCCAATCACTTTGCCTCCTACCTCTCCGATGTATTTTCCGTCCCCGATGATCCCCAGTTCGATTACTCCCTCTTCCCAGATATCCGCGATCGAACTGACACCTCTTCCCCTCCCCTCGCTCCTGGCTTCCAGTACTTGGACAACATTACACACACGGAACTCAATGCCCCTATCACTACACAGGATCTCATTGCTACACTCCGCACAAAACGCAACACCGCTCCTGGTCACGATCGTGCCACCTACCGTCACCTTCGTGAAGCTCCTGTCTCTTTCCTCTCCACCCTGGCCAGGCTCTACAATGTAGTCCTGTCCACCGGTTACTACCCCGACCTGTGGAAAACCTCCCGTATCCTCATGTTCCTTAAACCTGGCAAACCGCCGTCCGCCGTCTCCTCCTACCGTCCCATCAGCCTTACCTCGGTCTTCAGCAAGGTCCTAGAATCTATCCTCACCCGCCGCATCCACCAGCATCTCCGCCAGCACCGCCTCCTTCCCGTCACCCAGTGTGGCTTTCGGCCATCCTTCTCTTCCGACGATCTTCTCCTTCACCTCACTCATCTCCTTTCCGAACAGCTTAATTCCCGTCGCTCCGCCATCTTCCTCTCACTTGACCTCGAACGCGCTTATGACCGCGTCTGGCATTCCGGTCTCCTCTTCAAGCTCCAAACCTTTGCCCTTCCCATTAACTACGTCCGTCTGATCGGTTCCTTTCTCTCCCGCCGTCCTTCCTATGTCACCATCCATAACACTGATTCCTACACCTTTTTCCCCTCCGCCGGTGTGCCCCAAGGCTCCGTCCTCTCCCCCCTTCTGTACCTTTTGTACACGGCGGACATGCCGCCGCCGTCGCCCCCCGTCCACCTTCTCCAGTTTGCCGATGACACCGCCTTCCTCGCCCTTGCCCCCACCCTGCAACGCTCCCAACGCCTTCTCCAATCCCATCTTGACCGGTTCACCGCTTGGTGCAACCAGTGGTTGCTCAAGGTCAATCCCTCCAAAACCCAGGCGATCATTGTAGGCAAAACCACCCCTTCCTTCCGCCTCCTTGATTTCTATCTCACCGTCTATGGCCGTCCTATCGCCCTCACTCCCACCCTTAAGTACCTTGGCGTCACCCTCGACCGTCGCCTCTCCTGGACTCCCCATCTCCAGACAATCCAAGCCAAGGCACGTTCCCGACTCCGTCTCCTCAAGCTCCTTTCCGGCCGCACGTGGGGTCTGGACCCCTCCACAATCCTCCACACCTATAAATCCATCATCCGCCCTATCCTTTGTTACGCCCATCCAGCCTGGATCTCCGCCCCCCCTACCTTCTATAAATCCCTCCAAATCCTTGAACGCCATGCTCTCCGCCTTGCCTATCGCATCCGTCTCCCCTCCCCCACACGGATCCTGTATGATCTCATCCCCTTCCCCCACCTCCTCCTTTTCCTTGAAAGGATACGTATCCTGTACACCTCACGTAAACTTGATCCTCCTCACCCGCTCGTTTCCTCGCTCCTCTCCCACCCCCGCCCGCTGCCGCGCCTGTATTCGCACGTCCCACCCGGTCTCCATCTCTCCACCCTCCATACCCTCTCCCAAGGTGGCTTCCGCCAGCTCCCTCTCCCTGATGATGTCCTCGTCCCCTCCATCTACCCCTCCTATCAACTTTGACCCTGCCCCACCCCCCACTTCCCGTGTCCTTTCCTTTCGGCACCCTCCCTCCCTTCTCTTCTCTTCCCTTCTTTTTCCATCTCCCTGTCCCCTCTCTTCCCCCTCTTCCCCCGGGCTTCCTCTCCCCCTTCCTCCCTCCCCCCTATCTCCCCTGCCCGTGGCATCTCTGCTCTCCCCTCTCGCTCTCCCACTCCCCTTCCTCCTCCTCCTCTCTTGGCAGGTCCCCGGACTCGCACACGTATAGTGAACATTCGCGCGCCGGAGATCGTCGCCTTTTGTGCTTCGTGTGTGTGACGTCATATAGTGTTTTTGGTGTCCGCCATCCCACTCCTACGTTCACTTGTGCCGTCGGACTCACCAGTGTTTTGTGCGCCGTGCCGACGTGTTTTCCGTGTTGTTATCGTCACATGTGAACGACTCCGTGTTTTTTATGTCTCTGTGACCTCTCTCTTTTGCCCCTCACTTTGTTCTTTGTCATTCACCATGTTTTATACTCTTGTAAAACGCTATGGCTGAAGAGCGGCGTAGTGTGCCGCTGCCAGCCTACCTGCATTGTACAGGTTTTAAAATAACAATAAAGTAAAAAAAAAAAAAAAAAAAAAAAAATGAGATCGCTTTCTGCATAAAGATATCGCACTAATAGATGAAGAACGTATAAAATCGTACTGCAATGACTGTTGCCTGGCATGACTCTCTGGAAGTCATGAAATTGACCAGGTCAACATTTAGTGAACGAAATTATGCTCTCTTGGCACATCGTAAGTTGTGTATGTGGGCAGCGTATCTTGGTGCCGATATAGCGCTTCCTGGAGGCATACAGCGAAAGCTTACATTCGTCTTGTAGGGCAAAAAACTGTTTAATTCATTCCACACATAATTGAAAATTGATAATTATTTAAGTTTTTAATCTTGTGTAGGTAAACACAATCTTCATAATGTGCCCAAGTACCAAAGCTGCTTATGCAGTTTTTTGGACCTACAGTTCACTTTACAATAAAGTCCTCGAAAATATACCCTTTAACTGTAAAGGTAGTTAAGTTTATATTCTTACCGAATTACAACTAATTTTTTATGACGAGAATGTTCTAGTTCTTATTACCTTCACTGACTAATTCTGTTAGTTTCTGGATGTAGAGAGCTGCGCAGATAAATTGGTGTAAATCTCGTGTTTATCACCGATGTTCGCAGCATCGAGGACACTGGTTTTCCTTCATTAATGTGGAGCTGAATTTTATCTTTAAGTAGCAGAGCTTTATATACTTCTCTCGAGAAGTTCATATCCAACTGCAACAGTTTACAAACAGCTACATATTTCTATATCCATTCTTTTCAGCAGACTGAATTTACCAATAGTACACAGACTATTGACATTATATTTCACATTTCCGGAGGAGGGGGATATTTACTAATGTTCTGGACTGGAATGGATAATCAGAAACAGCTGGCAGGTATTATGATATAAGTTACTTCGCTTAATAAGTCTATCATTAGAGAAAGATCTACAGAATATCACGTATTTTTTGACGTGTTCGGTATGTTTCGAAAATTGGACAAAGTGTTTATACATTCCACAGTCTCAGTAGTAGTAGTAGTGACGTAGAAAGTTTTGTTAAAGATGTTTCGCATGATGGAAATGCTTCTAAAAATCACTGTGTTGCAGTAATTCCAGATTATTGATATTCAGACCACTTTAGTATAATGGTCCGTGTTTGGAATAAAAACTGCTGATTACCATTAGTGATTTGCTTTTAAAGGAAAGGCAAATGAAAATTGTTACTGCTAATTACAGTGAGGTAAAAAAGTAGAGCAAACTGTCAAAACATATTTTTATGGGGACAATCATGATAACATACGTCGGACTACTTGCAACAACTTGTTCAATTAGCAATATTGCCAGTCATCCCGAAATATTGCCGTTTATTGCAGCAACTCTTGCGGCCATACGTTGCTGAACAATTTCGTCCGTTTAAAAACACCTCAGGACGGGGTGGGCGTTGGTTAGCAACGCAGAAAGCACAGAGCGAGCTACGCCACTGCAGATATGCGACAGCAGCAGAGCCATCTGTGCGTGCCAAAGCGTATTACATTGCGACTATGGGCGTGGAGTGCACGAGTGTCATTCAGGGACCTGAGAAAAGTTTTTAGATAAAAAAAAAATAACTGCCTTTGTGAAAGTACTAGTAGTTGGAATATAAAAAGAGACAAACCTGTCTATCGTATGACATCAAGTGTAGTGAGCTAGAATCTGATAAACGTACTAGCTAGTAAGACTGCGCTCACATATTGTATGAACAAGCTTATTAAATAAAGAAGACAAGAACATTTAATAGGTAAGTGCTGTTTCCCGTGTGCGTCAAGAGGTGTGATTTTAATTGTGTACTGCCTTGAGGTTCGCCGTCAGTGTTACGCTGTGTGCTATGCCATCTGTCAACACCTTTATGCTCCAGTCATACTGTGCCTTGTGTTCTTTTAATCGTCGCAGTGTGTGGCTTTTTGTGTGTGCTACTTTTAAACAGTTTTTTATCTCCATTTTACAGTCACCCCGTTTTTTGTATATTGCCTTCCATGATGTTCTCCCTTTTTATATCTATGTTCGCCTTCTTCTCTCCTTTGCTGTTTTTAAATGTCTTCTCTTGTTTTGTTCTATGTCTTTCGGCTGAAGAGCAGCGCATATGCTGCTGCCAGCCCGCCCCGATGGGGAATTGAAATACAATAAAGAAAAAAAAAAAAAAAAAAAAAAATTAATAGGTATTGACTTCTATCTCACCGTCTATGGCCGTCCTATCGCCCTCACTCCCACCCTTAAGTACCTTGGCGTCACCCTCGACCGTCGCCTCTCCTGGACCCCCCATCTCCAGACAATCCAAGCCAAGGCACGGGAGTCTCCTCAAGCTCCTTTCCGGCCGCACGTGGGGTCTGGACCCCTCCACAATCCTCCACACCTATAAATCCCTCATCCGCCCTATCCTTTGTTACGCCCATCCAGCCTGGATCTCCGCCCCCCCTACCTTCTATAAATCCCTCCAAATCCTTGAACGCCGTGCTCTCCGCCTTGCCTATCGCATCCGTCTCCCCTCCCCCACGCGGATCCTGTATGATCTCATCCCCTTCCCCCACCTCCTCCTTTTCCTTGAAAGGATACGTATCCTGTACACCTCACGTAAACTTGATCCTCTCCCACCCCCGCCCGCTGCCGCGCCTGTATTCTCACGTCCCACCCGGTCTCCATCTCTCCACCCTCCATACCCTCTCCCAAGGTGGCTTCCGCCAGCTCCCTCTCCCTGATGATGTCCTCGTCCCCTCCATCTACCCCTCCTATCAACTTTGACCCTGCCCCGCCCCCCACTTCCCGTGTCCTTTCCTTTCGGCACCCTCCCTCCCTTCTCTTCTCTTCCCTTCTTTTTCCGTCTCCCTGTCCCCTCCCTTCCCCCGGGCTTCCTCTCCCCCTTCCTCCCTCCCCCCCCCTATCTCCCCTGCCCGTGGCATCTCTGCTCTCCCCTCTCGCTCTCCCACTCCCCTTCCTCCTCCTCCTCTCTTGGCAGGTCCCCGGACTCGCACACGTATAGTGAACATTTGCGCGCCGGAGATCGTCGCCTTTTGTGTCTCGTGTGTGTGACGTCGTATAGTGTTTTTGGTGTCCGCCGTCCCACTCCTACATTCACTTGTGCCGTCGGACTCATCAGTGTTTTGTGCGCCGTGCCGACGTGTTTTCAGTGTTGTTATCGTCACATGTGAACGACTCCGTGTTTTTTATGTCTCTGTGACCTCTCTCTTTTGCCCGTCACTTTGTTCATTGTCATTCACCATGTTTTATACGCTTGTAAAACGCTATGGCTGAAGAGCGGCGTAGTGTGCCGCTGCCAGCCTACCTGAGTTGTACAGGTTTTAAAATAACAATAAAGTAAAAAAAAATTAATAGGTATGCAAAATGTACGTGATTTTCCTCCTCCCTGCCTGCAGTTAACTGCGGGTAATCCAATATAACCTTGCTCCTTCCCACTCCCATTCCCACCCCTCATAATAAACAACTAAAGCAAAGTAAAGACAGAGGCCATGTAGTGGTGTTTAATCTTAATGATCTGGATGCTGTGGGTTTAGAGCTTTTACCGGCGTGCTGATTGTTCCATAAATATACTGGAGAACTGCTGGATATTTCGGCGCATTAGTGGGGCAGAACATCATAGTATCAAGTTCATCAGTGAGATCGCTTTCTGCATAAAGAAATCGTACTAATAGATGAACGTATAAAATTGTACTTAACCAATTTAGTTAATCAAAGAGCGTATTTTCTTCATTCTTTCGGTACGACCACATTTCTTCTACATTTGCTTATGTTACACGCTACTTACAAGGGAACCTCCCCACCACACCCCCCTCAGATTTAGTTACAAGTTGGCACAGTAGATAGGCTTTGAAAAATTGAACACAGATCAATCGAGAAAACAGGAAGAAGCTATCTGGAACTATGAAAAAAATAAGCAAAGTATACAAACTGAGTAGTGTATGCACAAGATAGGCAACATCAAGGACAATATATCCTCAGGAGCGCCGTGGTCCCGTCGTTAGTGTGGACAGCTGCGGAACGAGAGGTCCTTTGTTCTAGTCTTCCCTTGAGTGGAAGGTTTAATTTCTTTATATTTGCAAAGTCATGATCTGTCCGTTCGTTCATTGACGTCTCTGTTCACTGTAGTGACTTTAGTGTCTGTGTTTTGCGGCCGTACCGCAAAACCGTGCCATTAGTAGACGAAACGACGTGCCTCTACAATGGGAACCGAAAACATTTGATCGCAAGGTCATAGGTCAACCGATTCCTCCACAGGGTAACACGTCTGATGCATTCTATACCACACTGGTGACGGCATGTGCGTCACATGACAGGAATATGTTGTCGACACACCTATCTTGTACACTTGGCGAATGGGTAAGAAGATTCTTCTACCTTGCCCGATTTAGGTTTTCTTGTGGATGTGATAATCACTCTCAAAAAGCTGATAACATTGGAAAGACGGACGGACAGATAATAATTGTCAGCTGCTCACACTAACCACGGGACCACGGCGCTCCTAAGCTCAAAATCTCTTTGATGTTGCCTATCTTGCACATGGACTACTCAGTTTGTATATTTTGCTTATTTTTTCATAGTTCTGCACTACTTCTTCCTGTTTTCTCGATTGATCGGTGTTTAGTTTTTCAAGGCCTATCCACTGTGCCAACTTATAACTAAATCTGAGGGGGGTGCGATGGGAAGGTTCCCTTGTTAGAAACAAACCAGTTCAAAATAAACGGGTGGTTATTGAAAGACGGGATGTGACATATGTACCGCATGCGCCGGGATTTCCACTAAAACCACTCTGATTTCAAAGACCCAGGAAGAAAAAGCCACAGTAGATATGACAATAAAAAGTGAACTACATTGTAGAGCATCTCAAAGAATTTAACATCAATACACCTCTACATGTTAACCATTTGCAGCACGAAGAATATCGAGTCTACATTCAATTTCTCGCCAAGTTCTTTGTAAAAATTCCTCTGTTAATTTTGCAATTGCATTAGTGAATGTCGCAACGTAGGAATATCGTCCACTTTCGTCGCATGCATGCAGTCCTTCACAAATCACCACACGAAGAAATCAAGCGGCGTGACGTTGGCTAGGCAATGGATCTGATCCAACGACTGGGAAATTTCCTATCCAGAAACATGCGAACAGCCGTTGGCCAATGCGGCGGAGCTCCATCTTGAAATACGATGTTGGGTTGCAAGTCTTGTACCTGAGGGTACACAAACTGCTCCAACATGTCCAGATACACTGACCCATTCACTGTTTGTTCTGCAAAGAAGAACGGTCCAACAATCCTGCCAGGCACTAGCCAGCACCAGACGTTTAGTTTAGGGCTATCACGAACATGTTCAATGACAACATGCGGATTTTGCGAACCCCAAATCTGAACATTATGCCTATTAACCCTTCCCGATAAATTTAAGGTTGTCTCACCTGAGAATAAAAATCTTTCCAGGAAGCTGATATCCATACCAATACGCAGCAGCAATTTGTTGTCGGCGTGGTTTGTCGTTCGTCGTCAGATGTTGCAGAATTTGCACTCTGTAAGCACACAGACGAAGACGCTGGTGAACTACACGATGCAACGTTGATCGAGGTACATCAAGTTGCCTGCATGCTTGACGAATTGACTTACGTGGGCTTCTGAGAAACGTTCGTCTGATGTACACCACTGTCTCTTCTGAAACTCCATAACGTGCACCGCCAGAATGTTTCAGAACACTTCCTGTTAGAAATTTCCTATACTATTCCTTGTTTTCAAATCAGGTGTATCACGTTCATACACTAAACGATAATCTAATAATCGGCGATTTTGTTTCTGCAATCCACGCTACTGCTTGCACGTGCTGCTGTGGAGTCGCCATTTTCACTTCATACGACCATGCTGCACTTGGCACTTGTGTCGTGGCAATATAAATTCTTTGAGATGCTCTACAATGTGGTGCATTTTTCATTGTATCTACTGTGCTTTTCTCTCCTGGGTCCTTGGAATCAGGGAGGTTTAAGTGGGACACCCTGTATTTTGACTGGACAACGTCTGGTCAACCTACACTATGTCTTTCTCCTTACTGTCCAGTTTTAGCTTCCTCGGATTTTCATTTATTTGGTCCCCTCAAGGAGGCATTACGGGGATAAAAATTCAGCAACAACAAGATGGTCAAAGTATCTGTGGGGAAAATGGCTCAGCAGTAAGACAAATAGTGCCTTGAATCAAGCGTCAATATTTTTAACGCTCTGCAGTCTCCAATATCCTGCTCACAAACCATCAGAACCATTCTCAGAAGGTCTGTATTATTCCGCAGTACTCAAAATTGGGAACCATTTGAAGACAAGGACTGAGGAAGACATGGCACAAACAAGTTAAGGGGACCACACAGTGCTTCATTTCGAAAAAAAAAAATATCGATTTTCGATTTTCATCGTATTTCGATAGATTAAGATTTTATTTGAGTACTCTGAAAAGGATTTTGCTGAAAAAAAAGTTTTGGAGCATTTAAAGGGCATTTTCCCACCATCTGCGTTGATGTGCCACGTACAATCTATTGGCAAGAGCATGGCTGCAGGGAGAACATTTTGTACAGTGATTAACTTACATCAACCACCAAATAAATTTAAAAAACTGACTGCACCACCATTCTCTTCCTGCTGCTGTTATTACAGGAATTAAACCTATTTTCAGAGACTTGGCTCATCCTGACGTAATGAAATGTCTGCATGGGCAGACACACAACCCAAATGAATGTTTCAACAGCATAATTTGGAACAGCCTTCCTAAAACTGTATTTGTAGGCATGCATAGAGTGAAACTAGGAGTTCATGATGCTGTTATTACATTCAACTATGGTGATATTGGAAAGTGTTGGGTACTGAAAAAGCTGAGAATTAATGCTGGTGAAAATATGATCACTGGGCTGCAACATTGCCATAAAATGAGGATAGCCAATGCAGACAGGTCTGCATCTAATATGGCCAAGAAAGCAAGCAGACTTCCAGGAAGATGAAAAAAAAAGCTAGAGGCCAAAGAAGGGCCATCATATAGTGCAAGACAGTTTTAATTAACCGTAAGTAACAAATTTCAAAAGTTTTTCCTTTAAAGTCAATTTCCCACAAACTAAAATTTTCAGTACATATGCCCCATTATATCAGAAACTATCACAGATAAATGAATGAAATTTTCAGTCCTTGCATAACATAAAAAGCCACCTCTGGTACTACATTCATTAACATTCTCCATTAGGAAGCCACAAAAAAAATATTTTCTGCGCAAAAAATTAATATTTTTTGTTAATAAATTTAAAATAGTATTTCTTAAAAACTATATAATGGATACAGTAGATTTTTAGTACAGTTTACTATTAGCATCATGTAACATACAGTAAAAATATTAAGGTACTGCATCAAATAATTTTTTTCAGAAATTGGTCAAATACTTGCCTAAATTCACATGGGTTAGATAGGCAGGGTGTGGTCCCCTTAAACAGTCTCCTCCTCCTGTGGACAAAACCAGCAACACTTCAGCAAGACGTCAGCAAGTACTTGCAGTAGCCTGTTCGATCTGAAACATTGCCCAGTCATCCCGCAGTAATAGCGTTTATTGCAGCAACATTGATGACAGCGCTATTGCGGCTGCACATTTCCGTAAAATATGGCCCTTGTAAACGCACCTTGAGACCTGTTGTGCGATGACAAACAACGCCAAATGCTTAGAGCGAGCTACGCCACTGCAGATATGCGAAGCAGCAGAGCCATCTGTGCGCGCAAAGACGTATTACGTTGCGATTGTAAGCGAGTGCAACGAAAACTTATAGATTTCAAAAGAAAAGATGGCTTCCTGAAAGCAGCACTAGCTGGAACAGAGAGAAACAGAATGTCTATCGTATGGAAAAACGTGTAGTAAGGTCAAGCCAGCTAAAAGTATCAACTGGTAAGAATGCGCTCACATGTACAGTGTGAACAAGACAGCGATGTACAAGGGGACAACCTAAATTCTGCCCCTACTAATACTGTATAGGACAATTATATGTGTGACTACTATGATTGCGTAGAGATTTTGCAATACGCATAGCGTGGCGTGCTGCATCAGGAGTGATTCAGGTAATCAGAGCGCAATTCCGTGGACAAAATTAAGGTGTGTTGTCACCATGAAATATGAAAATAAAAAGCCCTTGAAAATATACCCCACATTTAAAAATGTAGTTAAGCTTATATTCTTCCCAAACGACAAGCAATTTATCATGAAGAAAGCGTTGCAGCTCTTCATTATGTTCACTGGCTAGTCCTATTCATTTCTGGGTGTATAGGGATATGCAGATTTGTGTAAATCTCATGTTTATCGCTAATGTTCGCACCAACATCATGGATACTGTTTTTTTCTTCTTTTTCATTAACCCGGAACTGAATTTTGTCTTCGAGTAGCGGAGCTTTATATACTTCTCCCGAGAAGTTCATATCCAACTGCAGCAGCTTACGATAGCTATGTGTTTCTACATACATTCATTTGAACAGACTGGATTTACCAGTAACATAAACGCTGTTGCAATTATATTTCACAGCCCTGGAGGTGGGTGAATATTTGCTAATGTTCTGGACTGGAATAGAGCATCAGAAACAACCGACAGATTTTGTGATGTAAACTAGTTAGCTTAATGAGTCTTATTGAAGCAAGATCTACAGAATACCAGTGTTCACGTACTTTTTACAAGTGTTAGAAATGTTTCGTAAATTGGGCGAACTGTATATAATCCACAGTCTCAGTAGTAGTGACGTAAACAGTTTCCTTGTCAAAGCATATTTTTTATGGGGACAACTAAGGTAACACAGATGTCAGTACGTTTCTCTGGTACGATCTGTAAACTTAGAAAGGTTGTAAAAATGATATATTTAAACGTATGGAAAATAAGGCATTCTATATCAGATTCTTCGAATAATTTTTTTTTTTATTTCATCAATTTCGATTTTGATTAATTTTGAATAAATCACACACATTAGAAGCCTAATATTTGGTATGTGGGGAGAAGCACGTTATGGCATCGTTATGTCTCTAATTTTCAGGGCTAGCGAGGTTTGAGACATTCAAAATTACAAGTCAGGGAGAATTACCCCGAAATGCAATCTTGGAGCAAGGCCCCCTTCAGCAGCGTGGTTTCACACCATTAGATTCGCTTTGACGTATGCAAAATTATTACTAAAATGCCACAAACGACGTTTGTATTTAACAAATAAACTGAAGCTGAGTTTCCATTTCTGAAATCAGAAAGGCAATGCGAGAAGTTATTTTACACGTGTTTGTATGCGACAACAGTAACACAAAATACACTCCTGGAAATGGAAAAAAAGAACACATTGACACCGGTGTGTCAGACCCACCATACTTGCTCCGGACACTGCGAGAGGGCTGTACAAGCAATGATCACACGCACGGCACAGCGGACACACCAGGAACCGCGGTGTTGGCCGTCGAATGGCGCTAGCTGCGCAGCATTTGTGCACCGCCGCCGTCAGTGTCAGCCAGTTTGCCGTGGCATACGGAGCTCCATCGCAGTCTTTAACACTGGTAGCATGCCGCGACAGCGTGGACGTGAACCGTATGTCAGTTGACGGACTTTGAGCGAGGGCGTATAGTGGGCATGCGGGAGGCCGGGTGGACGTACCGCCGAATTGCTCAACACGTGGGGCGTGAGGTCTCCACAGTACATCGATGTTGTCGCCAGTGGTTGGCGGAAGGTGCACGTGCCCGTCGACCTGGGACCGGACCGCAGCGACGCACGGATGCACGCCAAGACCGTAGGATCCTACGCAGTGCCGTAGGGGACCGCACCGCCACTTCCCAGCAAATTAGGGACACTGTTGCTCCTGGGGTATCGGCGAGAACCATTCGCAACCGTCTCCATGAAGCTGGGCTACGGTCCCGCACACCGTTAGGCCGTCTCCCGCTCACGCCCCAACATCGTGCAGCCCGCCTCCAGTGGTGTCGCGACAGGCGTGAATGGAGGGACGAATGGAGACGTGTCGTCTTCAGCGATGAGAGTCGCTTCTGCCTTGGTGCCAATGATGGTCGTATGCGTGTTTGGCGCCGTGCAGGTGAGCGCCACAATCAGGACTGCATACGACCGAGGCACACAGGGCCAACACCAGGCATCATGGTGTGGGGAGCGATCTCCTACACTGGCCGTACACCACTATTGATCGTCGAGGGGACACTGAATAGTGCACGGTACATCCAAACCGTCATCGAACCCATCGTTCTACCATTCCTAGACCGGCAAGGGAACTTGCTGTTCCAACAGGACAATGCACGTCCGCATGTATCCCGTGCCACCCAACGTGCTCTTGAAGGTGTAAGTCAACTATCCTGGCCAGCAAGATCTCCGGATCTGTCCCCCATTGAGCATGTTTGGGACTGGATGAAGCGTCGTCTCACGCGGTCTGCACGTCCAGCACGAACGCTGGTCCAACTGAGGCGCCAGGTGGAAATGGCATGGCAAGCCATTCCACAGGACTACATCCAGCATCTCTACGATCGTCTCCATGGGAGAATAGCAGCCTGCATTGCTGCGAAAGGTGGATATACACTGTACTAGTGCCGACATTGTGCATGCTCTGTTGCCTGTGTCTATGTGCCTGTGGTTCTGTCAGTGTGATCATGTGATGTATCTGACCCCAGGAATGTGTCAATAAAGTTTCCCCTTCCTGGGACAATGAATTCATGGTGTTCTTATTTCAATTTCCAGGAGTTTATTTACTCGATTAGTACTGCAAGGTAGTTTGACGTTTAATTAGCTCTAGTTAAAAAATGTATGATCTGTGTAGTTATAGCTTAAAGCACGTATAACACGTACATATATGGATATATTATTAACGTAAGTTTCTAAAAATGTTTCCTCTACTATTGTGGACAACGAGATATGCAGCGTTCCCTAAACAGCAAGGAATTTGATTTCTCAAAGTACCGATTTGTGCTTTAATGCATATCCTCTAGCACACTCCTTTTTCTTTCGTCATTTTACTGTTTTTCAGTTCTTTGCGGAAAGTTGTTCGGAGAGAATGAACTCTTGCTGTTGGCAGTAACTGCTTTTTATTGTGGAATACACTACCATGAAGTCATGACCGACTAAAGACATCACATAATTAAGACACGTACTCCGTGTCCCTGTACTGTATTCTCTTTACTTTGTGCAATACAGGGAGTGACAAGTCTCCCCTTCAATATACTGCCACCAAACAGTAACATCAGTCTCAGATGGTCTGTATTATTGCACTGTACTCAATATTGGTCAGCATTTACAGACAAGGACAGCGGAAGATATGACCCGACCATGCACAATGTGGGCAAAACCGGCAGCACCCCTGCAATACGTAGCATTATTTGCAACAAGTCGTTCAATACTGTCCAGTCATCCCGCAATACTGCCATTGACTGCAACAACACTGATGGCAACATTATTGCGAACACAAGTTACCGTACAATACGGCACAAGTAAACAAGCGTATGGCCGTGTTGGGCGTTGGCTAGCAATGCATAGAGCGAACTTCGCCACTGCAGATATGCATAGCAGCAGAGCCGTCTGTGCGTGCCAAGATGTATTACATTGCAACTTTGGGCTTGGATTGTATTAATGCCACCCAGAGGCCCGAGAAAAGCATTCAGAAAAGAAACGACATTTATTAAAGTACTGTTGTGTGTGTGTGTGTGTGTGTGTGTGTGTGTGTGTGTGTGTGTGTGTGTGTGGGAGTGAGAGAGCGAGGGAGGGGGTGGCTGTCTATCGTCCCTCGCAGTCCCAATCCTTTTCCCAACTATAAATAATCCAAGTAAAGGGAATACAGTACAGGGGCACGGAGTACGTGTCTTAATTATGTGATGTCTTCAGTCGGACATGACTTCATGGTAGTGTTAATACCAACCCGGGCGATATTTCGTGAATAAGATCGCTGAGTGCATAGAAACGTTATGATCGTACTAATAGCGGAAGAACTTCTAAAACAGTACATCATTCAATTTACTTAATCAAAGAATGTATTTTCTTTATACTTTGGGTACGACCACATTTCTTCTACATTTACTCATGTTACATGTTACTTAGAAACACACCAGTTCAATATAAACGATGGTTATTGAAAGACGGGACATAAAACATCACGTATATATTTTGGCGGGACAAGAAGTAACGCACTATGAATGTACAGGACGATCCCCTAAAATATGGGACGTCTGGTGACCCTACACTACGTCATCCCACTACAGTACAGATTTGGCATCCTCGGATATTCATTTATTTGGTCCTGTCGAGGAGGGGCCTTGCATCACGTACTTATTTTAAGGGAAAAAATAACAAATTCATCACTGAGACAAATACATTTGTGGGGATTACGTTTTCACAAAGTCAGGAATTTGATTTTTTCAAGTACCACTTAGTGCTTTAATACATGTCATCCAGCACAAAAAGTGTCTTTTGTCATTTTACTATTTTCAGTTCTTTGTGGAAAGTTGTTCAGAGCGAATGAGCTATTCTGAGTCTCGGCAGAAACTGCCTTTTATTGCATAAATATTACCCGTACACAATACGGTGTGCTGAGCTAGCAGCATTATTTTGAAAGCTCTGCAGTCTCCTTCAATATATTCCGCACTAACTGTCAATACCACCCTTAGATGGTCTGTATTACTGCGCAGTACTCAGTACTTAGAACCATTTACAGATAAGGACCGAGGAGGATATGGCCCGAGCATGTTAAACAGTCTCCACCTTCCGTGGACAAGACCAGCAACAACTCAACAATACGTCGGCAACTACCTGCAACAGTGGCGTTTATTGTAGCAACATTGATGGCAGCACTGTTTCGGCCACACATTGCCGTAAAATATCGCCTGTGTAAACGCACCTCGAGGCCTGTTGTGCAATGACTAGTAACGCCAAATGCTCAGAGCGAGTTAGGGCACTGCAGATATGCGAAGCAGCAGAGCCATCTCTGCGCGCGCACACTTATTACAATGCGATTGTGAGCGAGAGCAACAAAAGCTGAAATTTTTTTTAAAAAGATGGCTTCCTGAAAGTAGTAGTAGCTGTAACAGAGAGAGAAACAAAATGTTTATCGTATGACAAAACGTATAGTGAGCTGAAGTCTGACAAAGGCATCAATTTGGAAGAATGAGTTCACACATACTCTGTGAACAAGATTGGCATATAGAAAGGAATGACAAAACGAATCTTCCATCACCACTTTGATTATTCTCTTTTCCCCACTGTCATGGAACGTGCCGATACCTTGGTCGCTCCACTTGCTCGTATTCTCCAGTACTTGGGGCAGTTGCCCTCCTCCGACATAAACACTACCATCACAGAGCAAGACATTAACTTATCCTCCAGTCCAAACGCAACACGGACCCTGGTCACGACTGTGTCACCAGCCGTCACCTTTGAGAAAGCCCTTATACCTTCCTGACTCTCCTAGCCCATCTCTATAACGTCATCCTCTCTACTGGCTTCTACCCTGACCTGTGGAAGACCTCCCACGTTCTCTTATTCCTCAAACCCAACAAACCCCCTTCTGCCGCCTCCTCCTATCGTCCCATCTGCCTCACCTCCGTTTTCAGTAAGGTCTTAGCACCCATCCTCTCCCACCGTATCCATCAGCGCTTTACTCAACACCACCTATTCCACCTTACCCAATGTTTTTTTTTTTTGTTTTGGTTTTAGGGCGCAAAACTGCTATGGTCATTAGTGCCCGGTACGTAACTTAGGAAACAGTAAAAAACCGAAAATGGAAACCAGCAGCAATGGGACCGAAAGTCATAAAATTGGAGAAACTAAAAGCAGAAGGAAGGCTTAAAAATCCACTACAGAAAGGGGTTGGTTGTCCCCAAAAAAAAAAGCTTCAAATGACTGACGTCATTTCACTGGCACTAATAAACTCGAGAATGCGATCAGCTGAGCGCGTGTCATCTGCTAAAATCGACGATATATCAGGCGATAGCTGTAGACGGGAGCGTAACGGATTAAAATAGGGGCACTCAATTAAAAGGTGTCTTACCATCCACAGCTGAGAGCAGTGGGGACAGAGTGGGGGAGGATCGCCGCTTAAAAGATGTCGATGGCTAAAAAGACAGTGCCCTATCCGAAGTCTAGTTAAAATTACCTCCTCCCGACGATGCGTTCGGGAGGAAGAGGTCCAAGCACAAGGAAGAGCTTTCACGTCCCGCAATTTATTATGGGGAAGTGTCGACCAATGCGCATGCCATAAATGAACAACACGACGACATAAAACGCTCTGTAGATCGGCGAAGGGAATCGATTGAATAGCTGGCCGAGGAGGAGAGACTGCAGCCTTGGCTGCAATATCGGACGCCTCATTTCCACAGATACCAACGTGTCCCGGGAGCCAGAGGAACGCCACTGAGACGCCCCCCAGGTGGAGCAAGCGCAGACAGTCCTGAATCCGGTGGACCAGAGGGTGCACAGGATAAAGAGCTTGGAGACTGAGGAGAGAGCTGAGAGAATCTGAGCAGATAACGTACTGTATCCGCTGATGGCGGCGGATGTAGTGGACAGCCTGGAGAACAGCGTAAAGCTCCGCAGTATAAACCGAACACTGGTCGGGAAGCCGAAAGTGATTTGGGGTGTCACCAACAATATAGGCACTTCCTACACCTAACGATGTTTTCGAGCCGTCGGTGTAAATAAATGTGGCGTCCGTCATTTGTGCACATAGAGCAGCAAATGCCCGACGATAAACAAGTGAAGGGGTACCATCCTTGGGAAGTCGACAAAGGTCACGGAGCAGGCAGATCCGGGGACGGAGCCAAGCCGGTGCTGTACCCCAAGTTGTCAAGAAGGTTTTAGGAAAGCGGAAGGAAAGAGAATGGAGCAGTTGACGGAAGCGGACTCCCAGTCGTAGTAGGGAGGAGGGGCGGCCTGCATACCCAACATCAAAGGAGGCGTCGAAAAAAATGTCAGGGCTGGATTAGCAGGCATGGAAGACAGATGGCTAGCATAACGACTCAGAAGGACTGCTCGCCAATTGGACAGCGGAGGTTCAGCAGTCTCAGCATAAAGGCTTTCCACAGGGCTGGTGTAAAAAGCTCCAGACACTAAACGTAATCCACGGTGGTGGATAGAGTCGAGACGCCGAAGAATAGACGGCCGAGCAGAGTAGTAGACTATGCTTCCATAGTCCAATTTCGAGCGCACTAAGGCGCGATATAGGTGGTGAAGAACCACTCAGTCCGCTCCCCAGGAGGTACCATTCAGGACACGGAGGGTGTTGAGGGATCGCAGACAGCGAGCCAAAAGATAGGAAACGTGGGAGGACCAGCACAGTTTTCTGTCAAACATAAGACCCAAGACCCTTCCGTTTTCAGACAAACGGAAGGTTGACAGGACCTAGATGTAAGGAGGGCGGAAGAAACTCCTTACGTCGCCAAAAATTAACACAAACGGTCTTACAGGGAGAAAAACGGATGCCGGTTTCGATGCTCCAAGAGTGGAGGCGATCGAGACATCCTTGAAGACGTCGTTCAAGAAGGCTGGTCCGTTGAGAGCTGTAGTAGATCGCAAAATCGTCCACAAAGAGGGAGCCCGAGACATCAGGAAGGAGACAATCCATAATTGGATTGATGGCAATGGAAACAGTACAACACTCAGCACGGAGCCCTGGGAGACCCTGTTTTCTTGGGAGAAAGTACGGGAGAGAGTAGTGTTCACCCGCACCCTAAATGTGCGCTCTGCCATAAATTCGCGAAGAAAAAGGGGCAGCCGACCTCGAAAGCCCCAAGAGAACAGTGTGCGGAGGATGCCTGTCCTCCAACAGGTATCGTACGCGCTCCAGATCAAAAAATATTGCTACTGTTTGGCGTTTCCGGAGAAAATTGTTCATGATATAAGTGGAGAGAGCAACAAGATGGTCAACTGCAGAACGATGCTTTCGGAATCCGCAATGGGCAGGTGTTAAAAGACTGCGGGATTCCAGCCACCACGCTAAACGGTAATTCACCATACGCTCCAAAACCTTACAGTCACTACTCGTGAGAGAAATGGGGCGATAGCTAGAGGGGAGATGTTTGTCCTTTCCAGGTTTCGGAACAGGAACGACGATAGCTTCCCGCCATCGTCTGGGAAAAGTACTGTCGGTCCAAATTCGATTATAAAGGCGAAGGAGGTAACGCAGACTATGCGTTGATAAATGCAGCAACATTTGGACGTGGATACCATCCGGTCCTGGGGCGGAGGAGCGAGAAGAAGAGAGTGCATGTTGGAGTTCCCGCAAGGAGAAAACAGTATTGTAGCTTTCGTGATTTTGAGAGGAGAAAGCAAGAGGTTGCACTTCCGCTGCACGTTTCTTTGGGAGAAACGCTGGCGGGTAATTTGAAGAGCTCGAAATCTCAGCAAAGTGCTGACCCAACGAGTTAGAAATTGCGACGGGGTCCACTAATGTGTCATGCGCGACAGTGAGCCCAGAGACCGGGGAGAAACTAGGCGCGCCTGAGAACCGTCGAAGCCGACTCCAAACTTCCGAGGAGGGAGTGAAGGTGTTAAATGAGCTAATAAAGAATTTCCAGCTTGCCTTCTTGCTATCGCGGATGACACGACGGCATCGCGCTCGGAACTGCTTATAGCGGATACAGTTGGCCAAAGTAGGATGGTGGCGGAAAACGCGGAGAGCACGTCGTCGCGCACGTATTGCATCACGGCATGCCTCGTTCCACCAAGGAACTGGGGGGCGCCGGGGCAATTCGGAGGTGCGTGGTATTGAATGTTCCGCAGCTGTAAGAGTAACGTCGGTAATATGTGTGACCTCATCGTCGACGCTGGGAAAGTGACGGTCATCGAATGTCGCTAGAGACGAAAAAAGTGTCCAATCGGCTTGGGCAAACTTCCAGCGTCGTAGGCGCATGTATGGCAGTTGAGGCTGCAGTCTAAGGACACATGGAAAGTGGTCACTCGAGTGTGTATCATCAAGGCCGAACCATTCGAAGCGCCGAGCTAGCGGAACAGTACCGACCGCAAGGTCCAAATGAGATAAATTTGTCGTGGAGGCAGACAAAAATGTAGGGACCCCAGTGTTGAGGCAAACTAGATCTGCTTGGTGGAAGACGTCTAGCAATAGTGAGCCACGTGGACAAGGATGTGGAGATCCCCAAAGCGGGTGGTTGGCATTGAAGTCCCGAACCAGCAAATATGGGGGTGGAAGCTGACCAAGAAGATGAAGGAGATCAGCTCGTACCATTGGTGTGGACGATGGAATGTATACAGTACAAAGAGAGAACGTGTATCCGGAAAGGGAAAGACGGACGGCGACAGCTTGGAAGGAAGCGTTTAAATGGATTGGGTGATAATGGAGAGTTTCATGGAGATGAATCATGAGTCCTCCATGCGCTGGAGTGCCTTCAACAGAGGGGAGATCATATCGGACGGACTGAAAATGAGGGAGAACAAAGCGGTCATGGGGACGCAGCTTTGTTTCCTGAAGACAGAAGATGACCGGCGAGTAGGATCGTAAGAGGATCGACAATTCATCCCGATTGGCTCGAATACCGCGGATATTCCAGTGGATAATGGACATAGGGTCAACAGAAAATGGAGGAATGTGACCAAGGTCGCTGTCAACTCAACAACTGCTCTGTGCTTGCGACTGACAGCATGGAATTGCATTCAGCCGAAGGCAGAAGATCCTGATCCATAGGTTGGTCAGGAGCAGCTCCTGCCACCAGCGATCGGCCGGTTGATCGGCCGCCAGCAGTGCGCCTCGGCGACACAGAAGATGGCCGAGGGCGATTTCCGCCAGGTGGTACTGTAGATGGGACACGCCTTGGCGGAGAAGGAGAGGAACTGGGTTTCTTTGTAACCTTCTTGGAAGTATGATGTTTAGAGGAAGGAGGAACCGATGGTTGGGAAGTTGCCGTACGTAAAAACTCTTCACGAGTATGCTCTTTTTTCGAAGTCTTGGTGTCTGACTTTTGGGGTCGAGAATTAGCAGAACTCGACGAAGGGTGAGCCAGAGAGTGGGCAGGCGAAAGTGGTGAGGTTGAACGGGCGATCTTTGCGCTGGCCGATCTGACGACCGTGGCACTAAAGGTGAGGTCGCAAGTCTGCGTGGTCGCCTCCTTTGTTGGCTGAGGAGAAGCAAGGACAGTGCTGTATTTTCCTTTCTGAGGCACGGTGGGCTGTCGACTGGCGAATAATTTTCGAGCAGCAAAGGTCGACACCTTTTCCTTTACTCTGATTTCCTGGATGAGCTTTTCGTTCTTAAAAACGGGACAATCTAGAGAGGAAGCAGCCTGGTCACCAATACAGTTGATGCAGCGAGGGGATGGAGGTGGACAAGCACCCTCATGGGCATCCTTGCCACACGTAACACATTTGGCCGGATTGGAACAGGACTGGCTGGTGTGATTGAACCGTTGACACCGATAGCAATGCCTAGGGTTTGGGACATAAGGGTGAACGGAAATTACCTCATAGCCTGCTTTGATTTTCGATGGGAGTTGAACTTTGTCAAATGTCAAGAAGACAGTGCGGATTGGAATGATGTTCGAGTCAACCCTTTTCATAACCCTATGAACAGCCGTTACGCCCTGGTCAGACAGGTAGTGCTGAATTTCTTCGTCAGACAATCCATCCAGGGAGCGTGTATAAACGACTCCACACGAGGAATTTAAAGTACGGTGCGGTTCCACCCGGACAGGGAAGGTGTGTAGTAGTGAGGTACGCAGCAATTTTTGTGCCTGGAGGGCACTGACTGTTTCTAACAACAGGGTGCCATTCCGTAATCTGGAACAAGACTTTACAGGACCCGCAATTGCATCGACCCCTTTCTGAATAATGAAAGGGTTGACTGTGGAGAAGTCGTGACCTTCGTCAGACCGAGAAACAACAAGGAACTGTGGCAACGATGGAAGAACTGACTGTGGCTGAGACTCAGTGAACTTACGTTTGTGAGCAGACATAGTGGAAGGTGAGGAAACCATTGCGGAAGAATCCCCCATGATTACCAGCGTCTCCGATGGCACGCTCCTCCCTTGTGGGGGCCCTCTCTGAGGGCACTCCCGCTTTAGGTGATTGTTCACACCTCAGGTCACACCTCCCGACAAACGGACGGAGGGACCAATCGGCACTTTCGGAAGGTATCAGCTCGGGTAATCACCCCTCCCTGGGCCTGGCCGTTACAAGGGGGTACGTACGTGTCCTACCTGTCTACCCGGGGTGGGGAATCACGCGTTACCCCATCACCGGCTACGCATGGAAGTGCGTGGGTCGGCCTTCAGACACACACAGGGAGGAAGAAAGAGAAAGGGAAAGGAAAGAAGAGAGGTCTCAAACGCCGCAGTGGAGAAAAGGGTAAAGAGAAGAGGTAAGGAAAAGAGGAGGACAAAGGAAGGATGAAGACATACAAGCAAGGAAGGCGAAGAATGCGGTACATTTACAAGCGTCCGTCTCCGGACGTAGGCACAAACCATACTCCCAGAGGGGGAGAAAGGGAAGGAAAGAGCCAGAGGTGAGGGGGGGGGGGCAAAGATGGGGGATGGGGAAGGATGCGGAAAGGGAAGGTATGCAGTCCGGAAAGGAAGGAAGGCCACATTAGCTCGGGGTCCCGTGCTCGCTACGCACGTATCCACGAAAGAGTTGTGGATCCCCTGGGGGGGACCTGTGCAGTGTATAGAGGTCAATCGGCGCATTGGAGAGACCAACGAGGTAATCTGTCCGCATCGGGGAGCCAGAAGGGAGCAAGAGAATGAATGGGAAGTTTGTCGTGTGACGACCAGTGGAATGAAGGGAGGACAGATGGAGAAGAAAGAGAAAGATCAATGGCAGAGAAGGTACCATGACCGGCACTGCAATGAGTAGGAGAGCTATCATTAAGAAGGGACAAGTCTTGGTCTACGAGAAGACCTCGACTAGGTGGAAATGCCGAGCCATACAAGTGATGGTGAGCATTAAAATCCCCAAGGAGGAGGAAGGGAGGAGGAAGTTGCTGAAGAAGGACAGTTAAGACAGCAGGTGTAAGAGTCCTGTCAGGAGGGAGATAAAGATTGCAAACTGTGACCTCAGAGTCCGGGTGGACCCTAACAGCAACCGCTTCCAATGTAGTTTGATTAGGAATCCACGTGCTAGCAATGTCTATATGGATCAACATACAAACATCACCAGAGGCCCACAGGAGGCTGACCTGATTTCGACATATGGCACACAAGTTGCAGAGTAAAATGAAATAAGGGATTTCAACTCTGGAAGGTGATGGTAATATCCTTTACAATTCCATTGGATAACCACAGAATGATGATTAAAATTGGGGGGGGGGGGGGTGAACAGGCTAAAGCCAGTCATACCACCAAGTCACCATCCATCACTAACAAGGAGGGGGCGACATCCATGAACAACAGGTCAGAGTCAGGTTGCAAAGGTGGGGACGGGACCTCTGGCGACACCAGAGGCTCCTTGTCCTGGGACTTATGTTTCTTCTTCTCCTCTGTTCGAGATTGAGCAGGACTGTGTCGCAAAAAGGAGCCAGCTGCAGCAGGATTTGGAACAGAAAGAAATCGGCCAACCTGGGGGCCCACAGACCGTGGTTCTCGTAGTCGTCGTGTGGCAGCAGACCTTTGGCCTGGAAGGTGCCGGGAAGGGGGATCCCGGGAGGGGCGCCCTTGGCTGGCAGATGTCAAAGAAATGGGACACTTCTCTGGCTGGGGACGGGGTGTAGCACCCGGAAGGGTGGGTGTGGGAGCACCAGAAGACGGGAGGGGAGGAGGAGATGGGTTTGGGACTGGGGTAAGGAAGGGGGAGAAAGGGGTGACGATATAACTAAAGCATAGCTAGACATCATGGACACAGGATGAAGACTTGCATACTTCTTACAAGCCTCAGTGTAGGTTAGACGATCAAGGGATTTATACTCGTGTATCTTCTTTTCCTTCTTATGAACTGGGCAATCCGTGGAGAATGATTTCCATGACAATTAACACATACAGGAGGAGGAACACAGGAACTCCCTCATGGAGTGGACGTCCAGTAACCACAGAGAGGGGCGTGGGAACATGAGGAAGACATGTGGCCAAAACCCAAGCACTTAAAACATCTCATAGTTGGTGGGATGTACGGCTTCCTGTCACATCGATAAACCATAATCTCGACCTTCTCAGGGAGGGTACCCCTTCAAAGGCCAGGATAAACGCTTCAGTATCAATGCAATCGTCCTTGGGACCCTTCTGAACACGCCGAATAAAGTGAACACACTGCTATCAAAGATCGTCCCTAAGTTCCTTATCAGTTTGAAGGATGAGGTCCCTGTGAAAAATTACACCTTGAATCATATTCAAAGACTGGTGGGGGATAATGGACACAGCAAGTGTGTCAAGATGGTTACCGGCACAAAGGGCTGCAGACTGGGCAGCTGAAGCAGTTTTGATCGACAACGAACCCAACTGCATCTTGCTCAGAGTCCACTTCACCAAACTTGTCAATGTGTTCCACAAAAAATAAAGGTTTGCTATTGGTGAAAGTATCCGCATCAGTCCTGGTGCAAACCAGATAGCGGGGCAAAGGTTTCACACTTAGCCAACGAGCCTGACCCTCCTCCCAGGGGGTAGCGATGGAAGGGAAGGCTGAAGGGGGAGAAGAAGCAGCACAAGAATCATTTCCATGCAAAGAGACGGCTGTAGAAGAACGGCCAGAGTTCTGGACCCGTATGCATTTCATTTGATACCACCCACTCTGATCAGGGGCTCTCCCCATGGGCGCCACCCAGCCACAACAAGGGCCATCTGGCACGACTGCCATTGCTGGGAGTTCTGATGCTCCAGGATGACGAGCAACCACTCCTAGGCTTACATGAGGAGGGCACAGCTCAGGTATCAGAGGTGTGATCCCTGTGTTTTCAGAGGGCTCAACCAAAAGGGTACATAGCGATACCACCACATGGGCTGGCTACCATGCTGGCTATGCAACCTAGCTAGACAACGACATGAAGGAAAAGGTTGAGGAACTAGGAGGGCACGCGTCGGAGCCACTAGGTAAGGTGCTCTTCCCCAAATGGCTCACATTACGGGAGAGAAATTTAGTAATGGAGGTCAAACCCCAGAGGGGGACCAGAGAATGCCAAAAGGATGAGGTAATTATGCAACAAAACCAAACTGCAAAGCCAACATAACCAGGAGGATAGAGGGACAACATAAATATGGACATCAAGAGAGGGAGAAGAGACGGCGAAGGGGAAGGAGAAAGGACAGGAAGGAAGGGAAAGGAAATGAAACACAGCCCAGGAAAGGAAGGAAGGCTGGGATAGCTCGGGGCCCCTTGCTCACCAAACATGTACTCACGAAGGACCGTGAGCCCCCGGGGCAGGTAGAGGGGGGGGATTGTAAGGCAGTGGAAAAAAACGCTGCAATTTCACTGGAGGAAGACATCGTGAGACTGGGAAGGCATGGAACATTCAATGAGACAGTTTACACCTCAGGTTCACCTGCTGCCACCAGCTTATTCCCTGTGCAGTCTATATCCATTGTGTCTGAGGGTCCGGTGAGATCTAGGTCCTCAGCAAACGACAGAATCTCTACCCCATCCTCAGCTGCAGAGCTTGTCAGTAACAGTGGTGTGCCGCAATTTCCTTGGTCTTATGGGTCTTGTTTTTGGACTTTTCTCTGGCTGGGAGGGTTTCACTGATTTGGTCTCTGGGACTGAGGGTGATCAAGAAGCTCTACAACGAGCTGCTTGTGGGCACTACAGCCACTGGCGGGCATCATCTTTCCCATTAGCAGAAACCTGGGAAGGGAGTGACCCAAAGGACCCTTTCCTAGCGAGAGTAGCTGAAGAAGACTTGCTCTTCTCTGGCTGAGAAGTGGGGACTGGTGTCCCCGACGGTTCAGGGGAGCGCTCCCGAGGTAGGTGGCGTGAGAGCAACAAGGGGGGAAGTAGCCCCTCACCACCAAGAGGGCAGGTGTAGCCTTCTGGCTCTGAGAGCTGACTGCAATTTGCGGAACTGATGGCGCTACAACTGTACCCGTAGCGGTGGTGTATGAGGAGGTCATAGCCACAGGATGTCGGTGCTCATATTTTCTCTTAGCCTCAGTGTAGGTCAGTCAGTCCAGGGTCTTGTATTCAACGATTTTCCTCTCTTTCCATAAAATCCTGCAGTCTGGCGAGTAAGCTGAATGATGCTCTCCGCAGTTGACACAGATAGGAGGCCGGGCACATTGATTATTGGGATGTGATAGATGCCCATGATGTTGGAAGTACAGGGGGAAGACATATGGCTGAACTTCCAGCACCTGAAGCACTGCAACAGGGGAGGGATATATGGGTTGACATAACAGTGGTAGACCCTCACCTTGACCTTTTCAGGTAAGGTGTCACCCTCAAAGACCAAGACGAAGGCACTGGTGGACACCTGATTATCCCTCGGACCCCGATGGACGCAGCACACGAGAACACCTTGCCGCTCTAAATTGGTACGCAGCTCGTCATCAGACTGCAAAAGAAGGTCCCTGTGGAAGATAATACCCTGAACCATATTTAAGCTCTTATGTGGCATGATGGTAACAGAAATATCACCCAACTTGTTACAAGTGAGTAATACCTGTGACTGGGCAGAGGATACTGTTTTTATCAAGACTGATCCAGATCACATTTTAGACAAGCACTCTACCTCCCCAAACTTATCCTCTAAATGCTCTACAAAAAACTGTGGCTTCGTCAAAACAAAGGAGTCCCCATCAGTTCTTGTACATACGAGGTACTGGGTTGAGTAAGGTTTGCTGCCATCCTTAGCCTGGCATTCCTCCCATGATGGGGCCAGGGAGGGGAATGATTTAGGGTTGTACTTTCTTGCATTGTACTGGGACTTAGAGGGCTTAGAGATTGCTGGTGTTTGATCACCAGCAAATGATGGCGTGGTACACTTTATCGCTAGTCATCGACCCTGATGCCACCCACTCTGACCAGGGGCCCTCCCCACAGGTGCCACCCAGCCGCAGCAAAGGCCACCTGGCAGGATGGCCATTGCCGGGAGTCCAGATGCCCCAGAATGACTGGCATCTACTCCTTGGCATACATCGGGAGTTAACAGCACAGGCATCAGCAGAGCGATCACTATGTTGTCAGGGGGCTACGACCAAAAGGGTACATGACAGCCCCACCACAATGGTCTGGCTACTGTGCTGTATATGAGGTGCAAAGAAGTCCACGGTCATCATTGGCGCAAAAAGCGACACTGCATAGTGCGTGGTGGAAAACACACCCAGGAAGGCATCCTAGCCCAAGAGATGAAGAATGAGCTAGACTGCGGTGCGATGATGAGAAAGTGGGCTAAGGATCTCAAGGCACAATAGACACGATGCACCATGTAAGGTGCCCTTCCCCAATTGGCTAACTGTTCAGGAGAACTTTGAAAAACAGTGGTCAGTCTCTACAGGTGACCACCACATAAGGCCGAAACATGAGAGACTCCTTTTAGTTGCCAATTGCAACAGGCAGGAATACCTCGGGCCTATTCTTATCCCAAGACCCGCAGAGGGGGATACATATTGGCACAAGTCAGTAGTCTTCATGATTGTGACATGTTTCCAACTGCTGCCAGCCACAACCTTCAAACAGCTGCTATGTATATTCTCAGTGAACATGTGTCCGATAGTGATTACTAGAGGATTTAACATTAGCAATGAATGATGAAGACACACAAACCTCGGATAACTACAGGCATTAGGATTTCCAGCGTAACCATGAAAAGACTGAACCAAGAAATTAAAACTTACTCAGATCCACAGGCTTAAAACCAAATATTTCAGCAGGTGTTGAAGTACCCATTTCAATCATAATAAGGACTGCCGTGCAGATTGCAAAACCTTTAGCACATATTGCAAATTTATCCTTTAGTGAAGGTGTGATTCCTCAGTGACTGAAGATCTCAAAAGTGAGGCCAATATTTAAAAATGGAGACAGACATAAAATAGAAAACTACCATCCCATATCACTTCTTTCTGCTTCCTCCAAAATATTAGAGAAACTGATAAAACTGAGAGTCACTAGTTACCTAGACAATAATGAACTTTGGAATAATAATCAACATGGTTTTCATGCAAAACAAAGCACAGAAACTGCAGTCATAGACTACACCCAAGAAATAAAAATTTGGAGAAAAACAAAAGTGTAGTAGGAATCAATTTAGATCTATCTAAAGCTTTCAGTGTGGCCTGCCACGAAATCCTCCTTGATAGGCTGGAAGCAGTAGGTATTAGAGGAAGAGTTAAAATGTGGTTTGAGTCATGTCTCAAGAACAGATCTCAGAGTCTAGAGCTCACCACCGTAAATTCAAATAAAAAAATAATGTTAGTTTGAGAAGCAAAAAAAGTTCCTTTAGGAGTATCCAAGGGCAGCATCTTAGGGCCACTACTCATGTCAATGATTTACAGTTACAATATGATACAGCCAAAATTGTACTATATGCAGATGACACAAATCTGATAGTGAGCGACCTTAAAAAAACTTGTTACAGTCAACTACTGACAAAATCCTAAAAAGTATTGAGACTTGGTTCAGTGCAAATAAACTTACACTCAATGCAAAGAAAGCCAATTACATACAGTTTGGTAAAATGATTCAGGATGAAGACATTAATCTAGAACTGGATGGCAGACTAATAGAGAGCGTGCAGTTTGCAAAAGTGTTAAGAATGCATGTAGATGAAGCTATGAACTGGAAACACCATGTAAAATTTCTTACACACAGTCAACTCAGCCTGCTTTGCACTGAGAGTTATTGCAATAGTTTGCACTCTTGAAGGCATCGGAAATTTCATTCTGTTGCCTTATTTGGAATAGTGTTCTGGGCCAGCTCAAAATCTAATTTGAAATACATTTTTATTTTACAAAAATGGGCTGTTCGAATAATTACCCACAGTCTAACACAAGCTCACTGCATACCTCTTTTCAAAACGTTAGGAATACTTACTCTGCCATCAGCCTATATACTTAAATTTGTACTCTTAAACAAAGCTAATCTAAGTAATCTCCACACAAATGCAGACTGTTACAACTATAACACAAGGAACAAGAATGATCTCCACACAGAACAATTAAGAAGAACACAAACTCAGCAGCATGTAAGCCACGTGGGCATTAAGCTCTATAATGCACTGCCTCAGTACATTAAAGATTTAAAGGACAATACAAATTTTAAATTGGAACTTAAAAAAAATTTTAGTTGATAAATGTAACTACTCAATAAATGAATATCTTGAAGTCCAAGAAAATGACTTTACAAACTAACCTCCAAAATTTTCTATCTTCATTTGTTTCAGCTTTTATTATACTTTACCACCTATAATACTAGTTATATATTGTTACTGAGAAACAAATTACTATGAACCATTTATATGGAAAGAAACTAAGTTTGATGTCATTTATTATAGACAATTTCATTTTGTACATTCTATATTTTAATTTCTGTGTATGACAAATCCAATTGTAGACAGTTTCATTTTCTATATTCTATATTGTTAATTTCTATGTATGACAAGTCCCATATCATTTGTATGATGATACGGATGCTAAATAAATAAATAAATATTCCTGGCCCTTTGTGGACATGTACAATTGCAACTGTCCAATGGGTTAGGAGAAACAAAAGATAATGTGACATTGACACAATGAGACATCGTCATGCTACTAGATTGCTGTAGCTGCTGGCAGGCATAAACAAAAGAATAGATACACCCATCACAACTTTGAAAGCTCAGTTTATTATACTGTAGGTCTATGGTGATGCTAGCAGTCATACTACAGGAAATAATCCTACCTGAATTTATTACAGTTTTCATTACAATGAAATTTCTTAATAACTTAGAGGGTCTCTGGTGTGATGAATACTACATCAAAACCATTGAAACATGTATACCTCTTATTGTTCACTTTGCTGAACAAGTGTACCAGGAATGCAGCATAACTAAAAACAAAAATGCACAAATGCACCCACACACATCTAAAAAATGATGAAACTTTTGCATCCTTGTCACAAAATTTAGACCTTAGCTTTTGGTGACCATGTGGAAAAAGTATATTGCCTGTCAGTAGCTAAGAAATTGTGGAATTACTTACAACCAGTGTGGGAATCTCAAAAACAAATATAAACAGAATCTGAGGAGACAAGGTAAGGACAATACCTAGAATTGCACCCAAAATGACCCGTGTACATTTTCAGTTTCTCCTCAACTACACAGTTTTTACTACTGTGGTGAATGTTGTGTTTTTTACTTTGGCTATCTATTTTATGTTGTGAGGATAAAGTTCCCCTCACATAACTTTAAAGTTTTCTAGTGTGAATTTTCGCTTTGAGATAGTGAAATTAATATACAAGAGAACAAAATACATAAATGCAGGAAATCAAGGAGGCAAAAGGGAATACAGATATCTGAATATTTTGACTGTCAGCAACTGCAGTATGATGAGCAAGAATGATCAGAGCAAAAATCCAAACAGAAGAAGACCATGTGTCTAAGGGAAATACAAATGCTGCTATTAAGAAAATTTAACAGACCTCTGCAGAAAACTGAAGCACCTGTATGAATGTTAAGAGAACTATCAGAAGCAAGCAAACAGGGCAAGAGTGATAGGTCTAAGGAACATACAAAAAAGCTGTACAAAGGAAAGAAACAACAAAACAATGTCAAGGACTGGGGAGATGAGGTGACAAGACCTGCTATACTTTGACAATAATGTGACAGGAATGAAAAGCCTAAGTTGAAACAAGGCACATGGAGTAGGTGACATCCTGCAGAAATATTGAGATGCTTGGGGAACAGGCCATACCAAAATGAGTTCACCTGGCATCCAAGATACAGGAGACATGCAAAGTATTGGGTTCAAAAACATAACAACACCATTCACCTGATACGCAAGATATTTGATACCCAGAATAGCCTCTTAATTCAAGAAGAAAGTAATAAGTTGTTCAAATAATTTACGGGCCTGCAGAAGGGTGATCTCAATAGCCACCAATATTTCAACAGGAGCGCACACTATCATTCACCAGACACAACTGCAGCACTGTGTAAGGGAATTTAAAACCTCTATCTGTGGACAAATTCTGGAAAGATAGCAAAAGCAACACATTATACACCCTAGTGCATCACACAATCAAATGTAACAACAAAACATTGACAATGTAATGCAAATGGGCAGACAAAAAAATTCCACGTGCACTTACAAAGGTTTAACTTTTGGAGACAGTGGCTCCTCCTCCTGGCAGAATGGTTGAAGGGGAAGGAAGAGAGGTAAAGGAAAAAAGACTGGAGAGTTTTAAGAAAAGGGGTACTTGTTCAGGAAAGTCACCAAGAACCCCATGTCAGGAGAGACTTACAGGATGGGATGTGAAGGGAAGACTGATCGTTGGGGACTGCAGTGGATGAGGTTTGAAACCTGAGAGCTTAAATGTAGAAGATAGGGTAATATGCAAGACAGAGATTACTACTGAAACACTGTGTATGAGTTAATAAGGATAAAAACTGTCATTGTATGTAACAGGGGTAGGATGGGGATGGGAAAAATAGACATGGCAGAAAATGAGAGTTGTACAAAACTAAAATGGAGTGATGAAAGGAGTAGTTACAGTACATAAATGCTGAAATGTAAGCAATTAACATAAATTAAGACCAGGTAGTTGCCGAGAACCAGGGACATGTTGCATCAGTTCTCACCTGTGGAGTTCTGAGAAAGCAGAGTCTGGGATATGAATTCAGATGACACCTGTGGTGAAACAGACACCGAGTTAATGACTGTCTTGTAGAGCATTCTCTGTTACAGGATATTGCATGTTGCTGGTATATCCCCTCTGCCTACGTCCCTTCACGCTGATTAACAACTGGGTGGCACTTATGCCAACGTAAAAGGCCAAACAGTGTTTACATAGCAGCTGGTATATGACATGTTTCATTACGTAGGTGGCTCTCCCTTTGATGGTACATATTTTGCCAGTTACAGGGCTGGAATAGGTGGTTGTAGGAGGGTGTATAGGGCAAGTCTTGCAGTGGTGACAGTCACATGGATAGGAGAGAAGAGTGCGGAAGGAGCATAGCGTCTGACAGGAATGTTGCGGAGATTCGGAGGGCAACAAAAAGGTATTCTATGTGTGGTGGGCAAATTCCCAGGCAGAATGGATCTCATTTCAGGGTATGATTATGGGAAATCATCGGTTGTTTTTTTTTTTTTGGGGGGGGGGGGGGACTTCCTGTGATCCATAAGCCTTCAGCCCCTGGTTTTTGATACATTGATGACGTCATTGGTGTATGGACTCATGGTGAGGCTGACCTGTTAAAATTTCTGGACACACTAAATTCCTTCTCCCAATTAAATTTCACATAGTCCTACCCTGAGTCCCATGTCACTTTTCTTTATGTTGGTCTAATCCACACTGAAGACAAGTTACACACTTCTGTCCACATTAAACCTACTAACAAACTACAGTACATACATTTTGATGGTTGCCATCTTTCCAGTGTCAAATGTTTGCTCCCATACAGGCTTGGAATTTGAGGCAAATGTATTTGTTTGGATGCAGACTCTTTACAACAATACAACAATTTCATCTCAACCTTCACTGAACTTCATTGCCCTAACAGCCTAGTTCAAAAACAGATTTTCTGGACCATCACATCCAATCCTGGTACTACTGATTCCTCCAAAAATAAACTCTGGAGCACACCACTTGTCACCCAGTATTATCCTGGTCTTGAATATATTATTCAGCTACTTCAAAATTCTTTAAGAGTGTAAAAACCTTTTCTTCTGGCAATTTTTGTATATTATTTTTAAAGGTATTAGGAGATGCAATGCGCCTGCACAGGTAAAGTGTTAAAAAGCTTTATTCCCATGTGTTCATGCTTGCCAGTCATGTTTTTTTAAGTCATGTTTCAGGCATGTCTATCAATGCTTAATGAGTATTATGATTATGAATGGACTCCTCAAGGCTGTAACTGTTAAAATTTTTCTTTACATAAAAAATGCAGCTGCATATGCTGAGGCAATATAAGCCATGGGGTAGCTATACACAAATATACAGATGGTGGTAGTATCATGTACACAAGGTAGTACATTAGCAGAGCCATCATTTGTACTCATGTGAAAAGGTTTATACAATGGGAATTAACAGACTTTGAATGTGGAATAGTAGTTGGAGCTTGATGCATGGACACTCCATTTAGGAAATAGTATGGGAATTGAATATTCTGAGACCCACAGTGTCAAGAGTTTGCTGAAAATATAAAATTTCAGGCATTACATCTCACCAAAGAAAATGCAGTGGCTGATGGCCTTCATTTAATGTCAGACCAGTGGCATTTGTATAGAGTTGTCAGTGCTAACAGACCAGCATTACTGCATAAAATAACCATCAATCTTGGATGCACGATGAACATATCCAGTAGGGTAGTGCAGCAGATTTTGGTATTTATTAGCTATGGTAGCACACAACTGATGTGAGTGCCTTTGCTAACTGCACCACAGTGCCTGCAATGTCTCTGCTGGGCTTGTGAGCCTATCAGTTAAATCTAGGCAACAGGAAAACTGTGGCCTGGTCAGATGAGTCCTGATTTGGAATCTTTGTTTGCCAGCAACAACAATACAGAAATGAACATCAAGAAAAGATTAGCAGTGGGAATGTAATGCCAGTTTTCCCTCAGGGAGGCACTCAGCTCAAAATCGGTATCAATAAATACTAAGATGAGAATATGTAAAAGTGATATGCCCAGCAGTTGTGTACCGTTCAGAAACCTGGAACAAGACTAAACAGATAAAGGAAAAATTAGTAATATTTGAAATAAGAGTAATGAGGAAGACATGGAGACTGATGTTAGACAAAGGAGAATAGAGAAGAATGATGAATGACAGATTGCTCTCTTCAGTCAACAACCAACAATCCTACAGAAGGCGAAGAGCAGAAGAATCCAGTGGGCAGGCAGCGTAGCCTGGATGCCAGAAGACAGTTGAAGAGGGCATTTGTGGGCAAACAAACACCAGACACTCCACGAGACATCCAAGGCTGTGCTGGATGGGTGACCTGGTGAATAACCTTGTAGGCCTAGGGACTGAAGACACCTGGAGGAACTGGGCACAGAACAAAGGAATGGAGGCAGTTTGTGGGAGCAACACATGGTCTGCAGGGTCTGTGACTGCTGGATATGTATGTATGTATATTAAGAGAGATGGGGCTATCAGTGTACATAATTATTTAAAGTAAGAGATGCAAGGTATTTTGGTTATAGATACTCCAGACATATCCCACTCTGACGACAGTGGGGGAAAAAAGTGTAACAGGAACTCGGCAAGCTTTCCAAAAAGATACACACTTTACTCAACAGATAATTAATACATGACAACTTGTCATATGTGTGTTCTGTATGACTGTTCCACATTAATTCTGAATCCAGATATACAACAATAACATTAAGAGATATACACTCATTGTCAACATTCAATACTTGTTTGGAATACAGCCTCATACGGAAGTGAAACACAAATGATTGGCAGGGCAGACAATAGGAGAATAGGCTATTTAAATGTGGTTTAAAAAAGAATTATGAAGGCTTGATAAGTAGGCTGAGTAACTAACGAAGGAGTACTGTGTTGAATTGGGGACAAAAGCTTTCTGGCACAACTTCATTAGAAGACATGTCAGATTGCCAAGGACATGCCCTGAGGTGTCAAGGAATATTAAGTTTGGTACTGAAATGAAGTGTAGAGGTTAAACAGTTGTACAAGGAGACCAATTCTTAGCAACACTAAGCAGACTCAAATGGATACAGCAGCAGTAGTAATGCACAGATGAAGACTTGCAAAGGATAAGCTGAATAGTACCAGTCTGGACAACAACCACCACAAACAAACAACATCTTACAGTCTGTTTTATGCCATTACATGACTGGAATGAATGGCTATTCAAATAAATTAATAAATAAATGTAGATGCATGAAAAAGTGACATATTAGGAACACTACAATCATATAGAGGAATTTAGGAAGACACAGACAACTGATTTAACATTTTGTCGAAGACATTTTGTCAGAGCGTGATACTGGACTGCCCCTGAAATCTTGCTTCTGATGACAGACCAATATGCAATGTAATTAGAGGTCTAGGTTAGGCTGAATGGTGATAATTTTGTTGCGAGTTGGCGAGGTCAACGAACATGAATGTCAAAGTTTCTGGTAACAAACCAACCTGTTGTGTATCCTAATGTTTATGTACACACTGCATATAAATGCTCTCTGGCTTGGTTAACTCACTTTTCATCATAAAATCCAAAACTGCAAGGTAAATTCAGAAAATGTGTAACAGGAAATGCACACGTATCTGATGTGTATTTTGAGCCTAAAGAGAGTAAAGTCATCAAAAATGCCTCCTCCCCCACTCATCTGCTTAAGTGGAACCCTTGGTCTCCTAGATATGTATTGTCACGCACTCTGCAGGAATCAAGTGTGGATAGTAACTTCTGCTTCTACCACCATTTAAAGGAGTGCACAAGTTGACCACTTTCACCATTACATGTTTTGGCAACAAAGATTTTGCAGATGTCCAAAAGACATTTTGATCCTGCAGCCACTATGAATCAAGACACAAAGGATTAAAGACGTTAGCTGTCAATGGGCATTGATTTATATCAATGGAGCGAGTTGAAAACTTGTGCCAGACTGGGATTCGAACCCAGGTCTCCAGCCTACTAGGCAGATGTGCTGACCACTATGCCACCCAGACACAGTGGCCATCATACCCACATGGACTAACCTAGATCACTACTTGTTGGACACAAATTCTCAACTTATACCACACACTGATGCAGTGTCCTAGCTCATTAGTTGTAGAGGCCGACATAGTGGTCAGCGCATCTGCCTAGTACGCTGAATACCCGGAGCTCGAATTCCAGTCCAGATCAAATTTTCTTCTTACCTCATTTATATAAATTAATTCCTACTGACAATTAATGTATGCAATTACTCTGCGAAAATATTTTGCACTGCATTACATATTTCATTATTTTCCCAAGATATTGGCAGATAAACCCTTCAACTTATTTTTGTGTTCCTATATAGTAAGATTCAAGTTTAATGTTTATGATCAGTCCCTTTAGATGTTTGGTTAATTTATTTGGTTAACGTGATGTAGGTTGTAGTTGTGTAAACTGGACTCCTTTCAGTACCTGAAGCAGATCCGTTACCTTTTCATGTTTAAAGTCTCCCTATATTAGTGCACACACGGTTATTCACTCAGAATTATATTGTAGATTCAAAGATGGTAGTGGGGAAGGAAGATCAAAGGGGACTAGTGTAGCAGGGGATACAACCTGTCAGCTTTGGACAATGACATCACAAGTCGCCAATCGAGAAGCGATTCTTCTTAGTGTTGTAGCTCCCTTCAGTAGCTGATAAGTGTTTTTTGGCTTAAAAAAAAAAAAAAAAAACTCACGAGATAGAATAAACAGTTCCACTTTATTAAGCAATCAGTAAATAAAGGAAACTGAAACATAACAGCAAAAGCGAAATTGGTAAACTGCTCTCTGGCGACTTGTGACATTGTCCAAAGCCGACGGGTTGTATCCCCTGCTACACTAGACCCGATCAAAGAAAGTGGTCCTCCTTAAATGACAAGCTACTGATGCAGTGCACAAAAAGATGCATTGGAAAAGTTCAGTAAACAGTTTACTGTTCCAAAAATAACACTTATGAAGTTGTCCAATATGATAAACAGTACACCTGAGGAAGCAGCAAAAACAGGTAGACTTACAATTTTGGGTAAAAATTTGATGAGCTGATTTAGTATTGCCTTGCTATGGAAGTGCCTTTCATTGGGCTTACTCATAATGACATGCTAAGCATTGTTGTATAGTTGCTAGAGAATTAATACCGAACACCCTTTTAGAGATTAAACTGCTGGGAAAAATTGGGTTAGTCTTTGCCTTGAACGGCAGAAAAACCAAACACTCAGAAAGAAAGCCTGTAGGTATGTCTACTACATGGCTCTTGCTTTCAGCAAAGGAGATAGAAATTCTATGATCTTCTGATTGGTGCTATACTACACAATCTGAAACTAGATCATGTTCTCTTATTTGATAGCAATTTCACATTTGGTACTACTATCATTACTTTTTGGAGGCTCCAATTTTGGTAATTATTTTCCAAACTCTAACATATATTTCAAAATATTTTTTCATAACATTTTAATAATTTTTTTAAGAGTAAAATATAAATGGTGGAATATAGGGAAATACGGAAGCGTCCGATCCCGCCCGTCTGCTTGGACCCATGACGTCACAAATATGGCGGAAACGACCATAAACCACGATTCCAGTATGGTTCGTACACATTATGAGGGCGAAAATACATCGAAAAACAAACACACACAGTTTCCACAAAAAGCTTAATGACACTAATGGGACAAGCGCGGGAAATAAGGGGTTTTTGGGTGGGGGCAAACTAAATTTAGACCCCCACCCCCATACAAAACCACACAAAACGACGAAAGAAACCGACATCACAAAACTCCCCAAATACCACTAAGCACAGTATCATCTGGAATCGGACACTTCCCTTGACCAATATAGCTCAACAGCAGCTCCCGATCCCATAAATTAGGATCAAACACTTCCCTTGGCCTCTATAGCTCAAAAACATCTCTCGATACCAATACACAGCCACACATTGGGATCGAACACTTCCCATGACCTGCGCACTGTTAATTTTATCCGTCACATCCATTGAAGAACATAAACAACAACAGATTAATTTTAGTAAAATTACCACACGATGTACAGTGAACAACACTAAATTAACCTTCACACAAAATCATTAACTCACTGAAATGAATTCCACTAAAACACAGCCGACACTAACAATTCTGGATAATGAGCAAAAGCAAACTGAGCCCATTACACCACAAACGAAAACCCTTAACATACCACCAGAGAGCACAACACGACGACATCTACAAACACGCCTCACTCACAAACCAAACTCCGCGCCGTCATGACGTCACACACGACAACACCCTTACGTCATGGGTCAAAGCCGACGCGCGGGATCGGACGCTTCTGATGACCCAATCTTCTGATTGGCGCTATACTACACTTCATCTGAAACTAGATTGTGTACACTTATTTGGTAGCAATTTCACATTTTATTTGGTACTACTACGATTATTTTTTGGAGGCTCCAATTTGGGCAGTTATTTTCAGAACTCACACGTTTCTTAAAATAATTTTAATTATTTTTTTAAGAGTAAAATATAAATGGTAATATAAAGTAAGTATCCTGTGCCTTTAAAAGTTGATTTTTACTACTTTCTTTTTATTTTTTAAATAAAGAAATTGCGGGTCTGGTTTTCGGCACTTTCCCCTCTGTACTGTATAGATAGCACACCCACAAGAAAGTGACCCAGGTCGAAAAACGCCATTTTTTAGTTTGTCACTGAAAAATACGTGTGGAGTGGCAAACATACACGAAAAATATAATGGAATTTACTGCCAACAACGCTTACTTTAAACTTAAAGAAAGGTTATATAATTTCAATATAAGTTTTATATTGTGTAAGTCGACTTTCTCATATACTGGATTTTTTTAGTTCTGTTACTGGACTTGGCTGCATCCAATATATAGTAGAGTAGTTGGGGGGGGGGGGGTGGGGGGGGAGGGGGGGGGGGTCCTCCACAACTACTAACTTTACCGGTCATTCATTCAGTTAAGTATTCACAAATATCTTGTTTCCACAAATTCCACCGGTAGGAATGTGGAACGACTGAAGTTAACTCTACAGGAGCTGTTAATAGGAACCACTGAAGGCTACTTCTATGAAGTATGAACCACAGCCAGAACTAACATTACTTAAAAACTTGAAACAGGTAATTTACCTAAATTCCCATACACAGTTTTCAGCGGTAATTTAACTCATTGAGTGCACTTGGTTTTAAAATCAAATCTTGCAGGACATTACCTAACAAAATATTGAATAACATGTAGGGGATTACAACACATAAAAAGAAAATACATATCGTACCTTATGCAACAGAACTACGACGCACCCGATACTGCCATGCTCACCTCCAAATATTCCAATTGGCAACTGAGATTGGTCCAAATTTTCGACATAGTCTCCGAGAAAACGATTCAAAAGATCTGCTACGATGTTTTCTGAAACCATTCTCACATATCAACCACACAGCGCTTCCAAAACTAATTAGCTATATATGGGTTGGAGTAAGTTTACAGTTCGTAACAACGCGCGCACGAATGCCCGGGCGACACTGCCTGCTACAGAACCTGTTATCAGGGCACGTGATCTCGTCAACACAGGACATGCGACAAAGTTTGTGGTTGGTTGGGACTTGGCGAAACTTCGACATTAGGTTTTGTAAACACCGCCATGTCACCCAACCGACCTGCAGTCCTCTGCCGAAACCTACGACAGGCTGCGGCGCACACGTCAGCAGGCAAAATGCGGTTCTACACCTGTTAACTCGTAGCTGGGCACTCGCGTACTAACGAGAACTGGGAGCCGCTTTTATGGAGTTTTACTGGTCACTTGTACCACAACGAAATACGTAATTTTGCATTATGCTTAAAAGCACAGCTGAAATTGCTGCGAGAGGAGAGAAAAAGCAGTCAAATATTTGTGACAACCAAGATTAATAATTTGATTGAGGCTCGGTTTACTCTACATCCGTACTCTAGAAACTACTACCGTCAGTTCCATGGCAGACGGTACATCCCATTGTGTAGAGTGTGTGTGCGCGCGCGCGCGCGCGCCCCCAAAGTAATAATTCTAATGTCATCTACATGATTGCTATATGTGTGATACGTAAGGGGCTGTAGTACCTATACCCCCAGAGTAATCATTTAAAGCCGGTTCCTGAAACACTCTTGATAGACTTTCTCGGGATAGTTTACATCTGTCTACAAGAGACTGCCAGTTCTGTTCCTTCAGTATCTCTGTGACACCCTCCCACGGATTAAACAAGCCTGTGACTGAATTACGTCTACATACTCCTTCAAACAAAACGTTAGAAACTGCAGGAACTATTTCATATATAACTGGCTTTGAAATGAGGAATAAAGATGTACAGCTTTGATTGGAATCCACTGCTGCCAATAAATGTAACAGTAACTGCATGTCACTGCTTCACAGGGATTGCTTTCCAGAAATATGTGCCTCTCTTTGATTGCTTACAAATCACTCGCGCGACCAGTTCCAGAATATTGCCCAAGTATGCAGATAGGACTAACAGGGGAAATTGAACGTATACAGAGAACGACGGCAAGAATGGCCACAGGTTTGTTTGATCCGTGGAAGTGTGTCACAGACATACAACAGCAACTGAACTGGGAGACTCGAGAAGATAGACGTAAACTGTCTCGAGACTGTCTATTAACAAAGTTTCAAGAACGGGTTTTAATTGATGACTCAACGAATATACTACAATCCAATACATTACGCTCACATAGTGATCGTGAGGATAAGATTAGAATAGTTACTGCATGCACAGACGTTTAGTGCAGTGTCAACGAATTAGGTCCTGCGACTCTGCCATGCCATTAGTAAAACAGTTGCACTTCACCCCAAAGTGATTTTTTCTTCTTTTTTGTTCGTTAAACTAAACGACAGAACTTTATTTTTGTGTACGGCGCTAAAATACAGAGCTCACGAATCTAGTACTGAGCAATAGTCTAGTCGACGTCAGTGAGCTCCACATTGCTAGTGTTACTAAACACATGTGAAAGGAGCACACTTGAGAAACAAGGATAATAGACAGAACAATTAACATACAAAAGATAATACACAAGAAATATAGAAACCCTAACAACTGTTCCAAAGGGACGTTCCCTCTGCCATGCACCTCATTGTGGTTTTCAGAGTATAGATGTAAATGTAGAGAGAGTTAATACTTGTTGCCCCAGTTACAGGCACTCCCATTATTTCAGTCGACTGAAGACTTTGCTCCATGTTTGACCTTCCATTCTGTCATAGTAGCACACAACAATACAAGCTGCCCTGTAATATTCATTAGAATTTCAAAATCGGATGGCGACACCCTACTGAAGTAAACAAGAACAGTTTTTCAAATTCAGTTCACACAACACATCATTACCGGCAGTCTTCTACAACGATGACTATGGCTTCTTCGTCTGCTTATTTCCTCGAGTACAGTATTATTAATGCAGCAGCACATATCATTAGCTCCTCCGATTCAATTGTCACAGCACACTTGATGCAAATGCACAATGTGAAATGTTTCCTGCCAGTTCAGCGTTCCACGCGTTGCGAATACATATGTAACTTCCACACCACTCATCACTCAAAATCACACGATACACAGCTATGACACAGGACAAAAATGGGATATACATGTTCAAAGCGCCAACAAAAAGTTATTTCAAAACAGTCTTATCCATCCTGGTATCAAACTGTACAATGCATCACCAGATACCGATAAACACATACAGAAAAAATAAATTTTTCTATGTTAACCCAATGAAGTCTCATACAGAAGAACATTTGTGTATAATCTCTCTGTATATAGCGTACCAACATTTATTTAAGCATTCATCATTAATTGATGTATTAATGTACAAAGGTATAATTATGTATAAAATCGTTAATATTAACATAAAAATCCAAATATATCTTGTGCAGCTGTAGATTAAATGAATCAATAAATAAACAAAAATAAAAAAAAAAAATGTTTGCCGTTAGTGTAGACGCGAACACGCACAACGAAAAATGTTTGCAATATGTTGAGGAACAAACGACAAATAATTTTGCGAACAGAAACATATTTTTAAACTCATTGTAAACGCGATTTAATACACACTGAAATATTCATTAATATTTTCTCTACTATGCGGTTTAATACACACTGAAATACTCATCAATGTTTTCCCTAGCACCATAAACAAATTTCTCAGTTTACCTGGCGATTGTATTTATAACGAAATGTCTTTTCAATATGGGTCGAATGTTGGCAACAATGATGACTGGAGTAAGAGGAGGTCAAGATTGCTAGGCGTGTAATAAATATAACAGCAGGCGCCCGTGATCGTACTCTTATAATTTCAAGTCCTGTAGGGTATATCATCCTAAGTCAAGGTTTATACGCATCAATACGATAATTTTGCTACTTTTTTTTTTTACTTTGTGAGCAAGAAATCGTTGCGAAACAACTCTACTCTGCATACATTATTAGGGTAATATCAAGTGATCACGAAGTTTGTGCACAACGATGACACAGGCTCACAATAAGATATTTAGCTAAGGGTGGAAACGTTTTCCGTTCCACACCCCTCGCTGGAACTTTGTGATGCAGTAAGGTTCATTTCAGCGGTCTTTGCCCATTACAGTTTGGCTTAATTTAAATCTTTAATTGGTCGTGCGGTTCTCGGCGCTCCAGTCCGGAGCCGCGCTGCTGCTACGGTCGCAGGTTCGAATCCTGCCTCAGGCATGGATGTGTGTGATGTCCTTCGGTTAGTTAGGTTTAATTAGTTCTAAGTTCTAGGGGACTGATGACCACAGCAGTTGAGTCCCATAGTGTTCAGAGCCATTTGAACCATTTTTTAAATCTTAAACTAACAATGAATTTCGGCTAGCCTACATGTTTCCTGCAGTATATGATTTCTCGTCGCTGCTGGTTATACCGATATCTGTGCTGTGAGATGTTTAGCAGTCATTCTCAGCTGTTCGTGCTCTAGTTCGGTTCAAAAATGCAAAGACAAACAACATACAACCTTAACATTTTGTGTATAATTTGTTGAGCAGACATAATGTCAAGTAGTGATAAAGAGGTTTGTTATGTTTCTACACCAAAGAAGAAGAAGATTCAAAGAGGTGAGTTGCAAAAACTGCGAAAACTTGGCACAGGCGTCAACAATATCACGCTGCATGGGAGGGGGATTCAGCATTTCGTTCAAGGATAGCAAAAGACCCAAATAATTGCTATAGGGCAAAATGCAAATACTGTAATGATTATGTAGTATCTACTCAGCGTTAGAGAGGCCGGCCGTTGTGACCGATCGGTTCTAGGCACTTCAGTCTGGAATCGCGCGACCGCTACGGTTGCAGGTTTGAATCCCGCCTCGGGCATGGATGTGTGCGATGTCCTTAGGTTAGTTAGCTTTAAGTAGTTCTAGGGGACTGATGGCCTTAGATGTTAAGTCCCATAGTGCTCAGAGCCATTTGAACTATTTGTGTTAAAGAAACACATGCAATCAAAAAAGTTGCCATGTTTTTGTCAAAAGGCACAACAACGCTCGACAGATTGCGAAAGCCGAGCTTAAAATTGCAACGTTCCTCATAGCAGTTAATGACGTTCCTTTTAATACAAGCAACCATTTGACATCTGTGTAAAATAGCGTGTTTCCTGAATCTACGACAGCACAAAATGTTACGTAAAGGAACAAAAACATGGCTGTTGTACGAAATGAAATTCCATGATGACAGATGGAAGTGCCGATATTGTTGCTTCAGTCAGTTCTACTTGTACCGTAGTGTGCAGTTATGTCGGAATGGAAAGCCAGACATGAGCAAACTCTTCAATTTGACTGAAATAATAAGTGTCAGCAACTGGGGCTAACCAGTATGAGAAACTCACTCTGCATCTACACCTACAGCTACATCTGTAGTCTGCAAACCACTGTGAGGTTCATGCCAGAGGGAAGGTGACATCATATCAGTTATTAGGGTTTCTTGCCATTCCATTCACGCATGGGGCACAGGAAGGATGATTGTTTTAAAGCCTCTGTGCCTGCAGTAATTATTCTAATCTTATCCTCACGATCTCTGTGTGAGCGATATGTAGGGTATTGTCGCACACTCATAGAGTCATCATTTAAAGCCTGTCTTGAAACTTTGTTAATAGACTTTCTTGGAATAGTTTACGTCTGTCTACAGAAATCTATCAGTTCAGTTTCTTCAGTATCTCTGTAACATTCTGCCAAAGATCGAACAAACCTGTGACCATTCGTGCTGTCCTTGTCTGTATACATTCAATATCCTCTGTTAGTCTTATCTGGTATGAGTCCTAAACATTTGAGCAATATTCCAGAACCGGTCATGTAAGTAATTTATAAGCAATCTCCTGTGTACACTGATTGCACTTACACAGTATTCTACCAATAAACCAAAGTCTACTATCTGCTTTACCCACAACCGAGCCTATGTGATCATTCCATTTCATATCCCTACAAAGTGTTATGCCCAGGTATTTGTATGAGTTGGCCAATTCCAGCAGTGAGTCATTGATATTATATTGGTAGTGTACTACATTTTTTTGTTGCATAAAGTGCACAATTTTACATTTCTGTACATTTAAAGCAAGTCTACAATCTTTGCACCACTTTGAAATCTTATCAAGATCAGACTGAATATTTATGCAGCTAGCAGTACCGCAAGCCTTAGTACAGCATATTTCATTAGACTGTGCAAATGCTACAGCGGGGAAGCACAATTCACTGTCCAGTCAATTAAAAAGTTTCTTCCTGGTATCATATTAACAAAATGCGATTATCATTCAACTTGCTTGTGTGCTATTGATGAATGGAAGGCACTTCCCAGTCATTGTGAGGAACTTGCAGGAGATGAACATAATTACTTCATAACAAAGTTGTGAGCAACAACTTCAGCTAGATCAATTTAAAGAAAATATGCAGCTTGATGTACATAAAATACTACATCCAGTGCAGACACACTTTCTTTCACTTCTTTCTGTTGTCAAACGAACATTGGAACAGTGGTATGCATTAATTTTATTCATTATAGATCAGGGGTAACAGAAAAAGTGAAGTTCTTAGAGGCCTTCAACTTGCTCTGTGATCGATTTCTTAAACTGTATTTTCAATTTGTAAAGTGGATTTTGCCCAAATTTAATAGAATGAATGGTTATTTCTAATCTTCAGAAGTGTAGTGCTAAATTTAAAAAAGCAAATTGGAAAAAAATTTAAAGACTTTTGATAACCTACAGGGAACAACATTATGTTCAAGAATTTCTGGATACAGTTATTGTGGATCCTGTAGAGGTTGCAGACACAATCTAACATGTATGTTAGACTGTGGCTGCAGATGAGACTAATTTTTTGAACATTAACAGCAAGTACTTAGGTGTAGATCTTCTGGAAGCAATGACATCAAAGAATGTATTAGTCATGCCCGATGTTATAACGGAATGTAGGGAGAGATGCCCTAGCCTCTTAATCTGTGGATGTAAAAGAATTCAGGGGCAGTTAAAATTTAATGACCCTCTGCTAGAACATTTATCTATATTATCTCAAATACGATCTTTCTCTGGTACAGAGACAGGAGTTACACCGACTTTGCTATTAGGATAATTACTGGTTCTGCATATAAGGCACACTGTAAACCATTGCTCTGTGAACAGAAAATTATGACTGTTATAAACTTGTACATATACTATGTTCTAATTTATACGAAGAAGAAATTACCAGAAACAAAAACCAGAGAAAATGTACATAGCCACAATACAAGAAGGAATAGGTGCCTCTATATTCCTTGCCACAGATTGTCAAAGTCACTCAACAGCTACGAAATCATGGGGTACAAATTATTTAATAATCTTCCTCAATCTGTTCAAGAATTACCTGAACAATTATTCAAACAAACAATTCATGATTGGCTAGTCCTCCACCCATTCTATAACATAAGAGAATTTATCAACTGTAATATAATACTATAATGTTAACAACAAACCTGTTGTTTCTTTCAAACTATTAATTGTATTTTAGTATGTATATGACGTTGTCTATTGCTGTAACGGCCGAATGACAATAAAATTATTATTATTATTATTATTATTATTATTATTATTATTATTATTATTATTACTGGCAAATCTTGTATCATGAGTTAAATCATTTGAAATGCAAAAATTGGATGATGAATGGCACTCTTTACTCATGGATGTGCGCCTGTTAGATTTCTCTTCAGAATCTGAACTTGATACATTGAGACACAAGGTATGTTTAGTTTTCCGTTATTGCCAAAAAACTGTAAGCTATTTGGTTTTTACTGTTTGCATCCTTATTGGCAACTAGTGAGATTATTTAATGTACAAAAAAAAGTGAGAGATGAGATATCCCAGTTTCAAAAATTGCAATATTATTTTTTTAAATTAATTTCTTTTTGAATTTTTGGTTTCAGTAAGATATTCAGGATGAAAACCAAGACAATAAATCAGTTACCTAGGTCAACAATGAATGGAAGTCTCCTGGCATCACACAGCATCAAATGGTCCAGCGACTGCTGCATTACATTCCAGCCGACCAAGTCTATAATTGAAAGATTGACCACTGCTCATCTTTGCCACTGAAGGATGTAGATGAAGTTGATAAGTTTCCATCTGTATCAGCCAATTATATTAAGGTCGGTGACAGTGAACAGATTCGTCCAGGCAACCAAAAGTTCTAGCAGTGACATTATTTATTTCTATTTTATTTTTAAATAGTTTTAATATATTTTTTACAATCATGGACCTATTAATACTATCAGCCTAGGCTAAGATGGTAGTAGGTGGGCAGAGATTAAAAAATAAAATGTATATTTTCATTTGTAATATGATGTTTTTATAGTGAGTTGCTTACACTTTGTGTTTGGATGTAGTAATATTTTTCTACCATGAATCATTTAACACACTCACAGCTTAAATGCACCCTTAAATTGTGGTGTGAGAGACATTTGCCCAGGGAGAAATTCCCCTACAACAGGCACTGTTAGCAGAGCCTCATAATTCCATGAAATCTCATCGCTCCGGGCTGCTAATTACTGAAGGACAACTAGTGTTGCCAGGAAGTTTCATTCAAAGTTTTGCCTCTAACAAAAGTCGATCCCCGTGATGAAATCTATCACCCCTAGGCATCTGATACAAAAATTTTGAAACACTCTGCATATAAAGGACCTACCACACCACATTAATTGTAACCTCAGACTTTGTTTTGGCTGATGCAGTTATATTATAGTGAAGTACTCTCTGAAAAAAGCTGCAGTCAGGTGTGAATAAGATGTCAAAGTGGTGCAAAGATTTGCTTTAAATGTACAGAAATATAAAACAGTGTACTGCACAAAATGTATCCTGTGAGAAAAATATCTGAGAGTCACAATTTTAATCAGTCAACTCATGCACATACCTATGTGTAACAGTTTGCAGAGATATGAAAGAGAATATGGGATCCATTGTAAGTAAATCAGATGGCAGGCTTCAGTCCATTTGTGGAATATTAGGGAAATAATGCAATCACCCTATAATGGCGACTGTTTATGGATCACTCACTGGACGTACCTCATTTCCAGAGCCAACTTTAAATGAAGAATCTAAGAATGTACTATAGCCCCATACATGCAGCTACTGTATGGATCACAAAGACATCGTCAAACTAATTACAGTATGCACAGGGTCATTTAAGCAAACATTCTACCTGCGCACTGTGCACGATGGAATGGGATAAAGGCCTAATAACTCTTACAATGGGAAGTACTCTCTGCCATGCACTTCACAGCACTTCTTGCAGAGTATGGACTCCTGGCTAGCACATCACCACCACCATTATCATCATCTTAAAATTGTTATATATTACAACATTCTCTTCAACACACAACTTTATTTAAGGGGATAAAAACAATATAATGTCCTTTCATAATTTTAATTACACCTGAATTTTGGCTCTGCTTCCCAAATATTTATTACACACATCCCCAAAAATTGGATCCTACTCATGTTAAACATAAGCTAAACACTAATATTAAATGACGAGACACAGACTTTCATCACATCATGTTGAACAATACAGAGAAAAAGAAAAAAAACATAGTTTATATAGTAAAAATAAGAGATAATATTTACTACTTGTTCTATCTAGTGGATGACTATCTGCATACACAGAGAACATTTCACAGGTCATACAAAATTTCATTATATGCAAAATTTTTCCAGCTTGCACTTACCGGCAACAACTATAAATTGAATTGTTGTTAACAGAGTCTGTAATTCAGTACATCTGCTACCTCCAGTTGACAGTTCATTTTCTATCTTTCATTTTTTGCTAGAATACTCCTTGTCCAGTTCTGCTTTGAAGGACCATATTGTAAGCCATACAAGAAAAATTCTCAGTATTCATATTACAGGAAAAATGAAAGAAACCGAACATCGAGTAAGTTTCTGTTTTTGTCAGATCTGCCCAAACTATGATGTAAAATTGCTTCTCCTCTAATAGCTTGGGCAACTGAAGGCAGTACAAGGTTTAATACATTCTGCAAAATCACAAACTAAAACAACCAGCTACATTTGGATAACATTTTTGGAAATGTGGAACCAGCTGCTGTGGTCGAGAGGTTCTAGGCACTTCAGTCTGGAACCGCACTGCTGCTACGGTTGCAGGGTTGAATCCTGCCTCAGGCAAGATGTGTGTGATGTCTTTAGGTTAGTTAGGTTTCAGTAGTTCTATGTCTAGGGGACTGATGACCTCAGATGTTAAGTCCCATAGTGCCTATAGCCATTTGAACCATTTGGAAATGTTCACTCGGTTTCTATGTTTCAATATTATTTTTTGTTTATTCTTCCCTGTCATTAGTGGTAAAACAAAGTTCTGTTACATGTCTTATAGTTCCATATTCAGTTTTCATTTTAATATTAGGCCCACCTGCATATGACATGCACTGTATAAATGTGCACTTTTGTTAACATGTACTATCCTATTACCTATGTTGTTTTTCTGGCTGTATACCATAATGTGTTGATAAATTTAGAAAAGAACAGTGACAATATTGACCATGAGTAAAGAATCTGACCAGAAATAATACACACTTTCAGGGGTGCACTATTGAGCACAATGACCCACTGCATCGGGTGCTTCTTCATGTCAAGGGTAGTTCGATAACATAAAAATAGGAAACAAAAAAGCACACAGTGATAACAAGATGTATAAGTACAGAGTGACACATGTGTGTGAATTGAACTAAGGCTGATTCTTAGTCATAATCTTTTTTGGCGGAGAATTAACTGCAGTAGAAAAGACATAATGAGACTTGTTTGAAAATTATGATAAAAGGAGTTATGACTGTGAGACACATCAAGTTAAAACTAATCCATCTCTTATGATTTCAACTCCTGATAATAATTTTTTTTTTCCTTCTCTGCTCATTTCTCAGCATTCATAAAGTAGTGTACATGTGGTAGGTATCCAAATACACTGGTGTCGAAAATTAAAGAAACAAACTGCTATTTCCCAACCTGTGTCTAATTCATGATACAATCAGGCAAACTGTCAATAGATGTCCATACAGCCGTGTTCTGCATGGAAGATGGCACTGCAGTCAACGGAAAACCACACCAACAATGGTGTCAGAGCACCTATTGAATGGACTTGTGTTTGCTGGGTCGCCCCACTCCACAATTGCTGTTTACGCAGTTATAGATGGTGCAGTATGGCCCAGAGAAGATACCTACCAGATTCTCTGCAGTGAAGGACCATAGGAAGAATGGAAACAGGACAGCCACTTACTCGTGTAGCCTGAAGACTTAACACGAATCGTTCTGTTGTATCTCGGATGTGGCGACAGTTTAGAGAGACCAAAACCATATCCTGAAGAGCAGGGCACGGCTAATCACATGTAACATCAGAAAGAGAGGACTGTTATTTGGCTGTAAGGACACAATGGTACCACCTTAGTACTATGCAACAACTGGTACCTGACACAGCAGCATCCGCCGGATATGTTGTATCGAGGGCAACGGTATAGAGAAGGTTTCAGCAGAGTGGCCTTTATTGTCAGACACCCTCTGTATGTGTGCCTCTGATGTGTCTTGATGGAAGGGAATGTGTAGAGTGGAGTCATCAACATGCCATCATGACAGTGGAAGAGATGAGTCCTGATTTGGTCTAGAAAGTGATTATTGATGGGTTCGCATCTGAAGGGAATGCAGAACATGATTTCGAGACTCTAATATTGTGGAAAGAGACCAATATCGAGGTGGATTGCTAATGGTGTAGACAGGGATTATGTTGATCACTCGAACACCTCTTCATGAAATTGTTTGGATGAATCAGAAAGGTTTAATTGCTGTCAGGTATTGTGACAAGATCTTGGGATCTCAAGTGCAGTTGTTTTGGGATGCTGTAGGCTCAGACTTCATACTGATGGACGAAAATGCTCGACCTCATGGAGCATGAGTGGTTGACATTTTCTTAGAAGATACCCCATGCATGGTGTGGCCTGCTTGGTCTCCGTGTGTTAATCCCATACAACACGTCTGTGATGCACTAGGGATACAGTTTGCATCACTTCGATATCCACCAATCATTCTCCAAGCCTTTCGAGAAACTTCGCAGGAAGAATGGGCATTATCACCTCAACATGACATTGATGATGCTATTTACAGCATGCTCTGTCGTCATCAGGCCTGTATTACTACTAGAGGTGGTCACATCCCATAGTGAGCACATACGTCAGTTGTCAGAATATCTGCGCAAATCTGTTAAGTTGGATTTTACCTCTGCGCTTGTTAAATTCGACTTTCATCTCCATCTATGTACATACTCTGGAAGCCACCACACAGTGCATGACAGCTTCCAAAATAATTTGCTCACACACCAATCTTTAAATAAGCTGGCGCCACCCAAAATTGACAGTCTGCACCTCGACATCACAAATGACAACTATGTCAGTCTGCATGCATCGAGTCATGAACGCATTAGCAACGTCTGTGTAACAAGTATGTATAACATCCATTTGACAACACCACTTATTCACAGAAGTATGTGTCCAGTTAGCTACTGTTAAACATTTGAATCTGTGCAGTGATTGATTTAACAGTTGAATCTTTCATTGATGTGACATTACGGAAAACATAATTGTGTGCACTGCTCTTTTCATTTTGCTACCACTGCGTCAAGCCATTATTGTGTTCATCGATTATTGTATGACATCATTCACTGAGATGGTGTTATTAAGGTCATGTCTGGAGATAAAAGCATGGAGGTCTCTCCCTGTATAAAGCACATGAATGTGAAACTGGGCTAGGTCATTGCATTGTTTACAGAGTTAATAAATGTGGAAAGAACCACTTAACTGTCACAATTATGTAGAGTACATGTTGTACAGTATGAAGATACACTCGTTGGTACTTGTAAGGAGACCGAGTGAATACTATAACACAAACATTATTAGTTCACTTTAATACTACATAGATAAGAAGAATTACTTTACATTGTACAATCCATTTCCACAGGAATGTCTCAAATGTTAAAAACTGTCTCTGAACATTAAAAATCACTCGATACAGACAAAATACAGCTATCTCACTCTCTGTACAACTAAAAACAACCTCCACATAGTTCTTTACCTAATACCTTGTGCACAAAGCTGGTCTACTAGAAGATGATGCTGTCATCTTTCTTGATGATTGCAGACTGGGGCTGAGTAGTATTTTACTCAGCTGTAAGTAAAAGAGCCAATGCAGTTGTGTAGTGAAACCTTTCTGGGTGTGGCTACGCCAATGTCACTCATTTATCAATGGGGCTTACAGCGGCTGTCTTTTATTGGGGTTGTGCTGTGAAGTACCAACCTCGCTTTGGCACTTTGCTCATCAGGCAACACCACCATATGTCATTTATATGATTCAGCTATTTCACTGACACATCAAGCTACAATACACTAAGGACTGGATTGGTATTGCATGTTTGAGACCACTACAATTGGAGCTGTACATAAATAGTAGTGGGTGCAGGAGCTGAATGCATCACCAGGAACATCATAATACATACTTGTTGTTAGCATATTACAATAATGTAATTCTAAAAGATATTTAAAAGATGAAATGCATTTTGATTCTAGCTAAGAATGTGATCAAGTTTATTAGGTGGATGGAAATTAGTTTAATAAAGGTCATTAAAGGATTAGTGCAAATACTGGTAGACAGAGTTAATTACTTTGTACTGAATGAATACAGCACAGAGGAAAATAAGAATCCATAGAATAGTTAACTTACTTACCTGGCTGAAGCTCCAGGAATCAAACAGCATAAACTGCAGCATTTCTGCAGCGTGAAGTCATTTATTTTGGATGGTTTGGATAATGATTTTCTTATCTGTGAGAACATTCATAGGCACATGTTAATGAGAAGACAGCTCAATCTGGAGGAATGATGTGTAATCCTACTTTTGCCTTTCTGGTGAATGATACTCATGATTGATGTAATGGTGTAATGAATTATTATATAAGGGATCGCAACTGATGTGTGAACATTTTATTTATTTTAGTGAGGTGAGCCATTTGGAGGAGTGATGCATACCTTAAAGGTGGGAAGGCAGTCACAGTAACTTTGCGAGAGGAAGTACCTGTGCAGGTGCAATTTTGACGTTCACTGTATTGGTTGGTCTACACAGAGAAACAGGTTTTCCTAATAGTAAATGCCAAAACTGAACAATGACTGTATAGATGTTAGAAGGGAGAGGATTACTGTAATGTAGGTATTGCAGTAATATTCTGAGCTGTCAGTCAGACTTGTCAAGTTGTGATTCACATTCACATCTTGAATTACAAAGCTATGAGTAATTTTCTCGAAAAACAAATGTGTGTTGCAACAAGATTATTTTATCAAATACAAAGAATGTTGTGACATGTGTATCTTAGAAACATCATCATATTTATTTTGAGAAAATAGATATTGTGCTAAATCATTGTCTTCCTGCACACGCTGTATAATTCAGTGAAGAAACTTGCAATTGAAACCTCCATGGGCAACCAGATGCAACCAGAATAGTATTTAACATTCGCTGCTGACACAGATCTAAACTTTGAGAATAATCACTGAAAACTATACAGTGCATCATAGTATGGGAAAATCTCCTGTGCTGAAAACCAAATAACAAATTGGGGGCACTGTTTTATGATTATAAAAGTGGAGTTATATTTAATGTTTTATAATTTTTTTGGGAGGTGGGGGTGGGAGATGTGAAGGTACAAACCCTTGTATTGTGGTTTGTAGGCTAACTGAAAAAGAATTGTGCTTTTCGTAATAAGTACAAACTGCTGTTGGATTTTTAATGTCTACTTAAGATCCCTCTAGCACCTTCAGGTCTTTTAAATGTTATCTGATCACTTTCCCTGCTCTGGAGCCACAAAGAATGGCAACAGAGAAAACAGTAAGTGTAAAGAACTTTTATTAGTAAAACAATGAAAGCTTGAGTGTACTGGTTGTAAACTTCAAGTGGATTTGATACACACTGCTGTTTGTCCCTCTTATCTCAAGATGAAATAATATACTGTTACATAAACTGTACAGTTATTTTTGATTATGTTGAAAGTTAAATGAGTGTGCGCTTTTTTTTTTTTTTCAAAAAAGTGAGCAGCACATTATTGGAAAAGCTCTAATTGAAAATTTTTCTCTTATCAGATCCCAAACCTATGACAATAAACGGGAAACAAAGCAGTGTGTTGTCCAGTCATACTGGAGTGAAGTTACTGTGCATGCTCAGATATACACACATCAACAAAAGTTTTGCATCACCTTGTTTCCACGTGTTCTGGAACCTGTAGAGAAAATTGGAATAGATATCAACATGAACATCATTCCTGCTCTTTTTATTGCTCATGAAAACCACACATTGTGAGTTGTACCACCATACAACGAGACATTCAGAGGTGATGGTCCAGATTTCTGTACACACCGGTACCTCTAATAATCAGTAGCACATCCTCTTGCATTGATGCATGCCTTTATTTACATGGCATACTATCCACAAGTTGATCAAGGTGCTGTTGGTCCAGATTCTCCCACTCCTCAACGGCAGTTCGGCGTAGATCCCTCAGAGTGGTTGGTGGGTCACGTCGTCCATAAACAGCCCTTTTCAATCTATCCCAGGCATGTTCAATAGGGTTCATGTCTGGAGAACATGCTGGCCACTCTAGTTGGACAATGTTGTTATCCTGAAGGAAGTCATTCACAAGACGTGCACAATGGGGGTGCAAATTGTCGTCCATGAAGACTAATGCCTTGCCATTATGCTGCTGATATGGTTGCACTGTCACTCAGAGAATGGCATTCATGTATCATACAGCCACTACGGCACCTTCCACGACCACCAGTGGCGTATCTTGGCCCCACATAATGCCAACCCAAAATGGCAGGAAACCTCCACCTTGTTGCACTCGCCGGACAGTGTGTCTAAAGTGTTCAGCCTGACCGGGTTGCCTCCAAACACGTCTCTGATGATCGTCCAGTTGAAGGCATACGCGACACTTGTCGGTGAAGAGAACATGATGCCAATCCTGAGCAGTCCATTCAGCATGTTGTTACGCCCATCTGTACCACACTGCACAGTGTCGCGGTTGCAAAGATGGACGTCAGGAGGGAAGTTGCACATCGTGCAGCCTATTGCGTACAGTTCGAGTCATAAGATGACATCCTGTGGCTGCACGAAAAGCATTATTCAACAAGGTGGTGTTGCTGTCGGGGTTCCACCAAGCCATCATCCGTAGGTAGCGGTCATCCACTGCAGTAGTAGCCCTTGGGTGGCCCAAGCAAGGCATGTCATCGACAGTTCCTGTCTCTGTATCTCCTCCATGTCTGAACAACATCGCTTTGGTTCACTCCGAGGTGCCTGGACACTTCCTTTATTGAGATCACTTCCTGGCACAAAGTAACAATGTGGATGCAATTGAGCCATGATATTGACCGTCTAGGCACGGATGAACTACAGACAACACAAGCCATGTACCTCGTTCCAGGTGGAATGAATGGGACTGATCGGCTGTCGGACCCCTTCCATCTAATAGGCACTGCTCATACATGGTTGTTTACATCTTTGGCCGGGTTTAGTGACATCTCAGAACAGTCAAAGGGACTGTGTCTGTGGTACAATATCCACAGTCAATGTCTGTCTTCAGGAGTTCTGGGAACCGTGGTGATGCAAAACGTTTTTTGATGGGGGTACTAGTGATTAGCATTCCAGGGCAGCCACATAACTGGTCAATATTCAGGTATATGACAGGAGTGATCAGTGGAAGAAAGAAAGTCTAGTAGACATAAGCTCTAAAATGCATATGTTAAGAGCTGTGATCAGTGTCCACCTTCGACACTGAGACATCTCTTCTGCTGCAACGTGTTTGCTTTTCATATTTTGGGAGGAGGTAGTATGGACCAGAACAAGAAAAAGTTGTCTAATTAACATGAGCTCTAAAATGCATACCTTAAAGAATTACAAGTGCTTGTTCCATAGAAGAGATGGGCTTCACAGTAGTGAAGATGAACAAGTGTTTGTAGCTCTTAAGGTATGCATTTTACATGTTTACAGGATTCTTTGCTTTGAAATATTGTTCATGTTATATTCTGGAATATTCACCATTTCTCCTGGAACACCTCATATTTGAAGAAAGAATGCACCACGAGTTTCTTATTCAGAAATCGCATTTGGATGTTGCTCGCTTGTGATGTCACGCCTTGTGTAAGGATAAATGAGTAACGTCTACCAGCACACGTGTTCACATCTGTCAGCAGATACAGAATCGACAGATTCTGGAGGGCAGTACTCATCGCTGTGTAGGATATCGTCGGTACAACGTGACTACCACCTGATGTGACAGCCATTGTATGGCGTGTCACATACCTTGAGTCAAAAAATGGGCCTGTCAGTAGCAAGACGAGCGTCTACACAGAAGTGTGACAATGCCCACACCACCACCAACTGTCAGCATGGCAGCTGTTGTTGTGGCTTTCCCTAATTGACAGCAGAGAGGGCCACACTGACAAGTTGTTTGTTCAGTGACCACATTGGACACAGGAGTGGCACCATCTTTTTAAAATGAGTCCCTCTTTGATATGTGACAAAAAAGTAATAGAAACTTTCTTAAAGAATCCTTACTTATTCATTAACATCAACTTTGTCCCCTTCAAAGTAATCCAGCTTCAGGTATAATACACTTGTGCCAGCACTTTTTCCAGTCCTTGAAGCACTTCTGGAACTCACATTTCATTATGGTGTTCAGCTCCTTTAGCAATTATATTTTTATCTCATCAGTGGAGGCAAAAAGACATCCTTCACAGTTCTCTGCTGCCTCAGGAATAGAGAGAAGTAGCAGGGAGCCACATCTGGCAAAATACGGTGGCTGAGAGAACATAATGTTTCTGGTTTTTGCCAAACAATCATGAACAAGCTTTTGAGGTGTGAGTGGGAGCACTATTGTGATGCAATTTTCACAAGTGGTTTTGCCACAATTCTGGTCATTTTCTTTGGCTTGCTTCACATAAATGACACACAACTTCCCGATTGTATTCCTTATTGACTGTACAATAATAAGACAGGAACTTAAGATGCATATCTCATTCTAATCTAGGAGAACAGTAAGAAGAATCTTCACATGTGATCAAACTTTTTGATTTTTTTTTTTTTTTTTTGTCTTGGCTGTTCACACAGTTTCCATTGGGGTTATTGGATCTTTGTTTCAGTGTCATACCTGTATACCAATGTTTCATCACCTATTATAATCTTCTTTAGAAGTTGTGGATCACTGTCAACTTCATTCAGCAATTCTTGAGCAATGTCTATGTGGTGTCACTTTTGGTCGAAATTCACATTTCACTCCAAAACGTCAGAAAAAATTGTTTGCATGAACCAAAGGATATGCCAATCTCCCTGATGGTAATCTGGCAATTTTCCAGAACCATTTTCTTTACTTCTTCCACATTGTCGTCAATAATGATGTGCTAGAGCATACAAGGCAGTAGTCATCTTCAACACATTCTCGACTCTCTTTGAAATGTTTGTCACTTGTAAACCCTTGTCTCACTCATTGCAGATTTGTCAAAAGCCATAGTAAACCATTTGAATATTGTGCTCCACTTTATTGCATTTTTCAAAGATTTAATACAAATTCTTTGAACTAATATATATATATATATATATATATTTTTTTTCCTTCACTTGAAAACACATATAACCTTCTTGACTGCCGACAATAAACTGGATATTCAAAATTGCTGAAAATGCTATCATACATGAGGAAAATGTGTACAAAAAAAAAAAAAAAAAAAAAAAAAAAAAAAAAAAAAAAAAAAAAAAATGAAAATTTTATCTATAAAGCCGATGAAATTAAAAAGTTCCCATTATTTTTTGATCACTCCTTATATTGGGAAATGGTTATATGTCCTATCCCCCTCTCCTACCCCTCTCGGTATCCATTCTCCCTCTCTCCCCCCCTCCATGCCCCCCCCCCCCCCCATTCAACCCATCATCATCATGTTCTTCCTCTTCTTCTTTCTCCTCCTGCTATCTATGTCTATCTCCTTCCCTGTCTCTGTATCCTACCTATGTTTCCATATCCTCTTCCCCCCTCTCTCTGACCTTTAGCCTTGTTTATTGTTATTACCAATTCAGATTCCGTAACAGTATTCTAATCATCAGCCAAGACTGTAAGTGCAATTTCCCTGTTTTCTGTGAAAACTGACTGCGCAGAAGAAAACAAAACAGCACATTGTTGTGCATACAATTTTCGTTTAACAATATATCTCCTGAGAAAGAATATATATGGGCGAAACATTTGTCTAATGGTTTAAATGCCCTTATATTGTAGTTAAAACTGACTGCAAGAAAGAAACAGACACAAAAATTTTCCTCACAGAACAACACAGCATTTTTTTCCTCACAGTCAGTTTTATCAGAAAACCTGTACATTCCTGTTTATTAAAATATATAGCCTATGCAAGCCTGAATGTTTATTAGAGTATCATGTAAAATTCTGAGGTAAATCAGCCAAGCACAATGAAATTTTTCAGGGGCTTTGAAATCATTTATTTGCATGTGATGTACATGCTGCCGTGCAAAGCAGATCAATAAAGCAGTTCGTTACTACTACTACTACTACTACTACTACTACTACTACGTTTCTTGCCTCTGACATGTAAGATACCCTGTAGAGTAGGGTGATTTGGCAAGCTGATACTATTCCCACACAACATGCCTGATGTGCAGGCAGCTTAGACACTGGGGGCAGAGAAAACACTTTCCTTTCCACGTCTCTGTTCCTATTGAAGCTATGGGCCGATAAACATCACATTGCTGAAACTTGTGTAGCAAATTGGGTTGAAATCGATCATGTGGTTTGGGAGCGGATCCCGACACACACATAATACACTGTGCTTTATATATACAGGGTGAGTCACGTAAGACGTAACACCCCCTTTATTCCGGGGGCGATTACACGTATCGACAAGCGGTGTTTGGCGAATCAAAGCCGACTATGGGGCACATACTTTGGTACATGCACAATAATCACGTTTATATTGATCGAGATAATGAGGTAAGTTCATGTTTTTTAAATGGCACGCTATATTTTTCTTACCATCATTCGAATGCTCTTGAAAAGACGAGCATAGTGATGTAACACATGTTGCTATTGTGATTCCAACTTTGCTTAAAAGGCACTGGGAAATGAGGATTTACCTACGTAGCATAGGCCGTGCATGATGCATAGATCACGGCAACTCGGGCTGCGTGTCATGCGAGGCGCGTTTAGTCTGCAGCCTCTTCCAACCGCCTCGACCTTCAATCGTACAATATTTCCCAACATCTTTTAAGCAAAGTTTGAATCACAATAGCAACATGCGTTACATCACTATACACGTCTTTTCCAGAGCGTTCAAATGATGGCAAAAAAGTATAGCGCCCCATTTAAAAAAACATGAACTTGCTTCATTATCTCAGTCAATATAAATGTTGTAATTATTTTGCATGTACCAACGTATGTGCCCCATAGTCCGCTATGATTCACTGAAAACCGCTTGCCGATACATGCAATCGCCCCCGGAATAAAGGAGGGGTGTTACGTCTCACGCGACTCTCCCTGTATATATAGAATTGAATTGAATTGAATTTTATTTGATCCTGTAAGATTACATCGTGTACAGTAAATGTACATGTAATATAGGACATGTCAAAGTATTAAAATTGTTTATCAATTATTTTTCTACACCTTTAGCTTACATTTTTACATCACTGATAATGAGTAACACTATATACAAATTTAATGGCATAAGTATTCTGCAACACTGTAAAACTCTTTTTCAATGAGATAGTCTTTAAGATTCTTTGTAAATTCGTTGTGAAGTACACTATCTTGCAGGGTTTTGGGCAGACTTCTTAGTAGTTTGATACCAGAGTACTGGGGTCCTTTTTCTAGCATTGCCAGCCGGTGGGGTATGCTCCGTACTTCATTCTTCTTTCTTGTATTGTGGGTGTGTACACTAGCATTTGTAATCCAGTCCTCACTACCTTTTGTGATGTACATTATTGTTTTGTATATATATAATGATGAAAAAGTTAAGATACCTAAATTCTTGAAACAGTTTCTGCATGTTTCAGAGGTCTTTCTTCTTAAAATGATCCTAATTGCTTTTTTTTGTAATGTGAACACTCTTTTTGTCTCTTGTTTGTTTGAGTTTCCCCACACCGTCACTCCATACTGTAAGTATGGTTCGAAAAGTCCATGATACACTGTACACAGAAGGTTCTTGTCTGAATACTGTGATAGCTGCATCATTAAGAATATGACAGAGCTCAGTTTCTTACAGACATTATTAATATGTTTTTTCCATTTCAGTTCATTATCCACAAGAATACCTAAGAATCTAGCAGATTCTACTTCTTCCAGCCTTGTTCCGTCAACCTCTAAATCCATGTCTACAGCCTTTTCCTTGTTTTTAAACACTGCATACATAGTCTTTTTTAGATTTATAACCAGTTCATTTTCCAACAGCCATTGAGCTGTGACATTTGCAGATATGTATGCTCTTCTCTCAAGCTGTGCCATATTTTGGTCACTATTTAGTATTGTCATGTCATCAGCATACAATATTTTCTTTTCTTCCTCCTCAACACCTATATCATTAACAAATACATTAAATAACAATGGCCCCATTACCGAACCCTGCGGCACTCCATATTTGATGGATTTGGTTTCTGATTGGTACGAGTTTCCTAATGATACATACTGCTTGCGGTTGCACAAGTATGATTTTATCCATTCACCTGGTTGCCCCCGAATGCCATAGTTGCTTAATTTTTGTATCAGCATTTCATGGCCAATGGTGTCAAATGCCTTTGAAAGATCCAGAAACATTGCAGAGACAACCTTTTTCTCATCTAAGGACTGTAAAATGTATTCTGTTAGACTGACAATTGCTGATTCTGTAGATTTACCCTTTCTGAAACCATGTTGTGAGGTCATGAGAATGTTATGTTTGTCCAAATAGTTAACTAATCTGGTATACATAAGCATTTCTAGGATTTTTGAGAAACCTGATATCAGTGAAACTGGTCTGTAGTTGTTGGGATCATCCTTACACCCTTTCTTGTACACTGGCACTACCTTCGTTATCTTCAGTTTTTCTGGAAAAATTGCATCTCTGAAAGAACAGTTTGCTATGTTCAGCAGTGGTGTTATTATCTCCTCACATACCAGCTTTATTACATGATTTGATATTTCATCATCACCAGCTGATTTCTTGGACTTCAGTTTCTGTATAGTTTTCCACAATTCATCTTCCGTGACTGGTCTTAAGAACATAGTACTGCATGATCTTTTTGGTACCTTAATACCCTTCTGTTTTTGACTATTTCTTTCCAATTTTAGGTTTTCTACTACACTGATATAGTTATTATTCAGTATGTTTGCTATTTCCATACCATCTGTGACCACTGTGTTGTCTACTTTAATTGACCTAATACCTTCTTCTTTGTTTGACCCATCTTTTTCCTTTCTTTCAGCATTGATTGCATTCCAAGCTGCCTTTGCCTTGTTTTTTGAGTTCGCTATAGTGGTGTCAATTGCTCTTGCTTTCGCTTCTCTTATTGTTTTTCTATACTTCTTTTTTAACATTTTATAGTTTTCAGCTTCGCCCATCCGTCTCACATCCTGAAGCTTCCTTCGCTGTTCTAGTATTTCACTCGTAATCCACTGTGTTCGATCTTGATGCCTTTCTTGTCTCTTTACTTTGGGAAATGCTACATTAAAATGGTACTTAATTGTTGAAATAAATGCATCATATTTTTCATTTACACTCTGGGCCTGTAGGGTTTCATTCCAGGTTTCCTTACTTAACATTGTTCTAAAGATGTTGATATTTTGTTCACTGATGATCCTAATTTCTTTGGTTGTTTGTTTTGGTTCTGATACTGTGTCATTACTTCTGCAAAAGCTGATTAGTTGTCCATGATGATCAGATATTTCTGTCTGAACTACATGTGACTCATAGTTACACATATTAGTAATTATGTTGTCAATAATTGTCTCACTTTGTGAAGTCACTCTTGTTGGTGCAGTTATTGTCACTTTCATGTTATGCTGTATTAACAATTCTTCAAAATCCTGTCTTATTTTTGTGTCTTTTCCCATGTCAATGTTGAAGTCTCCACATATAATAAGATTTCTCTTCATATTCATTCTCAACAAGCTAGAAACTTTTTTTAGAAAGATGCTAATATTGCCACATGGTGACCTGTACACACAAAACACTCTAAAATCCTCTGCCACTATACCAGTAACTTCAAAGTCTTTTTCTCTAGCTATGGGAAATGTAGCACCTTCACTGTTTACATTCTTTGATAGAGTACCTGTTTTAATATATATACAAACGCCACCACCCTTATATTTAGATCTGCAGAAGTAACTAGCTAGTTTGTAGTCCTTTACTGCCACATTATGTATTTTACTTTCAGTTAGTCCATGTTCACTTATGCATAATATGTCTGGTCTTACTTCACTCAGGAGTACTTCTGCTTCTAATTTTTTGTTACCAAAGTATTGAATATTTTGATGAAGTACTTTTATGTAATTTTTCTTTTGTTGGTTTACATATTGTGAGCTGTATTCTGGGGCAAATTCTTTAGTATCGTCTTTTTTTGTATGGTGCTTATATTTTTCTTTTCCAGCTGGAGTGTATGATTTTTCATCCCCTTCAGGCCATATTAGTTTCCCTTGCATCTAATGATTTTGCAGACATCTGCAAACATTCTGCTGAACGTTACAGACCCCAGTCTATTTAAATGCAAGCCATCCTTCGCTAGTGAGTTTTTACATAGGAATTTGTTTGGGTCTATAAAAATTGCCCCAAGACGATCACATTGTTCTTTAAGCGCACAGTTTATTTTGGCGATATATTTTTCACTCACCGACCTTCTGTTTATGATTCCGCTAAGTATCAGACGAGATCCTGCATACATATTTCTTGCAGTACGAATCATGTTTCTTGTTTCGCTTGCCATTTCTTCCTCACTGCTGCTCCTTAACGAATTCGTCCCAACATGTATAAACACCCTATTATAGTTACGTCTTGTTTCAGAATCTGGTTCTGTAGTATCTTGTATTGCATTTACCATATTTTTAAAATGTTTACCGAGTTGATGTTTCCTAATACCAGGTCGTACGTCGATCTTGCAATTGGGGACAGCGATATTCTTCAGCAGCGAATCGCCAATAATTAAAAAGTCATTTTCCTTTTGTTGCGTATCTGTCGCCTTGTTTTTCCTTTTGCTGTATGTCACCACCTTCCATTTATATTTATCTTCCTGTTTTTGGCTTACTGAGTTTACCGAGACATCCACGGGAACACTTGAAATGTTGTTTTTAAAGTACGATCGGTCATTCGTATTTTCGCGATCTTCTTGCTTTTCCGTTTGATGACTTTTACACACACAGGACTTCTCTTCTTGTATTAATGTATCGTTTTCTTCCTTGATGTTTGAAAGTTCAGTTTTTAATGCCTCAATGTCACTTCGTAGTAACTTTATAATTTCGTTTTTTGTATCAACTGCACTTACAAGATCGGCCGTTTTGTCACGTAAACAACCATGACATGTCCACGGAAAATCATCGCTGACGAACTTTAGATTTACTTTCGCGCACTTTTCGTGTAACCAGAAGTTGCATTTGATACACAGAATACCCTTCATCACACGCTTTTTACATTCTCTACATGAAGAACTGTTCATTTTTTGCCTTTTTAACGAGAGAGAAGCGTCACTACACTTTCCTATCAGCGCCAAAACGGATGACACACAGATTAAAAAATTAAAAACTCTTATGCCCGTCCCAATGCTTATTACAGTGTCGCGTAAGAATTTGAAACAAATTTGTCAAGTAATTTTGAAGATTTTTGGTAACAATGTTAAACAATGACTTGTCTTTGTACTCTTATAGCAGCATAGATAACTATGGATGTATTAGTGTGTGGAAGTTCACATTATCCTTTTCTATGCTGTGACAGGAGTGTTTTTCTAGTGGTTTAAATTCCTAGGTGACTTGAGGATGCACAGGGTGGGGAATTTAGCACAAAGAGGTGCTACCTGTGGCAGCAACAATGGCTCTAACCCAGATTGGCATATAGCTAAACTGAAGTTAGACAACAGATGTGGGTACATAATTCCCTGCTACTACAACCCCATGCCAGATATTATCAGTTGTTGTGTCTGTACCTCTCTCTTGGTAACCTGTGATCAGATGTTTTCAGTGGGCAAGAAGTGTGGAGAAAGTGCTGGCCAGGGCAATAGTCCAACACCCTCTGTATCAACGTATGTCTGGATGATGTGGGTAGTGTGTGGTCTCGTGTTATCTTGTCAAAAGATAACATCACAGTGACTACAAAGAAAGGACACAGGGCTCTAGTGCATCAGAAATGTAACAGGTGCTGTCCATATTAACTGAAATGCAAACAAAGAATTTTGTTGCGTATCCAGTATTAGCCCATAAGGCAATAACAAATTTGCAGTTGGCAATGTTCATCCTCCCCGGAACTTCTAATTATACAGAGACAGTGCAAGTTTTATTGGTGGAAAAATTTTGACTAAAAATATAATTTGGTGTCTCAGGATCTTATAACCCTCGTCCTGCACCCACTATGCCAGTTAGAACTACATTTATGGCTAGGACCAGATGTCATGTGCACATTTTATGTGCTGCAGTATGGTAAATTTGAACCTCTGGTTCTTGGTGATGGATAATGACAATGAAAAAAGGTTCCAAGTTCCCTGAGAATACCATTTTAAGAATGTACAGTAAAGATTTTGACAGTGAGCCATGAACAGAAATTGTAGACGTGCCCATCCTCACAATTGGCACTTTTCATGCCATAAAATCATGCGTTTCTCAGCATTTTCTCAGAAAATGTTGACAAACAAATGGCGCTTTTATAAGTTGCCTAAGGTCTACACCTAATATAGAACAAACTAACAGATTTGCTCATTTGCTCATTTGTGTAATGTTCATATTTTGATCCAATACTGTAGGTCCACTACAGCACGCCCTTTCTTCTGATAGGTAGAAAGTGGTCACTGGACCAAAGGCTATCAAAAACACTTGCCCCCTTATCTCTGTGATCAGTATAATCTGAGATACAATACCCTGAGAAATTGCACTTTCTTTTTAACATATTGATACTGTGAGTTGTGCATGGACTGATTCTGTATCCTCACCACGGTACTATGTAAAGGCAATAAGTAAAATTTTATTATTTGTTATCCTGCTGTTTGTTTAGTTTTAATGGTCAGCAACGTTTGTTCTATTAGTAGAAATTTATGAACAATGCCTTTTCAATTAATAATTTTGTATCAGTTCATATTAATTCTGTCCAAGTCATATATTACAGATCCTTCCCAGGAGGAGGTCGTAGTGACAAGCACGTGGCAGACTGTGCATCTCGTTGCACTGATGCCACATTCATGATACATCCTACTGGCTGAGGATGAAGCTGATTAATAACAGTGTGTTGTAAATGACACATTTACAATCTTTTTCTTGAAGGCGCTATTGGAAAGTGACACTGCAGTTGCTTCAAGAAAAATCTGACATTCGCTATTGTCAAAACAATGACAGCTCAGAATTAACCCTAGCAGTTTGTCTACAGTGTGCGTTTGAAGAAGCAATGTTATAAAACTGGAAATTTCATATGAACAGTTTCATGGTATGACTTTTTACAATTTTCATAAAGGTCTCACTCTGTGAAAATGCCTTTGATTGACATGTTCAACTTGCAATAATCAATAACCTTTGGAAATGCCTGTTTGGAATCATTTTGCAGAACATCACAATCTCACTTCTGTCAGTGATGATTTTCACGTAGGCGGATGATGAACCATTTTTGCACACCGAAGGCTGCTGTCTATACAATTTTGCATGAACATTTAGCTGTAAAAAAGATCTTGAAAACACGTTCTCTTCAATTGGTGTAAGCAAATGCTAAAATTATTTGACTCAGGAGATAAAGAATCTCTATGCAACATTGAAACACAAGACGAAACTTAGATATATTTGTCCGTGATGGAAACTGTGCAGCAGTCAATTCTTCAGGGGTTCCAAGAAACTGGAAATTTAAGTTGTTTGTTCCTGAAACACTTCTAAGAAAAATGTGGCTTGTTACTTTTGTTACACTGGAGATTATGTGACCTTTGTTTCTGACGATATAAAGACAGTCACTGCCAAATGGTGTAAAACAATTTAATTGCCACAAGTCAATGATGAAATCAGAAAATGCAACCAAGACCATCACAAAATTCTTAATCATGATGTCACCACACCCAAAAGTAGATATATTTGATTGTTTTTCCTCTAAATACTGTCTTATCACCTGTAGTCACTTGAGTTACCATGATTTGACTTCTTTTTGTTCCTGTAAGTCAAACAAAAGCAGCTTGGTAAGTATTTACATCACCTCAAGATGTTGGGTCCTTCCAAAGTCATGTTTTTGAGGTTCCAACATTAGAACAGAAAAACAAGTTTCTAGAACCTGTTCTAATGATGACCAAAGTGTAAAAATTTTAAAGACAAATATTTTGAGAAACAATGAAATAATTTGTACAAAAATTATTTTTTTAAAAAATCTAAAAGGCTGCCCTCAAATTTTGCTGACAGCTGGTATTGCTGTCTCGCATGATCATTACTGTGGAGAAATGTAAACATTAATTTAAATGTAAAAGGCGCTACCATAATCAGTCTATATATGGTTTCAAAAGGAAGGAGTTAAAAGTACTATTACTCTAGAAAGTATAATGTCCAAAGTAACAGATGTAATGGGTTATGGAAAGGGAGAGAACATATTTAAATGCACACAGTACCACTTGTTTCTGAACTGTTCTTTAATGTCCTTCATTGCAACCATACTGAATACAACAAAAGCATTTAATTTGTGTTCTTTATGCAATGTTCCACAGAAAGCCCTGTCATCCAAAAAGCAAACAAACATTGACACACATTCCTGCAGATAGACTGTCTAATTAAACTTAGGACGAATACATGAGAGTGGATGCTATAAATTAAGTACTACAGATTTCTAGTATGCTGTAAAAAGCCTCAGTATCAAAAAGTGTAAAGAACACTTAAAAAATAAAGATATATTCTAGTCTTTTTTTCCGGGCGACTTGTGCAAACATTGTTTTAAAAAGCTAAGCACTCTCAAAAATATGACTACATACATACTCTCAGTAACAAAACAAACAGTACCAAAATATTAAACTTTGGTGTGTGAAGAAACTACCTGATTCAGACACTTTGGTTAAACATTGTAAGCATCTGGATCACAAAAGGCAGCAATGAATAAATAAATTTGTAGATAGAAGAAACAAATTGACACTCTTGTGCCCCATTGTTCCCTGGTATGTTGTAATGCAACCAAATAGTCCAGCACAATATGATTTAACATTTCTCACATCAGTCAACAACTAACAATGAACAGTAAATAGTTCCTCTTAAGTAACAATGTCAAACAATCACTTCCATTATTATTTCATTCCCCTAGTCAGCATATTTCAATCTGCAACAATGACGCATAAAAACTGCAACCAACACTCACTCACTCACTCACTCACTCACTCACTCACTCACTCTCCACGTCACACCAGCCCTTTTCCAAAAACTAAAATGAACACATTGCACATGGTTGCATAAACATTTGCCAAAAGGCAGCTAAACACTACCAGAGCCAAAATAAGTGACCTCATTTACACATTTCAGACATTTCCTAAAAAGCTGGAATACTTTTCAAAGAAAATTTAAGCATAATTGCTTTGTTAAGTTAGCATTTGTACTGTTAATATAAAGCAAAAGGAACAGTGGCCGAGACACGGCAATTCTTGCTCGCATTCCCTCGTAACGTGAGCAGCGACAGGAAGACGTTGCAGCCTTCAGCCCACCAGAGATTATTTTCACTTCTTTATCATTTCCGTCATTTTATTAAACAGCCACTAAAAACAGAAATATTGAATGACTAATTACAATACAGTAAGTCTAATACAGTTACAGTATTTATTAATACATGAAACAAAGTCTTAAGGAATTAAAATTGTTCAGTCTCTGAAAATTTTAGAAACCAATCTTCTACAGAAATCTAAAACACTGACTGATACAATTACAGTGATGCAACAGTTTAAGAGACAACAAATAAACAAAAACATGGCTACAAACTATATGCAAGAAGAGAAAAGTACCAATAAGAATTCTAAAATGTTGAAGATGACAAAGTTTTAGTTCCCTACATTGTGGAGTTTCTTTGTCAGCCACTGCTGTACACTGGCAAGAACCAGGAACCCTGATATTGGGCAGGTTAAAAGCATATTTACACCGGGATGCAGGTTAAAATGTGTGTTTTTTACGTAAGTACTGTTTCTAAACATGGCCACTGCAAAGCTGCAGACAACGATGCAAACTGAGTGCTTGCAAGTGTTAGCTATCCTCCAACACCATCCGGCAGATATTTCTCCGAGTATAGTGAAATGTGTGGAGAAAATGCTACAAGTAATCGAATGCTAAGAAAATGGCTTAAGGTGTTCAAATGTTCACGATGAAGTGCAACTTGGGCTACAATCTGTCATCAATGATGGTTCGGTGCAGAAAGTTTGTGAAAAAGTTTGAGAAAACAGACTCTTTACGATTCTGTCCTTATCTAAAGAATTTCCTCAAACTTGAAAATTTTCTTTACAAAATTCTTACAGAACACTTGAACTACCAGAAGTTGTCTACATACTGTTTCAAAAATGCTGGGTGAGGAACACAAAAGTGATCAAGTAGCCAATACTCTGAATTTCCTTGAGCAGTATAGTAACAAAGGTGTTGAATGTTTAAATCCAGTTTTAGCTACAGATGAAATATGGATGGCTCATATTAAACCAGAATCCAGACAATGACTCGTGGAACGAAGGATTTCAAGATCACCAATAAAAGTGGCTTTCAATTTAACAACTGGAGTGCAAAAAAATTATGTATGCGCACACTGCTTTGTGATGGGATATTGTTGCTTATGGATATTGTTGCTTATGGATATTTTTCGCCACAGGCTAACGTAATTAATTCAATATTGTACGACATTATGTAATTTGTATGGAGCATTCAAAACACTTGATGTGGAAAGCTCAATAGGGAGATTTATTTTGCTTCACGACACTGCCATACAGCTGAACAGACACAAGACCTCATTGCTTATACTGCTGGGAACAACTTGATAAACATACAACCTCATCTGGTGCCTAGTGGTTACCACAAGTTCCTGCAATAAATAAATAAATAAATAAATAAATAAATAAATAAATACAGGACCAGTTTCCATGACAATGACATTTAGCAATACTTGCCAAACCAGATGCTGGATTTTTATGATAATGGAATTCAGGAGTTAGTTATTGAGTATGATAAACACACTGAACAAACAAAAGTAGTCACCCCCACATGTATCACATTAACACTGTGTAACACTATCTTTTTTTTTTTGTCGTCAGTCTACTGACTGGTTTGATGCGGCCCGCCACAAATTCCTTTCCTGTGCTAACCTCTTCATCTCAGAGTAGCACTTGCAACCTATGTCCTCAATTATTTGCTTGACTTATTCCAATCTCTGTCTTCCTCTACAGTTTTTGCCCTCTACAGCTCCCTCTAGTACCATGGAAGTCAGTCTCTCATGTCTTAGCAGATGTCCTATCATCCTGTCCCTTCTCCTTATCAGTGTTTTCCACATATTCCTTTCCTCTCCAATTCTGCGTAGAACCTCCCCATTCCTTACCTTATAAGTCCACCTAATTTTCAACATTCATCTATAGCACCACATCTCAAATGCTTCGATTCTCTTCTGTTCATGTTTTCCCACAGTCCATGTTTCACTACCATACAATTCTGTACTCCAGACGTACATCCTCAGAAATTTCTTCCTCAAATTAAGGCCGGTATTTGATATTAGTAGACTTCTACACCATCTACAGACCCCATAATGTCCGCAGTTGGAAGTAAGAGCATTTGCAAGTTGCTTTAAGGCATGCCAAATATAGGGTTTCCACAAATACTTTTACTAACTTTTAAAAAAAGAAAGAAAGAAAGAAAGAAAAAAGTAAGTAAGTAAGTTCATACAAATATGTAGGATGTATCACGATTAATAGTATAAATGCATAAAGTTGAAAGTACACGATCCTAGAAGCACTGAAGTCTCTGTAAACATAGGTCTGCAAAAATGAACCATTTGCAATACAATTGCGACTTTGTCATTACTAACATGATTCTGTGTAAACATCACATGGTGGTCTGTGGTGTGGTCTTTGTTTATATACTTGAGATGTGGAACTGTAAACAGAATGGATATGACAGTACAGTACACAGTCAGAATGGCACTCACGACAGCTGTCTACCGAGCAACAGTTGCATCCTGTGTGTTGCTGGTAACGTGGAAAATTATACTAATGAGGAATATGTAGACATGCATTTCCCATATGGTAGGGCTAACAGCAATGCACAGGAGGTTGCACGCTTGCACCGAGACACATATTATGCTCTAAGGCACTCCAAGAGTCAAACGTTTACGTGGGTGCATCAACGTCACCGACAAACTGTTAGCATCGCACATGCAGTGGGAGTGGGTAGGTCTGCACACATTACATCTGTGCTTGTAAACAGCTGGAAACAGCGGCACATTCTACAGGAGTCCCGACAAGAAGGCTTTACTGTCCTGTCAGTGGATGCAACAACAATCTGTATGAAATCCTACATTTGACAAAAACATTTTATTTACAGCTGAAGTAGGATGTGCTCATGATAGTTTGTTCCATTATCACAACTTCAAGTTTGGAGTCATCTGGTCTCCAACCCCGTGCACAACTTTTGGGCCATGAATGTTACCAAACAATCTCAATGCATAGAATTACTTTCAATTTCTGTGGTGTCATCTTGCAGAAGTATTTGAGGATATTTCCTTAGAGCGACGTCAGATGATGTGGTACGTGTATAATGGAGCACAAGCACGTTTTGCTGCTATGGTGAGATGACTAATGCACTGACATGGCCAAAGATGTGATTGGGTGAGGAGAACCTGTACTGTGGTCTCTAAGATCCCCTTCTGTGAACCCCACATATTTCTGTGTTTGGAGCCACCTTAAGGGTACAGTGACTGCCACTCGGTTAACACAGTTGAAGTATTGGAGTAGATAGTTGTTAATGCTTGTCAAGAATTTCAAAGTGATCCAGATGCGTTTGAAAGGACTTTAAATTCTTTGTGGGGATGGGTACCGGCCTGCATCCGGGCAGAAAGACAACACTGAACCCCACCTTTAACTATGAGTAGTCGTGTTCATTCAACACACTTATACTTCAACTAAACTGTCTCTAATAACTTTTCTTCATGTTGTACAGTATTCTTACCTTTTCATAACCTGGATGATGATTACACAGAATCAAGTTAGTGGTACCTAGTGGCCACAAAGTCACAATTATCTTGCAAATGGGTTGTTTGCAGACCTATATACTTAAGATTCTTTGCTACTAGTATCACATACCTTCAACTGCATGTGTTTACACCATTAATTATGATACATCCTTTATGTGGTGTCACCGCCAGACACCACACTTGCTAGGTGGTAGCTTAAATCGGCCGCAGTCCATTTAGTACATGTCGGACCCGCGTGTCGCCACTGTGTGATCGCAGACCGAGCGCCACCACAAGGCAGGTCTCGAGATACGGGATAGCACTCGCCCAGTTGTACGACGACTTTGCTAGTGAGTACACTGACGAAGCCTTTCTCTCATTTGCCGAGAGACAGTTAGAATAGTCTTCAGCTACGTCCGTGGCTACGACCTAGCAAGGCGCCATTAACCGTATCAGAAGATAGTCTTATTTGTATTATCAAGAGTGATATACCACAAGGATCCAATAAAGTTAAGTATTCGAGGAGCTGCATACTTTTCTTATTAGCGTTCAATACTTATCCTGTTCCAGAATTCACGCCCGTCTGCGTTAGATAGCTTCCATTTCGGCCTCCTCTATCTACAAGGTGTTGGCACATTTACCAACACATCATTGGCAACGATTTAACGGAAAGGGTCTTGGTCTTTCTAATTGCTTACATTTACTTGTGTTATGGCTTCGCCACAATCTCCAGATGTACTGTCCGAATTTTATCGCTTGCAGAATCAGCAGACGCAGGCGTTCTTGGATGCCCTTGGACAGCTCGTCCAGGGTCAACGTGCCATTCAAACCGATGCGGCCGCCGCCGCTTCACCGCTACCGCAGCCACAACTCGCAGTTGCACCGCCTTTTAGGCACTACGACCCGGCGCACGAATCCTGGACCGAGTGGTCCCGCCAGTTTGGATTCCATCTCGCCGCCTACAGAATTCAAGGTAATGAGCGGCAGTCGTTTTTGCTTTCGTGTGTAGGTGTGCCCACCTACCGTGTGATAGTGAAATTATTTCCCCGCCGCGACGTAGCAACTCTGTCCTACGAGGAAATTTTGTCGGCATTGGACGCCTATTTCAAAGAAACAGTAAATGTCGTTGCAAAAAGGTATACTTTCTTTCGTACAAAACGTACAGCTGGTCAAACTAATAGGGAGTGGGTTGCAACTTTGCAAGGCCTTACTAGGGATTGTGCGTTTGAATGTGACTGTGGCCTTCCTTATTCAGATGCAATGGTACGTGATGCAATTGCACAGAACGTTTCTGATGTTCGCATACGGGAACAGATTTTGAAACTCGTCAATCCCTCCCTTCAACAAGTGATAGACATATTGGATAGACAAGACACGCTTGACTTTGCTCAGGAATCATTTGCGACTTCGCCAGCCGTGTGTAACATTAACCGGCCGGCCGAGCGCGCTGCGCGGCCTGGTAAACAGCCTTCGCGCACGTCCGCACAACCACGTGTCCCACGCCAGCACACAACTGCAGTGAAATCGTGCCCGCCGTGTGCTGCTAGACATTCGCGTGAACATTGCCCGTCACACCAAGCTATTTGCTTTTTCTGTAATAAGAAAGGACATGTTCAAAGTGTTTGCCGGAAAAAGTTCAGATCAGACAATCACAATCATTCCCGGCCTTTTGCTTCGCGCCGGAATCGAACCAAGGACACTCAGGCTCATGGACCTTCGCCCATGGACATTCATGTAGTTACTTCCACCCCGTCCAGTGCCACTTTCTCTAACAGTGACTGTGTTCGTCCCACAAAAAGTGTGCGTCGACATCGCCGGAAATCACGTCAATTAGCAAGTGATGCTGTACCAGTGTCTGTTCAAATTGCACAGAACAGTCGCTCCTGTCGTCAGCAGGACAATAAACTCTTTGTAGATTTGGACTTTAATGGCAAAGTGATCCCATTCCAGCTCGATACCAGAGCTGCTGTTTCATTGCTCAATCACGACACGTACAAACAACTGGGCACACCTCCGTTGCGTGCCGCAAATGTTCAGTTAAAAAGTTATTCAGGACAGCAAATTCCTGTGTTAGGACAGTGCACTCTTCTTGCAACATACAAGGGACAAACAAAACTTGTGTCATTTTACGTTCTTCGTTCTTCTACTGCAGTGAACTTGTTTGGTTTAGATTTATTTCAATTGTTTAACATGTCTATTGTAAATCAGGTTCTATCAGTGAATCAGACTGTGAGTTCAGACAGTGTTTCTCGGCTTTGTGAAGAATTTGCAGACATTTTTGCACCGGGCTTAGGTTGCGCTAAAAACTATGAAGCACATTTGAAATTGAAAGTAAACGCGCAACCGCAATTTTTCCGAGCGCGCAATGTTCCCCACGGATTGCGTGATGAGGTCGCAAGAACATTAAACGATTTCGAATCACAAGGTGTGAGTGAATGTGCGCAACGCCTTTTCCCTTTCAGCTCCGCTTCATCGCTTACGCCGTACAGGTGTTCCGTTTCTCTGGATGATGGAATGCGAACGCGCCTTTCGCCAGTTGAAATCGGCGTTGCTCTCTAATACTTGCCTTACGCCATTTGATCCCCAGAAACCCCTTTTGTTGATGGTAGATGCATCGGATTTCGGGATCGGTGCTGTGCTTGCGCAGAAAGTTGGCTCGCATGATCACCCTATTGCCTTTGCGTCAAAATTGCTCTCGTCTGCACAATGAAATTACTCGCAGATAGAGAAAGAAGCTGTGGCTCTCGTGTTTGGTGTTACTAAGTTCCATGATTTCTTGTATGGTCGTCACTTTACCATCATCACAGACCACAAGCCTTTGACATCGCTTTTTCATCCGAACAAGCCTGTACCTCCACGTACAGCGCAGAAATTCATTCGCTGGTCTATTTTCCTCTCGCAGTACCGCTACGATATCTTGTATTGGTCCACTGCTAAGCATGGAAACGCCGATGCGTTGTCCCGTTTGCCTGTTGCTGAGGATAGGGCATTCGATTCTTCCGAACTTGCTTGCATGTTCATTGATTCGGAAACCGATGAAGTGGTCGAATCGTTTCCGATTGCTTTTCGTCGTGTAGCTACAGCCACAGCTGCTGACCCTGTCCTTGCTACCGTTTTGCATTTTGTTGCTACGCAATGGCCCTTGTCAAAGTCACGGATCGAGGATCCGTTGGTTCGCCGATTTTTTGCTCATAAGGTGAGACTTTTTGTACGACGTGGTGTTTTGTTGTTGCGTTCTGATAATGATCAGTCCAGAGTCGTGGTCCCACGTTCGTTACAGTCCTCTGTCTTACGGCTTCTTCACCAAGGACATTGGGGTATAGTGCGAACGAAACAGCTTGCTCGTCAGCACTGTACTTGGTTCGGAATCGATGCTGCGATTACGAATATGTGTTCTTCTTGCATGGCGAGTGCCGAACAACAATCCACACCGCCGCGGAAAGTCTTTGCATGGCCCAAAGCCACTTCCCCTTGGCAACGCTTGCACATCGATTTTGCTGGTCCATTCTGGAATGCTCGATGGTTGGTTCTGGTAGATGCCTTCAGTAATTTTCCTTTTGTTGTCCGGATGTCTTCCATGACGTCCTCCGCCACCATCCAAGCGTTGTCTGCTATCTTTTGCATTGAAGGTCTTCCGCAGACTATTGTTTCCGACGATAGCCCACAATTCATGTCCGCAGAATTTCAGTCATTCTCCCAGACCAATGATATTCAACATCTGACATCCGCGCCGTTTTCGCCTCAGTCACACGGTGCCGCTGAACGATTGGTCCGGACTTTCAAGTCACAGATGTTGAAGTTGAAAGAGTCGCATTTGCGGGAGGACGCGTTGTTGCTCTTTTTGTCTTCGTATCGCTCTCAGCCCCGAGATGGTCGCTCGCCGGCTGAGTTGCTCCACGGTCGTCCTCATCGAACATTGATGTCTTTGCTGCATCCGCCGCATCAGGTTCCTGTGCAGCAGCAGACTCCTGCTTTTGCTCCAGGCGACGTTGTATTTTATCGCAACTATCGAGGTTCACGGCGTTGGCTCGCAGGGCGCATTCTTCGCTGCCTCGGCCGCGTGATGTATTTGGTTTTGGGGGCCTCTGGTGAGGTGCGTCGGCATCTCAATCAGCTGCGCCTCTGCCGTCGCACGGGTTGTGCCGCTCCCCGTCTGCTTTCAGCGACGGTGCCGTCCGGTCAGCGGCCTGGGGACCCATCTACTGGCTCGCCTCATCCCCAGGTGTTACCGCCGATGCCTTCCGTTTTGCCCCATGGCGACGCGCCGCCGCCGCCGCCTGTACTCCCGCCAGCGCCGCCCGCATTCGACGCTTCGCTGCAGCCGCCAAGCGCCTCCCTGGGTCACGCGCCGCCGATCGCTTCCCGTGACCAGCTGTCCTCCGCCATGGAACTCTTGCCCGCTCCGGACCACATGGCGTCTTCACGCGTCGGGTACCCCGACGCAATGGTGGTCGACCCTTCGGCCCCTCCTGTTTCTTTACGGGCGCATACACCGCATGTTGACGTGCACCCTGGACTAGGTTTTCAGGCGTTTCCTAGCTCCCCTCGGACCGAATGGCCGGGTGCGGGTGGCACAGCCTCGCCTGTTGTTAGGCTCCCCACCTCATCGCATATGTCAACATGGGGTCCTCCCCACGGCGGGCGGAAGCCTTATCACACGACCGTTCGCCGATTTGCGGGGGAGGAATGTGGTGTCACCGCCAGACACCACACTTGCTAGGTGGTAGCTTAAATCGGCCGCGGTCCATATAGAACATGTCGGACCCGCGTGTCGCCACTGTGTGATCGCAGACCGAGCACCACCACAAGGCAGGTCTCGAGATACGGGATAGCACTCGCCCAGTTGTACGACGACTTTGCTAGCGACTACACTGACGAAGCCTTTCTCTCATTTGCCGAGAGACAGTTAGAATAGCCTTCAGCTAAGTCCGTGGCTATGACCTAGCAAGGTGCCATTAACCGTATCTGAAGATAGTCTTATTTGTATTATCAAGAGTGATGTACCACAAGGATCGAATAAAGGTAAGTATTCGAGGAGCTGCATACTTTTCTTATTAGCATTCAATACTTATCCTGTTCCAGAATTCACGCCCGTCTGCGTTAGATAGCTTCCATTTCGGCCTCCTCTATCTACAAGGTGTTGGCACATTTACCAACACATCACTTTACATCTGAAAATCCTTCATTTTTGAGTTATTAATCAATGTATACAATTTAGGTGACTGGAGCTCGGCAACATATAAGCTAATAATAAATGCTTGAAATGTGCACCTTTTGCTTTTAAAAATGCATGCACTCATTGCATTGGCTGTTAGACCATATCAAACAATCGCCGACCGTTTTAAATGCTTTCACAGGTTTCTACAAGATGCCAATGAAGAGTTTCTGCCTCTAGATGGTCTGCTGCACAGACCAATTCTTTAAGGTGCTGCCAGAGATAATAATCCACTGGATTGAGGTCAGTGGAATATACAGGCCACAGAACTGGTACTCCTCTACCTATTAATCTGTTGTCATCGACGGAACTTTTACAGCAGAGCGGTACGTCGACAATATTCTACGCCCAGTTTTGTTGCCCTTCGTGACAAGCCATCCCAGACTCACATTTCTGCAAGATAATGACCACCCACACACAGTGAGAGTTTCTACTGTTTGTTTTTGTGCTTGTTAAATCCTACCTTAGCCAGCAAGGTCATCGGATTCTCCCTCCCAAATGAGAACGTTTGGAGCATTATGGGCAGGGACCTTCAACCAGCTAAGGATTTTGATGATCTAATGCATCAGTTGGACAGATTTCAGTACGTTATCCCTCAGGAGGATTTCTAACAACTCTATCAATCAAATGTTCAAATGTGTGTGAAAAAAACAAAAAAAAAAAAAAAAAAAAAAAAAAAAAAAATCGAGATTCGAGAACTGATTAAGTACTTCGTAAAGAAAGGTATGAAAGCAAAGGACATTCATGCTGATTTCCACACTGGGGGTCTCTGCTCCTTCATATTCAACTTTTGTCAAGTCGACAGATGAATTTAAATTTGGTGGGGATAGCTTAGATGATGATCTGCACAGTGGTCAGCCAAAATGTGTCACTACTCCAGAAATCACTGCAAAAGTGCACAAAATGGTCACGGATGATCGCTAATTCAAAGTGCATAAAATTGCTCATGCTTGCCAGATGTCATCCAGAATGGTTTATCACATTTTAACTGTGGTGTATGTACTGTAAGACCTTCACTACACACACCATCAGATTATTTGAATTGTCGCTCTAACGAAGTAGGCGAGTGTCAGCAATATGTCTTGTGGTCTTATCGTGGCGTGTTTATCTTCCGCCGTTAGGTCAGACGATAGAAATGCCACTTGCACGCTTAGAGTAGCAGATTGACGGTGACCAACTTTAAACAGGACTTGATCAATTTTCACACACATTTACTAAAACAATAACAAGCATAAAAATACTTAACTTGGTTCTGGATGCTATTTATAATTGACAATCTGAAGTTCCTTTGCTCTTGGTATGTTAACCTCATTATCACATATATCTCTGACACATGACAAAAGTGTCTATACATTTATCTTCATGGCCAAGTACAGGAATATGGTCATCTTATTTCGCGCTGACTGAAACCTGAATATAGACTGGTACAGACAAATGTAGAACTCATACAGACTGGTACAGACTAATGCAGACTGGTACAGACTGGTGCCGACAAATGCAGACAGACTAATCAGAGGTCTGTACACTCGTTACAATACCTTGCGCATTCATGTATCACTGCGCAAGTGTGATCTGCGAAAACAAAAGGTTCTATCAAAGAAAAATACTACGTAATTATATGAACTTGAAGGAACAATCACTAAAACACTACCAAGCCTCAGTCCATACCAATAGAAGAACAACTTGTATTCTTCAACCCCCTCCCCTCCCCCCGCCGTCCAACCCTCCCAACTCTCGTGGACAGTGGACATCATGTCGCCGGTGGTGTGCTATTTCCACCAAAAGCCCAGTTGATGGGCAAATAAAAATTGCAGCCTTGTAATGCGAACACCCTGCTGTAAGAAAACAAAAATTTACTACACTTTGGAAATAAAATGCTACGTTCATATATGAACTTGAACGAACAATCTTTAAAACACTATAAAGCCTGACTACATACCAATACAATAACAACTTGTCCGCTTCCCTCCCCTCCTCGTGGACATCATGCTGCTAGTGGTGTGTCATTTCCAATAAAAGCCCAGTTGATGGGCAAATAAAAATTGCAGCCTTGAAATGCGAACACCCTGCTGTGAGAAAATGAAGATTTACTACACTTTGGAAATAAAATGCTACGTCCTTATATGGATTAGAACGAACAATCTTTAAAACACTATAAAGCCTTACTACATACCAAAAGAATAACAACTTGTCCTCTTCGCCCCCACCCTCTCGTGGACATCATGCTGCTGGTGGTGGGTCATTTCCACCAAAAGCCCAGTTGATGGGCAAATAAAAATTGCAGTCTTGTAATGGGAACACTCTGCTGTGAGAAAGCAAAGATTTACTAGACTTTGGAAATAAAATGCTAGGTTCTCATATGAGCATGAACGAACAATCTTTAAAGCATTATAATACCTGAGCACTTACCAATAAATTAACACCTTGTCCTCTTCGCCCCCACCCTCTCGTGGACATCATGATGCTGGTGGTGTGTCATTTCCACCAAAAGCTCAGTTGATGGGCAAATAAAAATTGCAGCCTTGAAATGCGAACACCCTACTGTGAGAAAAGAAAGATTTACAACACTTTGGAAATAAAATGCTACGTTCTTATATGAACTTGAACAAACAATATTTAAAAGACTATAAAGCCTGACTACATACCAATAGAAGAACAACTTGTCCTCTACCCCCCCCCCCCACCCCCCCTCTCGTGACATCATGCTGCTGGTGGTGTATCATTTCCAACAAAAGCCCAGTTAATAGGCAAATAAAATTCGCCACCTTGAAATGCAAACACCCTGCTGTGAGAAACCAAAGATTTACTACACTTTGGAAATAAAATGCTACGTCCTTATATGGATTAGAACAAACAATCTTGAAAACACTATAGAGCCTTACTACATACCAATAGAATAACAACTTGTCCTCTTCGCCCCCACCCTCTCGTGGACATCATGCTGCTGGTGGTGTGTCATTTCCACCAAGAGCCCAGTTGATGGGCAAATAAAAATTGCAGTCTTGTAATGGGAACACTCTGCTGTGAGAAAGCAAAGATTTACTAGACTTTGGAAATAAAATGCTACGTTCTCATATGAGCATGAACGAACAATCTTTAAACCATTATAATACCTGAGCACTTACCAATAAATTAACACCTTGTCCTCTACGCCCCCACCCTCTCGTGGACATCATGCTGCTGGTGGTGTGTCATTTCCACCAAAAGCTCAGTTGATGGGCAAATAAAAATTGCAGCCTTGAAATGCGAACACCCTTCTGTGAGAAAACAAAGATTTACTACACTTTGGAAATAAAAGGCTACGTTCTTATATGAACATGAACGAACCATCTTTAAAGCATTATAATGCCTGAGTACTTACCAATAGAGTAACAACTTGTCCTCTTCCCCTCCCCCCCCCCCCCCCCCCCTCGAGCCTCGTGGACATCATGCTGCTGGTGGTGTGTCATTTCCACCAAAAGCCAAGTTTATAGGCAAATAAAATTCACCACCTTGTAATGCGAACACCCTGCTGTGACGAAACAAAGATTTACTACACTTTAAAATAAAATGCTACGTTCTTATATGAAAATGATTGAACCATCTTTAAAGCATTATAACGCCTGAGTACTTACCAATAGAATAACAACTTGTCTCCTTCCCCTCCCCCCCGCCTGTCCCGTGGACATCATGCTGCTGGTGTTGTGTCATTTCCACCAAAAGCCCTGTTCATTGGCACATAAAATTCGCCACCGTGTAATGCAAATACCCTGCTGTGAGAAAACAAAGATTTACTACATTGTGGAAGTAAAATATAACGTTCTCATATGAACATGAACGAACAAACTTTAAAGCATTATAATGCTTTAGTACTTACCAATAGAATAACAACTTGTCTTCTTCCCCTCCCTCCCGCACGTCTCGTGGACATCATGCTGCTGGTGGTGAGTCATTTCCACCAAAAGCCCAGTTGATGAGCAATTAAAAATTGCAGTCTTGTTATGGGAACACTCTGCTGTGAGAAAACAAAGATTTACTACATTGTGGAAGTAAAATGTAACGTTCTCACATGAACATGAACGAACAAACTTTAAAGCATTATAATGCTTTAGTACTTACCAATAGAATAACAACTTGTCTTCTTCCCCTCCCCCCAGCCCGTCTCATGGACATCATGTTGCTGGTGGGGTGTCATTTCCACCAAAAGCCCAGTTGATGGGCAAATAAAAATTGCGGGCTTGTAACGCGAACACCCTGCTGTGAGAAAACAAATATTTACTACACTTTGGATATAAAATGCAACGTTCACACATGTACATGAACGAACATTCCTTAAAGAATTATAATGCCTGAGTACTTACCAATAGAAGAACAACTTGACCTCTTCCTCTCCCCCCCGCACGTCTCGTGCACATCATACTGCTGGAGGTGTGTCATTTCCACCAAATGTCCAGTTGATGGGCAAATAAAAATTGCAGCCTTGTAATGCTAACACCCTGCTGTGAGAAAGCAAAGATTTACTACACTTTGGAAATAAAATGCTACGTTCTCATATGATCATGAACGAACAATCTTAAAAGCATTATAATACCTGAGCACTTACCAATAGAATAACAACTTGTCCTCTTCCCTTCCCCCCCCCCCACCCCCCCCCCCCCCCCCCCCCCCGCCCGTCTCGAGGCCGTCATGCTGCTGGTGGTGTGTCATTTCCACCAAAACCACAGTTCATAGGCAAATTAAATTCACCACCTTGTATTGCGAACACCCTGCTGTGGGAAAATAAAGATTTACTACACTTTGGAAATAAAATGCTACGTTCTCATATGAAAATGAATGAACAATCTTTAAATCACTATAATGCCTTGGTACTTACCAATTGAATTACAACTTGTCTTCTTCCCCTCCGCCCTGCCGTCTCGTGGACATCATGCTTCTGGTGGTGTGTCATTTCCACCAAAAACCCAGTTGATAATCAAATAAAAATTGCAGCCTTGTAACGCGAACACCCTGCTGTGAGAAAACAAAGATTTACTACACTTTGGAAATTAAATGCTACGTTCTTATATGAACATGAACGAACAATCTTTATAACATTATAATGCCTGAGTACCTACCAATAGGATAACAACTTGTCCTCTTCCCCTCCTCCCCACCCGTCTCTTGGATATCATGCTGCTGGTGGTGTGTCATTTCCGCCAAAAGCCCACATAATGGGCAAGTATAAATTGCAGCCTTGTAATGCGAACACCCCGCTGTGAGAAAACAAAGATTTCTTACAAATTGGAAATAAAATGCTACGTTCTTATATGATCATGAACGAACAATCTTTATAACATTATAACGCCTGAGTAACTACCAATAGAATAACAACTTGTCCTCTTCCCCTCCCCCCCCCCCCCCCCACCAGTCTCGTGGACATCATGCTGCTGTTGGTGTGTCATTTCCACCAAAAGCCCACATGATGGGCAAATAAAAATTGCAGCCTTGTAATGCGAACACCCCGCTGTGAGAAAACAAAGATTTACTACACTTTGGAAATAAATTCTACGTTCTTATGTTAACATGAACGAACAATCTTTAGAACATTATAATGCCTGAGTAACTACCAATAGAATAACAACTTGTCCTGTTCCCCTCCCCCCCCCCCCCCCCCCCCCCCCGCCGTCTCGTGGACATCATGCTGGTGGTGGTGTGTAATTTCCACCAAAAGCCCACATAATGGGGAAATAAAAATTGCAGCCTTGTAATGCGAACACCCCGCTGTGAGAAAACAAAGCTTTACTACACATTGGAAATAAAATGCTACATTCTTATATGAACAAGAACGAACAATCTTTAAAACTTTATAAAGCCTGAGTACCTACCAATAGGATAACAACTTATCCTCTTCCCCTCCCCCCCCAACTGTCTCATGGACATTATGCTGCTGGTGGTGTGTCATTTCAACCAAAAGCCCACATAATGGGCAAATGAAAATTGCAGCCTTGTAATGCGAACAGCCCGCTGTGAGAAAAGAAAGATTTACTACACTTTGGAAATAAAATGCTACGTTCTACATCTACATCTACATCTATACTCCGCGAGCCACCTTATGGTGTGTGGCGGAGGGTACTTATTGTACCACTATCTGATCCCCCCTTCCCTGTTCCATTCACGAATTGTGCGTGGGAAGAGCGACTGCTTATAAGTCTCCGTATTTGCTCTAATTTCTCGGATCTTTTCGTTGTGATCATTACGCGAGATATATGTGGGCGGTAGTAATATGTTGCCAATCTCTTCCCGGAATGTGCTCTCTCGTAATTTCGATAATATACCTCTCCGTATTGCGTAACGCCTTTCTTGAAGTGTCCGCCACTGGAGCTTGTTCAGCATCTCCGTAACGCTCTCGCGCTGACTAAATGTCCCCATGACGAATCGCGCTGCTTTTCACTGGGTCATGTCTATCTCTTCTATTAATCCAACCTGGTAAGGGTCCCATACTGATGAGCAATACTCAAGAATCGGACGAACAAGCGTTTTGTAAGCTACTTCTTTCGTCGATGAGTCACATTTTCTTAGAATTCTTCCTATGAATCTCAACCTGGCCCCTGCATTTCCCACTATTCTTATATGAACATGAACGAACAATCTTTATAAAATTATAATGCCTGAGTACCTACCAATAGGATAACAACTTGTCCTCTTCCCCTGCCCCCACCCGTCTCGTGGACATCATGCTGCTGGTGGTGTGTCATTTCCACCAAAAACCCACATGATGGGCAAATAAAAATTGCAGCCTTGTAATGCGAACACCCCGCTATGAGAAATCAAAGATTTACTACACATTGGAAATAAAATGCTACATTCTTATATGAAGATGAACGAACAATCTTTAAAACATTATAAAGCCTGAGTACCTACCAATAGGATAACAACTAGTCCTCTTCCCCTAAACGCCACACGTCTCGTGGACATCATGCTGCTGGTGGTGTGTCATTTCCACCAAAAGCCCAGATGATGGGCATATAAAAATTGCTGACTTGTGATGTGAACACCCCGCTGTGAGAAAACCAAGATTTACTACACATTGGAAATAAAATGCTACGTTCTTATACGAACATGAACAAACAATCTTTAAAATATTATAATGCCTGAGTACCTACCTCTCCCCCTCCCCCACTCCATGTCTCGTAGACATAATGCTGCTGGTGGTGTGTCATTTCCACCAAAAGCCCACATGATGGGCAAATAAAAATTGCAGCATTCTAATGCGAACGACCTGCTGTGAGAAAACAAAGATTTACTACACATTGGAAATAAAATGCTACGTTCTTATATGAACATGAACAAACAATCTTTATAACATTATAATGCCTGAGTACCTACCAATACGATAACAACTTGTCCTCTTCTCCTCCCACCCACCTGTCTCGTGAACATCATGCTGCTGGTGGTGTGTTATTCCCACCAAAAGCCCACATGATGGGCAAATTAAAATTGCAGCCTTGTAATGCGAACACCGCACTTTGAGAAAACAAAGATTTACAACACATTGGTGGTGTGTCATTTCCACCAAAAGCCCACATGATGGGCAAATATAAATTGCAGCCTTGTAATGCGAACAGCCCTCTGTGCGAAAATGAAGATTTACTACACATTGGAAATAAATGCTACGTTCTTATATGAACATGAACGAACAATCTTTATAACATTATAATGCCTGAGTACCTACCAATAGGATAACAACTTGTCCTCTTCCCCTCCCCCCCACCCGTCTCTTGGATATCATGCTGCTGGTGGTGTGTCATTTCCACCAAAAGCCCACATGATGGGAAAATATAAATTGCAGCCTTGTAATGCGAACACCCCGCTGTGAGAAAACAAAGATTTCTTACAAATTGGAAATAAAATGCTACTTTCTTATATGATCATGAACGAAAAATATTTATAACATTATAATGCCTGAGTACCTACCATAGAATAACAACTTGTCCTGTTCCCCTCCCCCCCCCGCCGTCTCGTGGACATCATGCTGCTGGTGGTGTGTCATTTCCACCAAAAGCCCACATGATGGGCAAATGAAAATTGCAGCCTTGTAATGTGAACAGCCCGCTGTGAGAAAACAAAGATTTACTATTCTTTGGAAATGAAATGCTACATTCTTATATGACCATGAACGAACAATCTTTAAAGCATTATAATGCCTGAGTGCTTACCAAGAGAATCATAACTTGTCCTCTTCCCCTCCCCTCCACCCGTCTCGTGGACATCATGCTGCTGGTAGTGTGTCATTTCCACCAAAAGCCCAGATGATGGGCAAATAAAAATTGCAGCCCCGTAATGCGAACAGCCCGCAGTGAGAAAACGAAAATTTACTACACATTCGAAATTAAATGCTACGTTCTTATATGAACATGAACGAACAGACTTTATAACATTATAATGCCTGAGTACCTACCAATAGGATAACAACTTGTCCTCTTCCCCTCCCCCCCGCCCATCTCATGCACATCATGTTGCTGGTGGTGTGTCATTTCCACCAAAAGCCCACATGATGGGCAAATAAAAATTGCAGCCTTGTAATGCGAACAGCCCGCTGTGAGAAAACAAAGATTTACTACACATTGGAAATAAAATGCTACATTCCTATATGAACATGAACGAACAATCTTTAAAATATTATAAAGCCTGAGTACCTACCAATAGGATAACAACTTGTCCTCTTCCCCTGCCCCCACCCGTCTCGTGGATATCATACTGCATGTGGTGTGTCATTTCCACCAAAAGCCCACATGATGGGCAAATAAAAATTGCAGACTTGTGATGCGAACAACCTGCTGTTAGAAAGCAAACATTTACTACACTTTGGAAATAAAATGATACGTTCATATATGAACATGAACGAACAATCTTTAAAGCATTATAATGCCTGATTACTTACCAATAGAATAACAACTTGTCCTCTTCCCCTCCCCCTCGCCCGTCACGTGGACATCATGCTGCTGGTGGTGTGTCATTTCCACCAAAAACCCACATGATGGGCAAATAAAAATTGCAGCCTTGTAATGCGAACACCCCGCTGTGAGAAAACAAAGATTTACTACGCATTGGAAATAAAATGCTACATTCTTATATGAACATGAACGAACAATCTTTAAATCATTATAAAGCCTGAGTACCTACCAATAGGATAACAACTAGTCCTCTTCCCCTCCCCCCCCACCCGTCTCGTGGACATCATGGAGCTGGTGGTATGTCATTTCCACCAACGGCCCTCATGATTGGCAAATATAAATTGCAGCCTTGTAATGCGAACAGCCCTCTGTGAGAAAACGAAGATTTACTACACATTGGAAATATTGACGCTACTGGACTTCAGCAAAGCTTTTGACACTGTTAACTTTGACATATTGCTCAGAAAAATGCAACAGCTTAATTTCTCTGAAAGTGCAATGAGATGGTGTGAAAGCTACTTAAAAGACAGACAGCAATGTAATGTCTGCGTAAATGAAAAATCTTCCTGGAAACATGTTTCGTCGGGAGTTCGACAAGGATCAGTCTTAGGACCACTTTTGTTTTCTTTATATGTCAACGATATTTTGTCAGTTCTGTCCTCCTGTAAATATCATTTCTATGCCGACGACCTCCAGCTCTACCTAAGCGTCAGACCTGAAGATGTAAACACTGCAATCGCTCAGATGAATGATGATCTGTCTTCAGTAGTGAGATGGGCGAAAAACCTGGGGCTTAAACTAAATGCAAAAAAGACGCAAGTAATCTTAATAGCCCATCAGAAATTAATAAGTTCAGATTTCCGCGAACAGCTACCTCCTATTGTGCTCGACGGTACTCCAATACCATATCAGAAAACAGTGAAGAACTTGGGTGTAACTTTGGATGAGCATCTCAACTGGGCGGAGAATACAGTCGCAGTGTGCCGAAAGACGTCTGCTTGTCTCTATGCCCTCAAAAAGTTTTGGAACAGGACTTGAAACGCCAGCTCGTGCAAGCACTCGTTCTACCGAACCTCCACTATTGTGATGTGATTCAACAAGGCATGAGAAGTGAAAACAAAAGACGGCTAGAGCTAACCATGAATGCCTGTGTGCGTTACACCTGCAACATTCGCCGATATGATCATGTTAGTGCTTCATACTCCGAGCTAGGGTGGCTGCGGCCGGACAAATTGCGTGACTACCACACTCTATGTCTACTCCACCGACTCCTCATCGCGCAAGCACCCCAGTACCTTGCTTCAGAGATTAAAAACCTGTCATGTCAACATAATCGAAACACGAGGTCACTCTTATTTGTATCCTAACTGTGCCCACTCACAAAACAAAAACTTTTGCAAACTCCTTCTCAGTTGCCACTGTCCGCCTCTGGAACAAACTGCCCCTTACCTTGCACAAAATTCGATCTCCTGCTGCTTTTAAGAAGAAGTTGAAGTATTTCCTACTATCATCCTCACAAAGTTCTCCACAAAATTAATGTACAAGGACAATCCCCTCATCTGTCAAATAGCAAAGCTAGCGTCTCCTATCTTGCTCCTGAGATGCCTTCCTCTTCATCTTTCTCTATTAGCCACGCAATCTTCTTTTCCTTTATATTTCCTTAATTATGTTTCATCATGTCTCTATTCTTCTCCTCCCTTCACCATGAGTCTCCCTCATACTCCCTGCTGCCGGCACTCCTATCTAAAATCTGTCTCTTCAATAATGTCTAATTATAACAGTACTTGTGACCTAAGAATATAAACTCTATATGTATGTATTTTTCCAGGTGTACCTTTCAAATTGTTTATTTCACTTTTTGTACTAGATGTAGTTTAACATGCCTACTAAAACATATGAATGTAAAATAAGTAGAATGCCTGGTTAGATGTAAGATAGGGCCTGATGGCCCTAATCTTGCCAGGTTAAATAAATCAATAAATAAATAAAACAAAAATAAAAAGACCACTTGATGGGCAAATAAGAATTGCAGCCTTGTAATGCGAACAGCCCTCTGTGAGAAAACGAAGATTTACTACACATTGGAAATAAATGCTACGTTCTTATATGAACATGAACGAGCAATCTTTATAACATTATAATGCCTGAGTACCTACCAATAGGATAACAACTTGTCCTCTTCTCCTCCCCCCCACTTGTCTCGTGGACATCACGCTGCTGGGGTGAGTCATTTCCACCAAAAGCCCACATGATGGGAAAATATAAATTGCAGCCTTGTAATGCGAACACCCAGCTGTGAGAAAACAAAGATTTACAATTCTTTGGAAATGAAATGCTACGTTCTTATATGACCATGAACGAACAATCTTTAAAGCATTATAATGCCTGAGTGCTTACCAAAAGAATCATAACTTGTCCTCTTCCCCTCCCCTCCACCCGTCTCGTGGACATCATGCTGCTGGTAGTGTGTCATTTCCACCAAAAGCCCAGATGATGGGCAAATAAAAATTGCAGCCCCGTAATGCGAACAGCCCGCAGTGAGAAAACGAAGATTTACTACACATTGGAAATAAAATGCTACGTTCTTATACGAACATGAACGAACAATCTTAAAAACATTATAATGCCTGAGTACCTACCTCTCCCCCTCCCCCACTCCATGTCTCGTAGACATAATGGTGCTGGTGGTGTGTCATTTCCACCAAAAGCCCACATGATGGGCAAATAAAAATTGCAGCATTCTAATGCGAACACCCTGCTATGAGAAAACAAAGATTTACTACACTTTGGAAATAAAATGATACGTTCTTATATGAACATGAACGAACAATCTTTAAAGCATTATAATGCCTGATTACTTACCAATAGAATAACAACTTGTCCTCTTCCCCTCCCCCTCGCCCGTCAAGTGGACATCATGCTGCTGGTGGTGTGTCATTTCCACCAAAAACCCACATGATGGGCAAATAAAAATTGCAGCATTCTAATGCGAACACCCTGCAGTGAGAAAACAAAGATTTACTACACATTGGAAATAAAATGCTACGTTCTTATACGAACATGAACGAACAATCTTTATAACATTATAATGCCTGAGTACCTACCTCTCCCCCTCCCCCACTCCATGTCTCGTAGACATAATGGTGCTGGTGGTGTGTCATTTCCACCAAAAGCCCACATGATGGGCAAATAAAAATTGCAGCATTCTAATGCGAACACCCTGCTGTGAGAAAACAAAGATTTACTACACATTGGAAATAAAATGCTACGTTCTTATATGAACATGAACGAACAATCTTTGTAACATTATAATGCCTGAGTACCTACCAATACGATAACAACTTGTCCTGTTCCCTCCCCCCCACCTGTCTCGTTAACATCATGCTGCTGGTGGTGTGTCATTTCAACCAAAAGCCCACATGATGGGCAAATAAAAATTGCAGACTTGTGATGCGAACAACCTGCTGTTAGAAAGCAAGCATTTACTACACTTTGGAAATAAAATGCTACGTTCTTATATGAACATGAACGAACAATCTTTAAAACATTATAATGCCTGAGTACCTACCAATTGGATAACAACTTGTCCTCTTCCGCTCCCCCCCACCCGTCTCATGGACATCGTGCTGCTGGTGGTTGTGTCATTTCCACCAAAAGCCCACATGATGGGCAAATAAAAATTGCAGACCTGTAATGCGAACAGCCCACTGTGAGAAAACGAAGATTTACTACACATTGGAAATAAAATGCTACGTTCTTATATCAACATGAACGAACAATCTTTATAAAATAATTATGCCTGAGTACCTACCAATAGGATAACAACTTGTCCTCTTCCCCTCCCCTCCGTCCGTCTCGTGGACATCATGCTGGTGGTGGTGTGTCATTTCCACCAAAAGCCCACATGATATGCAAGCAAAAATTGCTGACTTGTGATGCGAACAAACTGCTGTTAGAAAACAAACATTTACTACACATTGGAATTAAAATGATACGTTCTTATACGAACATGAACCAACAACCTTTAAAATATTATAATGCCTGAGTACCTACACCTCCCCCTTCCCCACTCCATGTCTCGTAGACATAATGCTGCTGGTGGGGTGTCATTTCCACCAAAAGCCCACATGATGGGCAAATAAAAATTGCAGCCTTGTAATGCGAACAGCCCGCTGTGAGACAACAAAGATTTACTACACATTGGAAATGAAATGCTACCTTCTTATATGAACATGAACGAACAATCTTTAAAACTTTATAAAGCCTGAGTACCTACCAATAGGATAACAACTTGTCGTCTTCCCCTCCCCCCCCATCCGTCTTGTGGACATCATACTGCTTGTGGTGTGTCATTTCCACCCAAAGCCCACATGATGGGCAAATAAAAATTGCAGGCTTGCAATGCGAACAGCCCGCTGTGAGAAAACAAAGATTTACTACACATTGGAAATAAAATGCTGCCTTCTTATATGAACATGAACGAACAATCTTTAAAACATTATAAAGCCTGAGTACCTACCAATAGGATAACAACTAGTTGTCTTCCCCTCCCCCCCCCACCGGTCTTGTGGACATCATACTGCTTGTGGTGTGTCATTTCCACCAAAAGCCCACATGATGGGCAAATAAAAATTGCAGCCTTGTAATGCGAACAGCCCGCTGTGAGAAAACAAAGATTTGCTACACGTTGGAAATAAAATGCTGCCTTCTTATATGAACATGAACGAACAATCTTTAAAACATTATAAAGCCTGAGTACCTACCAATAGGATAACAACTTGTCGTCTTCCCCTCCCCCCCCCCCCCCCCCCACCGGTCTTGTGGACATCATACTGCTTGTGGTGTGTCATTTCCACCAAAAGCCCACATGATGGGCAAATAAAAATAGCAGCCTTGTAATGTGAACAGCCCGCGGTGAAAAAACAAAGATTTACTACACATTGGAAATAAAAGCTACGTTCTTATATGAACATGATTGAACAATCTTTTATAACATTATAATACCTGAGTACCTACCAATAGGACAACAACTTGCCCTCTTCCCATCCCCCCCACTTGTCTCGTGGACATCACGCTGCTGCTGGTGAGTCATTTCCACCAAAAGCACACATGATGGGCAAATATAAATTGCAGCCTTGTAATGCGAACAGCCCGCTGTGAGAAAACAAAGATTTACTACACTTTGGAAATAAAATGCTACATTCTTATATGAACATGAACGGACAGACTTTATGACATTATAATGCCTGAGTACCTACCAGTAGTATAACAACTTGTCCTCTTCCCCTGCCCCCACCCGTCTCATGGACGTCATACTGCAGGTGGGGTGTCATTTCCACCAAAAGCCCACATGATGGGCAAATAAAAATTGCAGACTTGTGATGCGAACAACCTGCTGTTAGAAAGCAATCATTTACTACACTTTGGAAATAAAATGATACGTTCTTATATGAACATGAACGAACAATCTTTAAAGCATTATAATGCCTCATTACCTACAAATAGAATAACAACTTGTCCTCTTCTCATCCCCCTTGCCCGTCACGTGGACATCATGCTGCTGTTGGTGTGTGATTTCCACCAAAAACCCACATGATGGGCAAATAAAAATTGCAGCCTTGTAATGCGAACACCCCGCTGTGAGAAAACAAAGATTTACTACACATTGGAAATAAAATGCTACGTCCTTATATGAACATGAACGAACAAACTTTATAACATTATAATGCCTGAGTACCTACCAATACGATAACAACTTGTCCTCTTCCCCTCCCCACCACCCGTCTCGTGGACATCATGGAGCTGCTGGTATGTCATTTCCACCAAAAGCCCAGATGATTGGCAAATAAAAATTGCAGCATTCTAATGCGAACACCCTGCAGTGAGAAAACAAAGATTTACTACACATTGGAAATAAAATGCTACGTTCTTATATGAACATGAACGAACAATCTTTAACACATTATAATGCCTGAGTACCTACCTCTCCCCCTCCCCCACTCCATGTCTCGTAGACATAATGGTGCTGGTGGTGTGTCATTTCCACCAAAAGCCCACATGATGGGCAAATAAAAATTGCAGCATTCTAATGCGAACACCCTGCTATGAGAAAACAAAGATTTACTACACATTGGAAATAAAATGCTACGTTCTTATATGAACATGAACGAACAAACTTTATAACATTATAATGCCTGAGTACCTACCAATACGATAACAACTTGTCCTCTTCCCCTCCCCCCCACCTGTCTCGTTAACATCATGCTGCTGGTGGTGTGTTATTTCCACCAAAAGCCCACATGATGGGCAAATAAAAATGGCAGCCTTGTAATGCGAACACCGCGCTATGAGAAAACAAAGATTTACAACACATTGGTGGTGTGTCATTTCCACCAAAAGCCTACATGATGGGCAAATATAAATTGCAGCCTTGTAATGCGAACAGACCTCTGTGAGAAAACGAAGATTTACTACACATTGGAAATAAATGCTACGTTCTTATATGAACATGAACGAACAATCTTTATATCATTATAATGCCTGAGTACCTACCAATAGAATAACAATTTGTCCTCTACCCCTCCCCCCCCGCCCATCTCGTGGACATCACCCTGCTTGTGGTGTGTCATTTCCACCAAAAGCCCACATGATGGGCAAATGAAAAATGCAGCCTTGTAATGCGAACAGCCCGCTGTGAGAAAACAAAGATTTACTACACTTTGGAAATAAAATGCTACGTTCTTATATAAACATGAACGAACAATCTTTATAAAATTATAATGCCTGAGTACCTACCAATAGTATAACAACTTGTCCTCTTCCCCTGCCCCCACCCGTCTCATGGACGTCATACTGCTGGTGGTGGTGTCATTTCCACCAAAAGCCCACATGATGGGCAAATAAAAATTGCAGACTTGTGATGCGAACAACCTGCTGTTAGAAAGCAAACATTTACTACACTTTGGAAATAAAATGATACGTTCTTATATGAACATGAACGAACAATCTTTAAAGCATTATAATGCCTGATTACTTACCAATAGAATAACAACTTGTCCTCTTCCCCTCCCCCTCGCCCGTCACGTGGACATCATGTTGCTGGTGGTGTGTCATTTCCACCAAAAACCCACATGATGGGCAAATAAAAATGCAGCATTCTAATGTGAACACCCTGCTGTGAGAAAACAAAGATTTACTACACATTGGAAATAAACGCTACGTTCTTATATGAACATTAACGAACAATCTTTGTAACATTATAATGCCTGAGTACCTACCAATACGATAACAACTTGTCCTCTTCCCTCCCCCCCACCTGTCTCGTTAACATCATGCTGCTGGTGGTGTGTCATTTCAACCAATAGCCCACATGATGGGCAAATAAAAATTGCAGACTTGTGATGCGAACAACCTGCTGTTAGAAAGCAAGCATTTACTACACTTTGGAAATAAAATGCTACGTACTTATATGAACATGAACCAACAATCTTTAAAACATTATAATGCCTGAGTACCTACCAATTGGATAACAACTTGTCCTCTTCCGCTCCCCCCCACCCGTCTCATGGACATCGTGCTGCTGGTGGTTGTGTCATTTCCACCAAAAGCCCACATGATGGGCAAGCAAAAATTGCTGACTTGTGATGCGAACAAACTGCTGTTAGAAAACAAACATTTACTACACATTGGAAATAAAATGCTACGTTCTTATATGAACATTAACCAACAATCTTTGTAACATTATAATGCCTGAGTACCTACCAATACGACAACAACTTGTCCTCTTCCCTCCCCCCCACCTGTCTCGTTAACATCATGCTGCTGGTGGTGTGTCATTTCAACCAAAAGCCCACATGATGGGCAAATAAAAATTGCAGACTTGTGATGCGAACAACCTACTGTTAGAAAGCAAGCATTTACTACACTTTGGAAATAAAATGCTACCTTCTTATATGAACATGAACCAACAATCTTTAAAACATTATAATGCCTGAGTACCTACCAATTGGATAACAACTTGTCCTCTTCCGCTCCCCCCCACCCGTCTCATGGACATCGTGCTGCTGGTGGTTGTGTCATTTCCACCAAAAGCCCACATGATGGGCAAGCAAAAATTGCTGACTTGTGATGCGAACAAACTGCTGTTAGAAAACAAACATTTACTACACATTGGAATTAAAATGCTACGTTCTTATACGAACATGAACCAACAATCTTTAAAACATTATAATGCCTGAGTACCTACATCTCCCCCTTCCCCACTCCATGTCTCGTAGACATAATGCTGCTAGTGGTGTGTCATTTCCACCAAAAGCCCACATGATGGGCAAATAAAAATTGCAGCCTTGTAATGCGAACAGCCCGCTGTGAGAAAACAAAGATTTACTACACATTGGAAAAGAAATGCTACCTTCTTATATGAACATGAACGAACAATCTTTAAAACTTTATAAAGCCTGAGTACCTACCAATAGGACAACAACTTGTCGTCTTCCCCTCCCCCCCCCCCCACCCGTCTTGTGGACATCATATGCTTGTGGTGTGTCATTTCCACCAAAAGCCCACATGATAGGCAAAAAAAATTGCAGGCTTGCAATGCGAACAGCCCGCTATGAGAAAACAAAGATTTACTACACATTGGAAATAAAATGCTGCCTTCTTATATGAACATGAACGAACAATCTTTAAAACATTATAAAGCCTGAGTACCTACCAATAGGATAACAACTAGTTGTCTTCCCCTCCCCCCCCACCGGTCTTGTGGACATCATACTGCTTGTGGTGTGTCATTTCCACCAAAAGCCCACATGATGGGCAAATAAAAATTGCAGCCTTGTAATGCGAACAGCCCGCTGTGAGAAAACAAAGATTTGCTACACATTGGAAATAAAATGCTGCCTTCTTATATGAACATGAACGAACAATCTTTAAAACATTATAAAGCCTGAGTACCTACCAATAGGATAACAACTTGTCGTCTTCCCCTCCCCCCCCCCCCCACCGGTCTTGTGGACATCATACTGCTTGTGGTGTGTCATTTCCACCAAAAGCCCACATGATGGGCAAATAAAAATTGCAGCCTTGTAATGCGAACAGCCCGCTGTGAGAAAACAAAGATTTACTACACATTGGAAATAAAATGCTACCTTCTTATATGAACATGAACGAACAATCTTTAAAACATTATAAAGCCTGAGTACCTACCAATAGGATAACAACTTGTCATCTTCCCCTCCCCCCCCTCCGGTCTTGTGGACATCATACTGCTTGTGGTGTGTCATTTCCACCAAAAGCCCACATGATGGGCAAATAAAAATTGCAGCCTTGTAACGCGAACAGCCCGCTGTGAGAAAACAAAGATTTACTACACATTGGAAATAAAATGTTACCTTCTTATATGAACATGAACGAACAATCTTTAAAACATTATAAAGCCTGAGTACCTACCAATAGGATTACAACTTGTCGTCTTCCCCTCCCCCCCCCCCCCCCCTCCCCGGTCTTGTGGACATCATACTGCTTGTGGTGTGTCATTTCCACCAAAAGCCCACATGATGGGCAAATAAAAATTGCAGCCTTGTAATGCGAACAGCCCGCTGTGAGAAAACAAAGATTTACTACACATTGGAAATAAAATGTTACCTTCTTATATGAACATGAACGAACAATCTTTAAAACATTATAAAGCCTGAGTACCTACCAATAGGATAACAACTTGTCGACTTCCCCTCCCCCCCCACCGGTCTTGTGGACATCATACTGCTTGTGGTGTGTCATTTCCACCAAAAGCGCACATGATGGGCAAATAAAAATTGCAGCCTTGTAATGCGAACAGCCCGCTGTGAGAAAACAAAGATTTACTACACATTGGAAATAAAATGCTACCTTCTTATATGAACATGAACGAACAATCTTTAAAACATTATAAAGCCTGAGTACCTACCAATAGGATAACAACTTGTCGTCTTCCCCTCCCCCCCCACCGGTCTTGTGGACATCATACTGCTTGTGGCGTGTCATTACCACCAAAAGCCCACATGATGGGCAAATAAAAATTACAGCCTTGTAATGCGAACAGCCCGCTGTGAGAAAACTAAGATTTGCTACACATTGGAAATAAAATGCTGCCTTCTTATATGAACATGAACGACCAATCTTTAAAACATTATAAAGCCTGAGTACCTACCAATAGGATAACAACTTGTCGTCTTCCCCTCCCCCCCCCCCCCCCACCGGTCTTGTGGACATCATACTGCTTGTGGTGTGTCATTTCCACCAAAAGCCCACATGATGGGCAAATAAAAATTGCAGCCTTGTAATGCGAACAGCCCGCTGTGAGAAAACAAAGATTTACTACACATTGGAAATAAAATGCTACCTTCTTATATGAACATGAACGAACAATCTTTAAAACATTATAAAGCCTGAGTACCTACCAATAGGATAACAACTTGTCATCTTCCCCTCCCCCCCCCTCCGGTCTTGTGGACATCATACTGCTTGTGGTGTGTCATTTCCACCAAAAGCCCACATGATGGGCAAATAAAAATTGCAGCCTTGTAATGCGAACAGCCCGCTGTGAGAAAACAAAAATTTACTACACATTGGAAATGAAATGCCACCTTCTTATATGAACATGAACGAACAATCTTTAAAACATTATAAAGCCTGAGTACCTACCAATAGGATAACAACTTGTCGACTTCCCCTCCCCCCCCCACCGGTCTTGTGGACATCATACTGCTTGTGGTGTGTCATTTCCACCAAAAGCCCACATGATGGGCAAATAAAAATTGCAGCCTTGTAATGCGAACAGCCCGCTGTGAGAAAACAAAGATTTACTACACATTGGAAATAAAATGTTACCTTCTTATATGAACATGAACGAACAATCTTTAAAACATTATAAAGCCTGAGTACCTACCAATAGGATAACAACTTGTCGACTTCCCCTCCCCCCCCACCGGTCTTGTGGACATCATACTGCTTGTGGTGTGTCATTTCCACCAAAAGCGCACATGATGGGCAAATAAAAATTGCAGCCTTGTAATGCGAACAGCCCGCTGTGAGAAAACAAAGATTTACTACACATTGGAAATAAAATGCTACCTTCTTATATGAACATGAACGAACAATCTTTAAAACATTATAAAGCCTGAGTACCTACCAATAGGATAACAACTTGTCGTCTTCCCCTCCCCCCCCCACCGGTCTTGTGGACATCATACTGCTTGTGGCGTGTCATTACCACCAAAAGCCCACATGATGGGCAAATAAAAATTGCAGCCTTGTAATGCGAACAGCCCGCTGTGAGAAAACTAAGATTTGCTACACATTGGAAATAAAATGCTGCCTTCTTATATGAACATGAACGACCAATCTTTAAAACATTATAAAGCCTGAGTACCTACCAATAGGATAACAACTTGTCGTCTTCCCCTCCCCCCCCCCCCCCCCCCCCCCCCCACCCGTCTTGTGGACATCATACTGCTAGTGTTGTGTCATTTCCACCAAAAGCCCACGTGATGGGCAAATAAAAATTGCAGCCTTGTAATGCGAACAGCCCGCTGTGAGAAAACCAAGATTTACTACACATTGGAAATAAAATGCTGCCTTCTTATATGAAAATGAACGAACAATCTTTAAAACATTATAAAGCCTGAGTACCTACCAATAGGATAACAACTTGTCCTCTTCCCCTATCCCCCCACCCGTCTTGTGGACATCATACTGCTTGTGGTGTGTCATTTCCACCAAAAGCCCACATGATGGGCAAATAAAAATTGCAGCCTTGTAATGCGAACAGCCCGCTGTGAGAAAACAAAGATTTGCTACACATTGGAATTAAAATGCTGCCTTCTTATATGAACATGAACGAACCATCTTTAAAACATTATAAAGCCTGTGTACCTACCAATAGGATAACAACTTGTCGTCTTCCCCTCCCCCCCCCCCCACCCGTCTTGTGGACATCATACTGCTTGTGGTGTGTCATTTCCACCAAAAGCCCACATGATGGGCAAATAAAACTTGCAGCCTTGTAATGCGAACAGCCCGCTGTGAGAAAACAAAGATTTGCTACACGTTGGAAATAAAATGCTGCCTTCTTATATGAACATGAACGAACAATCTTTAAAACATTATAAAGCCTGTGTACCTACCAATAGGATAACAACTTGTCGTCTTCCCCTCCCCCCCCACCCGTCTTGTGGACATCATACTGCTTGTGGTGTGTCATTTCCACCAAAAGCCCACATGATGGGCAAATAAAAATTGCAGGCTTGCAATGCGAACAGCCCGCTGTGAGAAAACAAAGATTTACTACACATTGGAAATAAAATGCTGCCTTCTTATATGAACATGAACGAACAATCTTTAAAACATTATAAAGCCTGAGTACCTACCAATAGGATAACAACTTGTCGTCTTCCCCTTAACCCCCACCCGTCTTGTGGACATCATACTGCTTGTGGTGTGTCATTTCCACCAAAAGCCCACATGATGGGCAAATAAAAATTGCAGCCTTGTAATGCGAACAGCCCGCTGTGAGAAAACGAAGATTTAGTACACTTTGGAAATAAAATGCAGCCTTCTTATATGAACATGAACGAACAATCTTTAAAACATTATAAAGCCTGACTACCTACCAATAGGATAACAACTTGTCCTCTTCTCCTCCCCCCCCCCCCCCCCCCCACCGGTCTTTTAGACATCATACTGCTTGTGGTGTGTCATTTCCACCAAAAACCCACATGATGGGCAAATAAAAATTGCAGCCTTGCAATGCGAACAGCCCGCTGTGAGAAAACAAAGATTTACTACACATTGGAAATAAAATGCTACCTTCTTATATGAACATGAACGAACAATCTTTAAAACATTATAAAGCCTGAGTACCTACCAATAGGATAACAACTTGTCGTCTTCCCTTCCCCCCCCCCCACCCGTCTTGTGGACATCTTACTGCTTGTGGTGTGTCATTTCCACCAGAAGCCCACATGATGGGCAAATAAAAATTGCAGCCTTGGAATGAGAACAGCCCGGATATGAACATGAACGAACAATCTTTAAAAAATTATAAAGCCTGAGTACCTACCAATAGGATAACAACTTGTTGTCTTCCCCTCCCCCCCCACCCGTCTTGTGGACATCATACTGCTTATGGTGTGTCATTTCCACCAAAAGCCCACATGATGGGCAAATAAAAATTGCAGCCTTGTAATGCGAACAGCAGGTTGTGAGAAAACAAAGATTTGCTACACATTGGAAATAAAATGCTGCCTTTTTATATGAACATGAACGAACAATCTTTAAAACATTATAAAGCCTGAGTACCTACCAATAGGATAACAACTTGTCGTCTTCTCCCCCCCCACCCGTCTTGTGGACATCATACTGCTTGTGGTGTAACATTTCCACCAAAAGCCCACATGATGGGCAAATAAAAATTGCAGCCTTGTAATTCGAACAGCCCGCTTTGAGAAAACAAAAATTTGCTACACATTGGAAATAAAATGCTACCTTCTTATATGAACATGAACGAACAATCTTTAAAACATTATAAAGCCTGTGTACCTACCAATAGGATAACAACATGTCGTCTTCCCCTCGCCCCCCACCCGTCTTGTGGACATCATACTGCTTATGGTGTGTCATTTCCACCAAAAGCCCACATGATGGGCAAATAAAAATTGCAGCCTTGTAATGCGAACAGCCCGCTGTGAGAAAACAAAGATTTACTACACATTGGAAATAAAATGCTGCCTTCTTATATGAACATGAACGAACAATCTTTAAAACATTATAAAGCCTGAGTACCTACCAATAGGATAACAACTTGTCGTCTTCCCCTCCCCCCCCCACCGGTCTTGTGGACATCTTACTGCTTGTGGTGTGTCATTTCCACCAAAAGCCCACATGATGGGCAAATAAAAATTGCGGCTTTGTAATGCGAACAGCCCGCTGTGAGAAAACAAAGATTTGCTACACATTGGAAATAAAATGCTGCCTTCTTATATGAACATGAACGAACAATCTTTAAAACATTATAAAGCCTGAGTACCTACCAATAAGATAACAACTTGACGTCTTCCCCTCCCCCCCCCCCCCCACCGGTCTTGTAAACATCATACTGCTTGTGGTGTGTCATTTCCACCAAAAGCCCACATGATGGGCAAATGAAAAATTGCAGCCTTGTAAAGCGAACAGCCCGCTGTGAGAAAACAAAGATTTGATACACATTGGAAATAAAATGCTACCTTCTTATATGAACATGAACGAACAATCTTTAAATAATTATAAAGCCTGAGTACCTACCAATAGGATAACAACTTGTCGTCTTCCCCTCCCCTCCCCCCCCCCCCCCCCACCGGTCTTGTGGACATCATACTGCTTGTGGTGTGTCATTTCCACCAAAAGCCCACATGATGGGCAAATAAAAATTGCAGCCTTGTAATGCGAACAGCCCGCTGTGAGAAAACAAAGATTTGCTACACATTGGAATTAAAATGCTACCTTCTTATATGAACATGAACGAACAATCTTTAAAACATTATAAAGCCTGAGTACCTACCAATAGGATAACAACTTGTCGTCTTCCCCTCCCCCCCCCCCGGTCTTGTGGACATCATACTGCTTGTGGTGTGTCATTTCCACCAAAAGCCCACATGATGGGCAAATAAAAATTGCAGCCTTGTAATGCGAACAGCCCGCTGTGAGAAAACAAAGATTTACTACATATTGGAAATAAAATGCTACCTTCTTATATGAACATGAACGAACAATCTTTAAAAAATTATAAAGCCTGAGTACCTACCAATAGGATAACAACTTGTCGTCTTCCCCTCCCCCCCCACCGGTCTTGTGGACATCATACTGCTTGTGGTGTGTCATTTCCACCAAAAGCCCACATGATGGGCAAATAAAAATTGCAGCCTTGTAATGCGAACAGCCCGCTGTGAGAAAACAAAGATTTGCTACGCATTTGAAATAAAATGCTGCCTTCTTATATGAACATGAACGAACAATCTTTAAAACATTATAAAGCCTGAGTACCTACCAATAGGATAACAACTTGACGTCTTCCCCTCCCCACCCCCCCCCCCCCCCACCGGTCTTGTAAACATCATACTGCTTGTGGTGTGTCATTTCCACCAAAAGCCCACATGATGGGCAAATGAAAAATTGCAGCCTTGTAATGCGAACAGCCCGCTGTGAGAAAACAAAGATTTGCTACACATTGGAAATAAAATGCTACCTTCTTATATGAACATGAACGAACAATCTTTAAATAATTATAAAGCCTGAGTACCTACCAATAGGATAACAACTTGTCGTCTTCCCCTCCCCTCCCCCCCCCCCCCCCCCCACCGGTCTTGTGGACATCATACTGCTTGTGGTGTGTCATTTCCACCAAAAGCCCACATGATGGGCAAATATAAATTGCAGCCTTGTAATGCGAACAGCCCGCTGTGAGAAAACAAAGATTTGCTACACATTGGAAATAAAATGCTACCTTCTTATATGAACATGAACGAACACTCTTTAACACATTATAAAGCCTGAGTACCTACCAATAGGATAACAACTTGTCGTCTTCCCCTCCCCCCCCACCGGTCTTGTGGACATCATACTGCTTGTGGTGTGTCATTTCCAATAAAAGCCCACATGATGGGCAAATAAAAATTGCAGCCTTGAAATGCGAACAGCCCGCTGTGAGAAAACAAAGATTAGCAACACATTGGAAATAAAATGCTACCTTCTTAAATGAACATGAACGAACAATCTTTAAAACATTATAAAGCCTGAGTACCTACCAATAGGATAACAACTTGTCGTCTTCCCCTCCCCCCCCCACCGGTCTTGTGGACATCATACTGCTTGTGGTGTGTCATTTCCACCAAAAGCCCACATGATGGGCAAATAAAAATTGCAGCCTTGTAATGCGAACAGCCCGCTGTGAGAAAACAAAGATTTGCTACACATTGGAAATAAAATGCTACCTTCTTAAATGAACATGAACGAACAATCTTTAAAACATTATAAAGCCTGAGTACCTACCAATAGGATAACAACTTGTCGTCTTCCCCTCCCCCCCCCCACCGGTCTTGTGGACATCATAATGCTTGTGGTGTGTCATTTCCACCAAAAGCCCACATGATGGGCAAATAAAAATTGCAGCCTTGTAATGCGAACAGCCTGCTGTGAGAAAACAAAGATTTACTACACATTGGAAATGAAATGCTACCTTCTTATATGAACATGAACGAACAATCTTTAAAACATTATAAAGCCTGAGTACCTACCAATAGGATAACAACTTGTCGTCTTCCCCCTCCCCCCCCCCCCCCCCCCCTCCCGGTCTTGTGGACATCATACTGCTTGTGGTGTGTCATTTCCACCAAAAGCCCACATGATGGGCAAATAAATATTGCAGCCTTGTAATGCGAAGAGCCCGCTGTGAGATAACAAAGATTTACTACACATTGGAAATAAAATGCTACCTTCTTTATGAACATGAACGAACAATCTTTAAAACATTATAAAGCCTGAGTACCTACCAATAGGATAACAACTTGTCGTCTTCCCCTCCCCCCCCCACCTGTCTTGTGGACATCATACTGCTTGTGGTGTGTCATTTCCACGAAAAGCCCACATGATGGGCAAATAAAAGTTGCAGCCTTGTAATGCGAACAGCCCGCTGTGAGAAAACAAAGATTTACTACACATTGGAAATAAAATGCTACCTTCTTATATGAACATGAACGAACAATCTTTAAAACATTATAAAGCCTGAGTACCTACCAATAGGATAACAACTTGTCGTCTTCCCCTCCCCCCCCACCGGTCTTGTAAACATCATACAGCTTGTGGTGTGTCATTTCCACCAAAAGCCCACATGATGGGCAAATAAAAATTGCAGCCTTGTAATGCGAACAGCCCGCTGTGAGAAAACAAAGATTTGCTACGCATTTGAAAAAAAAATGCTGCCTTCTTATATGAACATGAACGAACAATCTTTAAAACATTATAAAGCCTGAGTACCTACCAATAGGTTAACAACTTGACGTCTTCCCCTCCCCCCCCCCCCCCACCGGTCTTGTAAACATCATACTGCTTGTGGTGTGTCATTTCCACCAAAAGCCCACATGATGGGCAAATAAACATTGCAGCCTTGTAATGCGAACAGCCCGCTGTGAGAAAACAAAGATTTGCTACGCATTTGAAAAAAAATGCTGCCTTCTTATATGAACATGAACGAACAATCTTTAAAACATTATAAAGCCTGAGTACCTACCAATTGGATAACAACTTGTCGTCTTCCCCTCCCCCCCCACCGGTCTTGTGAACATCATACTGCTTGTGGTGTGTCATTTCCACCAAAAGCCCACATGATAGGCAAATAAAAATTGCAGCCTTGTAATGCGAACAGCCCGCTGTGAGAAAACAAAGATTTGCTACCCATTGGAATAAGATGCTACCTTCTTATATGAACGTGAACGAACAATCGTTAAAACATTATAAAGCCTTAGTACCTACCAATAGGATAACAACTTGTCGTCTTCCCCTCCCCCCCCCCCCCCCCCCCCCGCCGGTCTTGTGGACATCATACTGCTTGTGGTGTGTCATTTCCACCAAAAGCCCACATGATGGGCAAATTAAAAATTGCAGCCTTGTAATGCGAGCAGCCCGCTGTGGGAGAACAAAGATTTACTACACATTGGAAATAAAATGCTTCCTTCTTATATGAACATGAACGAACAATCTTTAAAACATTATAAAGCCTGAGTACCTACCAATAGGATAACAACTTGTCGTCTTCCCCTCCCCCCCCACCGGTCTTGTAAACATCATACTGCTTTTGGTGTGTCATTTCCACCAAAAGGCCACATGATGGGCAAATAAAAATTGCAGCATTGTAATGCGAACAGCCCGCTGTGAGAAAGCAAACATTTGCTACACATTGGAAATAAAATGCTACCTTCTTAAATGAACATGAACGAACAATCTTCAAAACATTATAAAGCCTGAGTACCTACCAATAGAATAACAACTTGTCGTCTTCCCCCGCCCCCCCCCCCCCCCCCCGGTCTTGTGGACATCATACTGCTTGTGGTGTGTCATTTCCACGAAAAGCCCACATGATGGGCAAATAAAAATTGCAGCCTTGTAATGCGAACAGCCCGCTGTGAGAAAACAAAGATTTACTACACATTGGAAATAAAATGCTACCTTCTTATATGAACATGAACGATCAATCTTTAAAACATTATAAAGCCTGAGTACCTACCAATAGGATAACAACTTGTCGTCTTCCCCTCCCCCCCCCCACCGGTCTTGTGGACATCATACTGCTTATGGTGTGTCATTTCCACCAAAAGCCCACATGATGGGCAAATAAGAATTGCAGCCTTGTAATGCGAACAGCCCGCTGTGTGAAAACAAAGATTTGCTACACATTGGAAATAAAATGCTACCTTCTTATATGAACATGAACGAACAATCTTTAAAACATTATAAAGCCTGAGTACCTACCAATAGGATAACAACTTGTCGTCTTCCCCTCCCCCCCCCCACCGGTCTTGTGAACATCATACTGCTTGTGGTGTGTCATTTCCACCAAAAGCCCACATGATGGGCAAATAAAAATTGCAGCCTTGTAATGCGAACAGCCCGCTGTGAGAAAACAAAGATTTGCTACACATTGGAAATAAAATGCTACCTTCTTAATTGAACATGAACGAACAATCTTTAAAACATTATAAAGCCTGAGTACCTACCAATAGGATAACAACTTGTCGTCTTCCCCTCCCCCCCACCTTTCTTGTGGACATCATACTGCTTGTGGTGTGTCATTTCCACCAAAAGCCCACATGATGGGCAAATAAAAATTGCAGCCTTGTAATGCGAACAGCCCGCTGTGAGAAAACAAAGATTTACTACACATTGGAAATGAAATGCTAACTTCTTATATGAACATGAACGAACAATCTTTAAAACATTATAAAGCCTGAGTACCTACCAATAGGATAACAACTTGTCGTCTTCCCCTCCCCCCCCCCCCCCCCCCCCCGGTCTTGTGGACATCATACTGCTTGTGGTGTGTCATTCCCACCAAAAGCCCACATGATGGGCAAATAAAAATTGCAGCCTTGTAATGCGAACAGCCCGCTGTGAGAAAACAAAGATTTACTACACATTGGAAATAAAATGCTACCTTCTTATATGAACATGAACGAATAATCTTTAAAACATTATAAAGCCTGAGTACCTACCAATAGGATAACAACTTGTCGTCTTCCCCTCCCCCCCCCCGGTCTTGTAAACATCATACTGCTTGTGGTGTGTCATTTCCACCAAAAGCCCACATGATGGGCAAATAAAAATTGCAGCCTTGTAATGCGAACAGCCCGCTGTGAGAAAACAAAGATTTACTACACATTGGAATTGAAATGCTACCTTCTTATATGAACATGAACGAACAATCTTCAAAACATTATAAAGCCTGAGTACCTACCAATAGAATAACAACTTGTCGTCTTCCCCTCCCCCCCCCCCCCCCCCCACCGGTCTTGTGGACATCATACTGCTTGTGGTGTGTCATTTCCACGAAAAGCCCACATGATGGGCAAATAAAAATTGCAGCCTTGTAATGCGAACAGCCCGCTGTGAGAAAGCAAACATTTGCTACACATTGGAAATAAAATGCTACCTTCTTAAATGAACATGAACGAACAATCTTTAAAACATTATAAAGCCTGAGTACCTACCAATAGGATAACAACTTGTCGTCTTCCCCTCCCCCCCCACCGGTCTTGTGGACATCATACTGCTTGTGGTGTGTCATTTCCACCAAAAGCCCACATGATGGGCAAATAAAAATTTCAGCCTTGTAATGCGAACAGCCCGCTGTGAGAAAACAAAGATTTACTACACATTGGAAATAAAATGCTTCCTTCTTATATGAACATGAACGAACAATCTTTAAAACATTATAAAGCCTGAGTACCTACCAATAGGATAACAACTTGTCGTCTTCCCCTCCCCCCCCACCGGTCTTGTGGACATCATACTGCTTGTGGTGTGTCATTTCCACCAAAAGCCCACATGATGGGCAAATAAAAATTGCAGCCTTGTAATGCGAACAGCCCGCTGTGAGAAAACAAAGATTTACTACACATTGGAAAAAAAATGCTACCTTCTTATATGAACATGAACGAATAATCTTTAAAACATTATAAAGCCTGAGTACCTACCAATAGGATAACAACTTGTCGTCTTCCCCTCCCCCCCCCCCCCCCCCCCACCGGTCTTGTGGACATCATACTGCTTGTGGTGTGTCATTTCCATCAAAAGCCCACATGATGGGCAAGTAAAAATTGCAGCCTTGTAATGCGAACAGCCCGCTGTGAGAAAACAAAGATTTACTACACATTGGAATTGAAATGCTACCTTCTTATATGAACATGAACGAACAATCTTTAAAACATTATAAAGCCTGAGTACCTACCAATAGAATAACAACTTGTCGTCTTCCCCTCCCCCCCCCCCCCCCCGGTCTTGTGGACATCATACTGCTTGTGGTGTGTCATTTCCACCAAAAGCCCACATGATGGGCAAATGAAAAATTGCAGCCTTGTAATGCGAACAGCCCGCTGTGAGAAAACAAAGATTTACTACACATTGGAAATAAAATGCTACCTTCTTATATGAACATGAACGAACAATCTTTAAAACATTATAAAGCCTGAGTACCTACCAATAGGATAACAACTTGTCGTCTTCCCCTCCCCCCCCCACCGCTCTTGTGGACATCATACTGCTTGTGGTGTGTCATTTCCACCAAAAGCCCACATGATGGGCAAATAAAAATTGCAGCCTTGTAATGCGAACAGCCCGCTGTGAGAAAACAAAGATTTACTACACATTGGAAATAAAATGCTACCTTCTTATATGAACATGAACGAACAATCTTTAAAACATTATAAAGCCTGAGTACCTACCAATAGGATAACAACTTGTCGTCTTCCCCTCCCACCCCACCGGTCTTGTGGACATCATACTGCTTGTGGTGTGTCATTTCCACCAAAAGCCCACATGATGGGGAAATAAAAATTGCAGCCTTGTAATGCGAACAGCCCGCTGTGAGAAAACAAAGATTTACTACACATTGGAAATAAAATGCTACCTTCTTATATCAACATGAACGAACAATCTTTAAAACATTATAAAGCCTGAGTACCTACCAATAGGATAACAACTTGTCGTCTTCCCCTCCCCCCCCACCGGTCTTGTAAACATCATACTGCTTGTGGTGTGTCATTTCCACCAAAAGCCCACATGATGGGCAAATAAAAATTGCAGCCTTGTAATGCGAACAGCCCGCTGTGAGAAAGCAAACATTTGCTACACATTGGAAATAAAATGCTACCTTCTTAAATGAACATGAACGAACAATCTTTAAAACATTATAAAGCCTGAGTACCTACCAATAGGATAACAACTTGTCGTCTTCCCCTCCCCCCCCACCGGTCTTGTGGACATCATACTGCTTGTGGTGTGTCATTTCCACCAAAAGCCCACATGATGGGGAAATAAAAATTGCAGCCTTGTAATGCGAACAGCCCGCTGTGAGAAAACAAAGATTTACTACACATTGGAAATAAAATGCTACGTTCTTATATGAACATGAACGAGCAATCTTTAAAACATTATAAAGCCTGAGTACCTACCAATAGGATAACAACTTGTCATCTTCCCCTCCCCCCCCACCGGTCTGGTGGACATCGTACTGCTTGTGGTGTGTCATTTCCACCAAAAGCCCACATGATGGGCAAATAAAAATTGCAGCCTTGTAATGCGAACAGCCCACTGTGAGAAAACAAAGATTTACTACACATTGGAAATAAAATGCTTCCTTCTTATATGAACATGAACGAACAATCTTTAAAACATTATAAAGCCTGAGTACCTACCAATAGGATAACAACTTGTCGTCTTCCCCTCCCCCCCCACCGGTCTTGTAAACATCATACTGCTTGTGGTGTGTCTTTTCCACCAAAAGCGCACATGATGGGCAAATAAAAATTGCAGCCTTGTAATGCGAACAGCCCGCTGTGAGAATACAAAGATTTACTACACATTGGAATTGAAATGCTAGCTTCTTATATGAACATTAACGAACAATCTTCAAAACATTATAAAGCCTGAGTACCTACCAATAGAATAACAACTTGTCGTCTTCCCCTCCCCCCCCACCGGTCTTGTGGACATCATACTGCTTGTGGTGTGTCATTTCCACCAAAAGCCCACATGATGGGCAAATAAAAATTGCAGCCTTGTAATGCGAACAGCCCGCTGTGAGAAAACAAAGATTTGCTACACATTGGAAATAAAATGCTACCTTCTTAAATGAACATGAACGAACAATCTTTAAAACATTATAAAGCCTGAGTACCTACCAATAGGATAACAACTTGTCGTCTTCCCCTCCCCCCCACCGGTCTTGTGGACATCATACTGCTTGTGGTGTGTCATTTCCACCAAAAGCCCACATGATGGGCAAATAAAAATTGCAGCCTTGTAATGCGAACAGCCCGCTGTGAGAAAACAAAGATTTACTACACATTGGAAATGAAATGCTAACTTCTTATATGAACATGAATGAACAATCTTTAAAACATTATAAAGCCTGAGTACCTACCAATAGGATAACAACTTGCCGTCTTCCCCTCCCCCCCCCCCCCCCCCCCCCCCCCCCTCCGGTCTTGAGGACATCATACTGCTTGTGGTGTGTCATTTCCACCAAAAGCCCACATGATGGGCAAATAAAAATTGCAGCCTTGTAATGCGAACAGCCCGCTGTGAGAAAACAAAGATTTACTACACATTAAAAATAAAATGCTACCTTCTTATATGAACATGAATGAACAATCTTTAAAACATTATAAAGCCTGAGTACATACCAATAGGATAACAACTTGTCGTCTTCCCCTCCCCCCCCACCGGTCTTGTAAACATCATACTGCTTGTGGTGTGTCATTTCCACCAAAAGCCCACATGATGGGCAAATAAAAATTGCAGCCTTGTAATGCGAACAGCCCGCTGTGAGAAAGCAAACATTTGCTACACATTGGAAATAAAATGCTACCTTCTTAAATGAACATGAACGAACAATCTTTAAAACATTATAAAGCCTGAGTACCTACCAATAGGATAACAACTTGTCGTCTTCCCCCTCCCCCCCCACCGGTCTTGTGGACATCATACTGCTTGTGGTGTGTCATTGCCACCAAAAGCCCACATGATGGGCAAATAAAAATTGCAGCCTTGTAATGCGAACAGCCCGCTGTGAGAAAACAAAGATTTACTACACATTGGAAATGAAATGCTACCTTCTTATATGAACATGAACGAACAATCTTTAAAACATTATAAAGCCTGAGTACCTACCAATAGGATAACAACTTGTCGTCTTCCCCTCCCCCCCCGGTCTTTTGGACATCATACTGCTTGTGGTGTGTCATTTCCACCAAAAGCCCACATGATGGGGAAATAAAAATTGCAGCCTTGTAATGCGAACAGCCCGCTGTGAGAAAACAAAGATTTACTACACATTGGAAATAAAATGCTACGTTCTTATATGAACATGAACGAGCAATCTTTAAAACATTATAAAGCCTGAGTACCTACCAATAGGATAACAACTTGTCATCTTCCCCTCCCCCCCCACCGGTCTTGTGGACATCGTACTGCTTGTGGTGTGTCATTTCCACCAAAAGCCCACATGATGGGCAAATAAAAATTGCAGCCTTGTAATGCGAACAGCCCGCTGTGAGAAAACAAAGATTTACTACTTATTGGAAATAAAATGCTTCCTTCTTATATGAACATGAACGAACAATCTTTAAAACATTATAAAGCCTGAGTACCTACCAATAGGATAACAACTTGTCGTCTTCCCCTCCCCCCCCACTGGTCTTGTGGACATCGTACTGCTTGTGGTGTGTCATTTCCACCAAAAGCCCACATGATGGGCAAATAAAAATTGCAGCCTTGTAATGCGAACAGCCCGCTGTGAGAAAACAAAGATTTACTACACATTGGAAATAAAATGCTACCTTCTTATATGAACATGAATGAACAATCTTTAAAACATTATAAAGCCTGGGTACCTACCAATAGGATAACAACTTGTCGTCTTCCCCTCCCCCCCCCCCCCCCCTGCCCTTGTGGACATCATACTGCTTGTGGTTTGTCATTTCCACCAAAAGCCCACATGATGGGCAAATAAAAATTGCAGCCTTGTAATGCGAACAGCCCGCTGTGAGAAAACAAAGATTTGCTACACATTGAAAATAAAATGCTACCTTCTTATATGAACATGAACGAACAATCTTTAAAACATTGTAAAGCCTGAGTACCTACCAATAGGATAACAACTTGTCGTCTTCCTCTCCCCCCCCCCCCCCCCCCCACCGGTCTTGTGAACATCATACTGCTTGTGGTGTGTCATTTCCACCAAAAGCCCACATGATGGGCAAATAAAAATTGCAGCCTTGTAATGCGAACAGCCCGCTGTGGGAAAACAAAGATTTACTACACATTGGAAATAAAATGCTACCTTCTTATATGAACATGAACGAACAATCTTTAAAACATTATAAAGCCTGAGTACCTACCAATAGGATAACAACTTGTCGTCTTCCCCTCCCCCCCCACCGGTCTTGTAAACATCATACTGCTTGTGGTGTGTCATTTCCACCAAAAGCCCACATGATGGGCAAATAAAAATTGCAGCCTTGTAATGCGAACAGCCCGCTGTGAGAAAGCAAACATTTGCTACACATTGGAAATAAAATGCTACCTTCTTAAATGAACTTGAACGATCAATCTTTAAAACATTATAAAGCCTGAGTACCTACCAATAGGATAACAACTTGTCGTCTTCCCCTCCCCCCCCCCCCCCGGTCTTGTGGACATCATACTGCTTGTGGTGTGTCATTTCCACCAAAAGCCCACATGATGGGCAAATAAAAATTGCAGCCTTGTAATGCGAACAGCCCGCTGTGAGAAAACAAAGATTTACTACACATTGGAAATAAAATGCTACCTTCTTATATGAACATGAACGAACAATCTTTAAAACATTATAAAGCCTGAGTACCTACCAATAGGATAACAACTTGTCGTCTTCCCCTCCCCCCCCCCACCGGTCTTGTGGACCTCATACTGCTTGTGGTGTGTCATTTCCACCAAAAGCCCACATGATGGGCAAATAAAAATTGCAGCCTTGTAATGCGAACAGCCCGCTGTGAGAAAACAAAGATTTACTACACATTGGAAATAAAATGCTACCTTCTTATATGAACATGAACGAACAATCTTTAAAACATTATAAAGCCTGAGTACCTACCAATAGGATAACAACTTGTCGTCTTCCCCTCCCCCCCCCCTGGTCTTGTGGACATCATACTGCTTGTGGTGTGTCATTTCCACCAAAAGCCCACATGATGGGCAAATAAAAATTGCAGCATTGTAATGCGAACAGCCCGCTGTGAGAAAACAAAGATTTACTACACTTTGGAAATGAAATGCTACCTTCTTATATGAACATGAACGAACAATCTTTAAAACATTATAAAGCCTGAGTACCTACCAATAGGATAACAACTTGTCGTCTTCCCCTCCCCCCCCCACCGGTCTTGTGAACATCATGCTGCTTGTGGTGTGTCATTTCCACCAAAAGCCCACATGATGGGCGAATAAAAATTGCAGCCTTGTAATGCGAACAGCCCGCTGTGAGAAAACAAAGATTTACTACACATTGGAAATAAAATGCTACCTTCTTATATGAACATTAACGAACAATCTTTAAAACATTATAAAGCCTGAGTACCTACCAATAGGATAACAACTTGTCGTCTTCCCCCCCCCCCCCCCCCCCCCACAACCGGTCTTGTGGACATCATACTGCTTGTGGTGTGTCATTTCCACCAAAAGCCCACATGATGGGCAAATAAAAATTGCAGCCTTGTAATGCGAACAGCCCGCTGTGAGAAAACAAAGATTTGCTACACATTGGAAATAAAATGCTACCTTCTTAAATGAACATGAACGAACAATCTTTAAAACATTATAAAGCCTGAGTACCTACCAATAGGATAACAACTTGTCGTCTTCCCCTCCCCCCCACCGGTCTTGTGGACATCATACTGCTTGTGGTGTGTCATTTCCACCAAAAGCCCACATGATGGGCAAATAAAAATTGCAGCCTTGTAATGCGAACAGCCCGCTGTGAGAAAACAAAGATTTACTACACATTGGAAATGAAATGCTAACTTCTTATATGAACATGAATGAACAATCTTTAAAACATTATAAAGCCTAAGTACCTACCAATAGGATAACAACTTGCCGTCTTTCCCTCCCCCCCCCCCCCCCCCCCCCCCCCCGGTCTTGTGGACATCATACTGCTTGTGGTGTGTCATTTCCACCAAAAGCCCACATGATGGGCAAATAAAAATTGCAGCCCTGTAATGCGAACAGCCCGCTGTGAGAAAACAAAGATTTACTACACATTAAAAATAAAATGCTACCTTCTTATATGAACATGAACGAACAATCTTTAAAACATTATAAAGCCTGAGTACCTACAAATAGGATAACAACTTGTCGTCTTCCCCTCCCCCCCCACCGGTCTTGTAAACATCATACTGCTTGTGGTGTGTCATTTCCACCAAAAGCCCACATGATGGGCAAATAAAAATTGCAGCCTTGTAATGCGAACAGCCCGCTGTGAGAAAGCAAACATTTGCTACACATTGGAAATAAAATGCTACCTTCTTAAATGAACATGAACGAACAATCTTTAAAACATTATAAAGCCTGAGTACCTACCAATAGGATAACAACTTGTCGTCTTCCCCTCCCCCCCCACCGGTCTTGTGGACATCATACTGCTTGTGGTGTGTCATTGCCACCAAAAGCCCACATGATGGGCAAATAAAAATTGCAGCCTTGTAATGCGAACAGCCCGCTGTGAGAAAACAAAGATTTACTACACATTGGAAATGAAATGTTACCTTCTTATATGAACATGAACGAACAATCTTTAAATCATTATAAAGCCTGAGTACCTACCAATAGGATAACAACTTGTCGTCTTCCCCTCCCCCCCCGGTCTTTTGGACATCATACTGCTTGTGGTGTGTCATTTCCACCAAAAGCCCACATGATGGGGAAATAAAAATTGCAGCCTTGTAATGCGAACAGCCCGCTGTGAGAAAACAAAGATTTACTACACATTGGAAATAAAATGCTACGTTCTTATATGAACATGAACGAGCAATCTTTAAAACATTATAAAGCCTGAGTACCTACCAATAGGATAACAACTTGTCATCTTCCCCTCCCCCCCCACCGGTCTTGTGGACATCGTACTGCTTGTGGTGTGTCATTTCCACCAAAAGCCCACATGATGGGCAAATAAAAATTGCAGCCTTGTAATGCGAACAGCCCGCTGTGAGAAAACAAAGATTTACTACACATTGGAAATAAAATGCTTCCTTCTTATATGAACATGAACGAACAATCTTTAAAACATTATAAAGCCTGAGTACCTACCAATAGGATAACAACTTGTCGTCTTCCCCTCCCCCCCCACCGGTCTTGTGGACATCGTACTGCTTGTGGTGTGTCATTTCCACCAAAAGCCCACATGATGGGCAAATAAAAATTGCAGCCTTGTAATGCGAACAGCCCGCTGTGAGAAAACAAAGATTTACTACACATTGGAAATAAAATGCTACCTTCTTATATGAACATGAACGAACAATCTTTAAAACATTATAAAGCCTGGGTACCTACCAATAGGATAACAACTTGTCGTCTTCCCCTCCCCCCCCCCCCCCCCTGCCCTTGTGGACATCATACTGCTTGTGGTTTGTCATTTCCACCAAAAGCCCACATGATGGGCAAATAAAAATTGCAGCCTTGTAATGCGAACAGCCCGCTGTGAGAAAACAAAGATTTGCTACACATTGAAAATAAAATGCTACCTTCTTATATGAACATGAACGAACAATCTTTAAAACATTGTAAAGCCTGAGTACCTACCAATAGGATAACAACTTGTCGTCCTCCTCTCCCCCCCCCCCCCCCCCCCATCGGTCTTGTGAACATCATACTGCTTGTGGTGTGTCATTTCCACCAAAAGCCCACATGATGGGCAAATAAAAATTGCAGCCTTGTAATGCGAACAGCCCGCTGTGGGAAAACAAAGATTTACTACACATTGGAAATAAAATGCTACCTTCTTATATGAACATGAACGAACAATCTTTAAAACATTATAAAGCCTGAGTACCTACCAATAGGATAACAACTTGTCGTCTTCCCCTCCCCCCCCACCGGTCTTGTAAACATCATACTGCTTGTGGTGTGTCATTTCCACCAAAAGCCCACATGATGGGCAAATAAAAATTGCAGCCTTGTAATGCGAACAGCCCGCTGTGAGAAAGCAAACATTTGCTACACATTGGAAATAAAATGCTACCTTCTTAAATGAACATGAACGAACAATCTTTAAAACATTATAAAGCCTGAGTACCTACCAATAGGATAACAACTTGTCGTCTTCCCCTCCTCCCCCCCCCCCCCCCCCCCCGGTCTTGTGGACATCATACTGCTTGTGGTGTGTCATTTCCACCAAAAGCCCACATGATGGGCAAATAAAAATTGCAGCCTTGTAATGCGAACAGCCCGCTGTGAGAAAACAAAGATTTACTACACATTGGAAATAAAATGCTACCTTCTTATATGAACATGAACGAACAATCTTTAAAACATTATAAAGCCTGAGTACCTACCAATAGGATAACAACTTGTCGTCTTCCCCTCCCCACCCCCACCGGTCTTGTGGACCTCATACTGCTTGTGGTGTGTCATTTCCACCAAAAGCCCACATGATGGGCAAATAAAAATTGCAGCCTTGTAATGCGAACAGCCCGCTGTGAGAAAACAAAGATTTACTACACATTGGAAATAAAATGCTACCTTCTTATATGAACATGAACGAACAATCTTTAAAACATTATAAAGCCTGAGTACCTACCAATAGGATAACAACTTGTCGTCTTCCCCTCCCCCCCCCCTGGTCTTGTGGACATCATACTGCTTGTGGTGTGTCATTTCCACCAAAAGCCCACATGATGGGCAAATAAAAATTGCAGCCTTGTAATGCGAACAGCCCGCTGTGAGAAAACAAAGATTTACTACACATTGGAATTGAAATGAAACCTTCTTATATGAACATGAACGTACAATCTTCAAAACATTATAAAGCCTGAGTACCTACCAATAGAATAACAACTTGTCGTCTTCCCCTCCCCCCCGCCCACCGGTCTTGTGGACATCATACTGCTTGTGGTGTGTCATTTCCACCAAAAGCCCACATGATGGGCAAATAAAAATTGCAGCCTTGTAATGCGAACAGCCCGCTGTGAGAAAACAAAGATTTACTACACATTGGAAATAAAATGCTACCTTCTTATATGAACATGAACGAACAATCTTAAAAACATTATAAAGCCTGAGTACCTACCAATAGGATAACAACTTGTCGTCTTCCCCTCCCCCCCCCACCGGTCTTGTGGACATCATACTGCTTATGGTGTGTCATTTCCACCAAAAGCCCACATGATGGGCAAATAAAAATTGCAGCCTTGTAATGCGAACAGCCCGCTGTGAGAAAACAAAGATTTACTACACATTGGAAATAAAATGCTACCTTCTTATATGAACATGAACGAACAATCTTTAAAACGTTATAAAGCCTGAGTACCTACCAATAGGATAACAACTTGTCATCTTCCCCTCCCCCCCCCCCCCCCCCCGGTCTTGTGGACATCATACTGCTTGAGGTGTGTCATTTCCACCAAAAGCCCACATGATGGGCAAATAAAAATTGCAGCCTTGTAATGCGAACAGCCCGCTGTGAGAAAACAAAGATTTACTACACATTGGAAATAAAATGCTACCTTCTTATATGAACATGAACAACAATCTTTAAAACATTATAAAGCCTGAGTACCTACCAATAGGATAACAACTTGTCGTCTTCCCCTCCCCCCCCCCCCCCCCCACCGGTCTTGTGGACATCATACTGCTTGTGGTGTGTCATTTCCACCAAAAGCCCACATGATGGGCAAATAAAAATTGCAGCCTTGTAATGCGAACAGCCCGCTGTGAGAAAACACAGATTTACTACACATTGGAAATAAAATGCTACCTTCTTATATGAACATGAACAAACAATCTTTAAAACATTATAAAGCCTGAGTACCTACCAATAGGATAACAACTTGTCGTCTTCCCCTCCCCCCCCCCCCCCCCCGGTCTTGTGGACATCATACTGCTTGTGGTGTGTCATTTCCACCAAAAGCCCACATGATGGGCAAATGAAAAATTGCAGCCTTGTAATGCGAACAGCCCGCTGTGAGAAAACAAAGATTTACTACACATTGGAAATAAAATGCTACCTTCTTATATGAACATGAACGAACAATCTTTAAAACATTATAAAGCCTGAGTACCTACCAATAGGATAACAACTTGTCGTCTTCCCCTCCCCCCCCCACCGGTCTTGTGGACATCATACTGCTTGTGGTGTGTCATTTCCACCAAAAGCCCACATGATGGGCAAATAAAAATTGCAGCCTTGTAATGCGAACAGCCCGCTGTGAGAAAACAAAGATTTACTACACATTGGAAATAAAATGCTACCTTCTTATATGAACATGAACGAACAATCTTTAAAACATTATAAAGCCTGAGTACCTACCAATAGGATAACAACTTGTCGTCTTCCCCTCCCACCCCACCGGTCTTGTGGACATCATACTGCTTGTGGTGTGTCATTTCCACCAAAAGCCCACATGATGGGCAAATAAAAATTGCAGCCTTGTAATGAGAACAGCCCGCTGTGAGAAAACAAAGATTTACTACACATTGGAAATAAAATGATACGTTCTTATATGAACATGAACGAACAATCTTTAAAACATTATAAAGCCTGAGTACCTACCAATAGGATAACAACTTGTCATCTTCCCCTCCCCCCCCCACCGGTCTTGTGGACATCATACTGCTTGTGGTGTGTTATTTCCACCAAAAGCCCACATGATGGGCAAATAAAAATTGCAGCCTTGTAATGCGAACAGCCCGCTGTGAGAAAACCAAGATTTACTACACATTGGAAATAAAATGCTACCTTCTTATATGAACATGAACAAACAATCTTTAAAACATTATAAAGCCTGAGTACCTACCAATAGGATAACAACTTGTCGTCTTCCCCTCCCCCCCCCACCGGTCTTGTAAACATCATACTGCTTGTGGTGTGTCATTTCCACCAAAAGCCCACATGATGGGCAAATAAAAATTGCAGCCTTGTAATGCGAACAGCCCGCTGTGAGAAAGCAAACATTTGCTACACATTGGAAATAAAATGCTACCTTCTTAAATGAACATGAACGATTAATCTTTAAAACATTATAAAGCCTGAGTACCTACCAATAGGATAACAACATGTCGTCTTCCCCTCCCCCCCCCCCCCCCCGGTCTTGTGGACATCATACTGCTTGTGGTGTGTCATTTCCACCAAAAGCCCACATGATGGGCAAATAAAAATTGCAGCCTTGTAATGCGAACAGCCCGCTGTGAGAAAACAAAGATTTACTACACATTGGAAATGAAATGCTACCTTCTTATATGAACATGAACGAACAATCTTTAAAACATTATAAAGCCTGAGTACCTACCAATAGGATAACAACTTGTCGTCTTCCCCTCCCCCCCCACCGGTCTTGTGGACATCATACTGCTTGTGGTGTGTCATTTCCACCAAAAGCCCACATGATGGGCAAATAAAAATTGCAGCCTTGTAATGCAAACAGCCCGCTGTGAGAAAACAAAGATTTACTACACATTGGAAATAAAATGCTACCTTCTTATATGAACATGAACGAACAATCTTTAAAACATTATAAAGCCTGAGTACCTACCAATAGGATAGCAACATGTCGTCTTCCCCTCCCCCCCCCCAACTATCTTGTGGACATCATACTGCTTGTGGTGTGTCATTTCCACCAAAAGCCCACATGATGGGCAAATAAAAATTGCAGCCTTGTAATGCGAACAGCCCGCTGTGAGAAAACAAAGATTTACTACACATTGGATATGAAATGCTACCTTCTTATATGAACATGAACGAACAATCTTTAAAACATTATAAAGCCTGAGTACCTACCAATAGGATAACAACTTGTCGTCTTCCCCTCCCCCCCCCCCCCCCCCCCCCCCGGTCTTGTGGACATCATACTGCTTGTGGTGTGTCATTTCCACCAAAAGCCCACATGATGGGCAAATAAAAATTGCAGCCATCTAATGCGAACAGCCCGCTGTGAGAAAACAAAGATTTGCTACACATTGGAAATAAAATGCTACCTTCTTATATGAACATGAACGAACAATCTTTAAAACATTATAAAGCCTGAGTACCTACCAATAGGATAACAACTTGTCTCTTCCCCTCCCCCCACCCCCCCACCCCCCCAACGGTCATGTGGACATCATACTGCTTGTGGTCTGTCATTTCCACCAAAAGCCCACATGATGGGCAAATAAAAATTGCAGCCTTGTAATGCGAACAGCCCGCTGTGAGAAATCAAAGATTTACTACACATTGGAAATAAAATGCTACCTTCTTATATGAACATGAACGAACAATCTTTACACCATTATAAAGCCTGAGTACCTACCAATAGGATAACAACTTGTCGTCTTCCACTCCCCCTCCCACCGGTCTTGTGGACATCATACTGCTTGTGGTGTGTCATTTCCACCAAAAGCCCACATGATGGGCAAATAAAAATTGCAGCCTTGTAATGCGAACAGCCCGCTGTGAGAAAACAAAGATTTACTACACATTGGAAATAAAATGCTACCTTCTTATATGAACATGAACGAACAATCTTTAAAACATTATAAAGCCTGAGTACCTACCAATAGGATAACAACTTGTCGTCTTCCCCTCCCCGCCCCCCCGATCTTGTGGACATCATACTGCTTGTGGTGTGTCATTTCCACCAAAATCCCACATGATGGGCAAATAAAAATTGCAGCCTTGTAATGCGAACAGCCCGCTGTGAGAAAACAAAGATTTACTACACATTGGAAATAAAATGTTACCTTCTAATATGAACATGAACGAACAATCTTTAGAACATTATAAAGCCTGAGTACCTACCAATAGGATAACAACTTGTCGTCTTCCCCTCCCCCCCCACCGGTCTTGTGGACATCATACTGCTTGTGGTGTCTCATTTCCACCAAAAGCCCACATGATTGGCAAATAAAAATTGCAGCCTTGTAATGCGAACAGCCCGCTGTGAGAAAACAAAGATTTATTACACATTGGATATAAAATGCTACCTTCTTATATGAACATGAACGAACAATCTTTAAAACATTATAAAGCCTGAGTACCTACCAATAGGATAACAACTTGTCCTCTTCCCCTCCACCCCACCCGTCTTGTGGACATCATACTGCTTGTGGTGTGTCATTTCCACCAAAAGCCCACATGATGGGCAAATAAAAATTGCAGTCATCTAATGCGAACAGCCCGCTGTGAGAAAACAAAGATATGCTACACATTGGAAATAAAATGCTACCTTCTTATATGAACATGAACGAACAATCTTTAAAACATTATAAAGCCTGAGTACCTACCAATAGGATAACAACTTGTCTCTTCCCCTCCCCCCCCCCCACCCCCCCCGCCTCCAGTCATGTGGACATCATACTGCTTGTGGTCTGTCATTTCCACCAAAAGCCCACATGATGGGCAAATAAAAATTGCAGCCTTGTAATGCGAACAGCCCGCTGTGAGAAAACAAAGATTCACTACACATTGGAAATAAAATGCAACCTTCTTATATGAACATGAACGAACAATCTTTACACCATTATAAAGCCTGAGTACCTACCAATAGGATAACAACTTGTCGTCTTCCACCCCCCCCCCCACCGGTCTTGTGGACATCATACTGCTTGTGGTGTGTCATTTCCACCAAAAGCCCACATGATGGGCAAATAAAAATTGCAGCCTTGTAATGCGAACAGCCCGCTGTGAGAAAACAAAGATTTGCTACACATTGGAAATAAAATGCTACCTTCTTATATGAACATGAACGAACAATCTTTAAAACATTATAAAGCCTGAGTACCTACCAATAGGATAACAACTTGTCGTCTTCCCCTCCCCCCCCCCCCCCCCCCCCGGTCTTGTGGACATCATACTGCTTGTGGTGTGTCATTTCCAATAAAAGCCCACATGATGGGCAAATAAAAATTGCAGCCTTGAAATGCGAACAGCCCGCTGTGAGAAAACAAAGATTTGCAACACATTGGAAATAAAATGCTACCTTCTTAAATGAACATGAACGAACAATCTTTAAAACATTATAAAGCCTGAGTACCTACCAATAGGATAACAACTTGTCGTCTTCCCCTCCCCCCCCACCGGTCTTGTGGACATCATACTGCTTGTGGTGTGTCATTTCCACCAAAAGCCCACATGATGGGCAAATAAAAATTGCAGCCTTGTAATGCGAACAGCCCGCTGTGAGAAAACAAAGATTTACTACACATTGGAAATATAAATGCTACCTTCTTATATGAACATGAACGAACAATCTTTAAAACATTATAAAGCCTGAGTACCTACCAATAGGATAACAACTTGTCGTCTTCCCCTCCCCCCCCACCGGTCTTGTGGACATCATACTGCTTGTGGTGTGTCATTCCTACCAAAAGCCCACATGATGGGCAAATAAAAATTGCAGGCTTGCAATGCGAACAGCCCGCTGTGAGAAAACGAAGATTTACTACACATTGGAAATAAAATGCTACCTTCTTATATGAACATGAACGAACAATCTTTAAAACATTATAAAGCCTGAGTACCTACCAATAGGATAACAACTTGTCGTCTTCCCCTCCACCCCCCCCACCGGTCTTGTGGAAATCATACTGCTTGTGGTGTGTCATTTCCACAAAAGCCCACATGATGGGCAAATAAAAATTGCAGCCTTGTAATGCGAACAGCCCGCTGTGAGAAAACAAAGATTTACTACACATTGGATATGAAATGCTACCATCTTATATGAACATGAACGAACAATCTTTAAAACATTATAAAGCCTGAGTACCTACCAATAGGATAACAACTTGTCGTCTTCCCCTCCCCCCCCCCCCCCCCCCCCCGGTCTTGTGGACATCATACTGCTTGTGGTGTGTCATTTCCACCAAAATCCCACATGATGGGCAAATAAAAATTCA